>NC_092587.1:76627500-76941000 GCF_047663525.1 Anas platyrhynchos
GCTCCATCTGAGCACCACAGTTCCCAAACAAGCCACAGTTCTTTGGCTTGGAGCACCTTCAACCAATTAAGGAAAATTTCCTTAAATTTTTCAACTATGTGATATGCATCATAAGCACTGATATTTGTATATCTGTCTAGCTTGCTGTCTCCTAGCTCTTTGGATGCACTTATTTCTTATGTTGCTCATTAAAAAAAAATAAAATTCCCAATTACTCAATGTAAACAAATGAAGAGGAAGTATGGGGCTTTGGTATGATTTACTTGAACAGAAGGTAGGAAACATTAGTATCGATGCATTCCAGGACTTGCTAGCAAAGCACAACTAAATTTAGCAGCCAGAGATATTGATTTGATTAAAAATGGCTTAAGACTTGTAAATGTCACTGGAACTTAGCAAAATGAACATTATTAAATCCTTCTGGTGATGGGGAAAACTAACAAAGGGATTTGCAGTGGTTTCTGTAATTAATTGCTCTGTCATGATTTATATTAACTTACAGTACAACTCCATTAGCTCAGACCTGTCATCTCTGCTCAAGGAACCACCAAGTAATCACTACCACATTAAAGAATAAATTAGTTTTTGGCTTGCAGCCTAGTTGTAGAATGTTTCATTTGTGTCTGCTGTAGACATATGTACCTAATAAAGTTGGGAAGAATGAGTTAAAGTATGTATATATCAATGTCGTCTGACTGTATTTTAGAGATGATATGATCAGCATTGTTCATTAGGCCTAATGAATCACTTAATTTCTGTTGCTTGCCTCCTGTTTTGGTGAACACCTTTTGATAAACTATGAAGTAGAAGATGACTGAAAATAGGTAGGTCTCCTGAGATCCTCCTTCCTTCACATTCTGCGGCCTGTGGTTGTAGTAATAACTTCATATGGTTTTTGTTAACACTTCATTACCCCAGACTTGGATAAATTATCCTCCTGCTTCTTCCCCAGTTGCAGACACATGGGTGAAGCCAAAGTCTTAGCTACTACTTACAGTAGATTATGGGATTTGTGAGGTTCTATCAAATCATCTCTGACTTTGATAGTTTGAAGATGTTTTAAGTGGTTTTTCTGTTGGTGTGTTACAGCTTGTGCAAGAAATTGTTTTACAATTCCATTTACACTGTAATGGTCTTAGGGATCTGCATGCTAAGTCTTCAACCAATTTCTCTCTCTCTTTTTTTTTTTTTTTTTTTTTCCTGGGTCCTGGATAATCCCTGTCTGTACCCTTAAGGCATTTCGGTGCGTGGCCAGGAAGGCAGCAGTGGCACTTTGAACATGTGGCTGGCTGTTCTACTGAAGTGTCATGTGGTTAAACAAGCATTGTGGGCAGACTTCATGACTTGTGAATGTACATCATGTGTAAACCCTCAAAGGGTTTGTCATGCCCTTAAAGCTTTCGGTCTTTCGACTAGCTACTGAAATTCAAAATGTGTGCTTTATTAGCTTCTATTGTTTGAATTAGCACATTACCCACTCCCTTTAACCAGCAATGGAAGCCACACTGACAGCGTTGCTGTTTTTACTGTTTCTTAGTATTTATGGTGTGTTGTGTGGGCTCAGTTCTCCTCTGACTGACCTCAGTGAGCCAAAATAAGAACCTGTTTGTCAAAAGAATAAGCTGGACATTCTTCCAGTACCCAATGACACATGCAACCAGGTCCTAGATGCTCTTGTAGCTAAGAGAAGGTTGGATGTAGACTGGTCAAGAAGACCAAACATGCCTGCAAGCAAGTCAGACCCAGGAGAATTGAATTAGTGTGCCAGCCTTAATATGCACAAAATTAGGAGTGGGAGATGAGTCAGCATGGCAACCCAAGCAGAGGGAATAAACTGGCCAGACAGCAGAGATGAGGGCTATTAAGTGGGTATTTTGATGAAGTGTCATGGACACAATTTCCAGCTTGGAGTGATGTTGCATTCCTCCCATCAGCTGCAACTTGAGATAGTTACAGCTGCGGTAGGGTCGGCTGCAGGGCAAACATACACTGAAAGCTCTTCCAAAATATGCTATGTTTTTACAGGTTCAACTGGACACTGATTATAGGTAATTTTAAACAATTATATATTTTATATTAATGATAGTTTCCTAGTTTCCCAGAGAAAAAAACAAAGCTATGCCTGGCATGTTCATGGAAGTGGTCAACGCACAGATCGTCATGTGCCCTCCATCTGTTTATCCCAGCACAAGGACAGGAAGAAGTCTGTTTCATACCTCCTTGAGACAGAGGGATTTATGCTATTCCCCACTGTAGCAGTAGATCACTACAGTAAAACTTTATTTTTTTTAAATCAGCAAGTTTATCAGATCTCTTGGCATGATGGCTGCTGTGGCTTTATTTGAATGCCATAGCACAAGCATTAGGTTCGGTGGCAAGAGACACTGTCATTTTTAGTGTCCCAGACTGCTAATCTTTAAATATTGTTGCATCCGCCAGCTCTTTTCTACACATGCCATCATGACTGGCAGTGCCAATCTACTATTTATGTGGATTATGTTCAAACCATCTGTTTTAAAATAATAGTAATGATCTCTTGAATAGAAATATGTATGTTGACGTAAAAGTACAGGGCAGTGCTAGAAAAGCATTACAAATGGATGGACATCAATTTGCAAATGTTCAGTGATAGAATAGATGTATATCTATTAAGTAGTCCCAGGAGGAAGAGGAAAACAGGCCAGTTACGCCCCCTCCATCATTTTGTTGGACATAACTTGGATCAGAGTTTGTTCCAGTGTTTGCAGACATGCCTAGTTTTATTTTTCTGTTAAGACCTAGTGGGAGTTACTCAAAGTAGAGCAGTTGCGATCCTAATACCCCCCACAAACTTGCAAAAAGTGCAGATCACTATCCAAACTTTGTGGTTTGGTCTTACATTTTTTTTATGCAATTTTTCAAAACTAGCCACAAAATGAGGTAGTGTTTTTGTACAAACTCGATGGAAAGTGGGAGGTAGAAAATCTCAAAAGAATATCAGTTGTCAGGAGACTTCAGTATGTCCTGAATTCAGTGGAGATAAAAAATCTGTGACAATAGTTTTTCTTTTAAATATCGATCTAAACCTCTAGCTTTAAATCTAGTCTTCTAGACTTCTGGCTCAGACCCATCAGAAAATATTTTAGCGCTTCCCTTCCTTGTGCCAGGCAAAATCAGGCACTGTTGTCTAATTTGCATTTCCAAAGAACCTATAACTGTAGTCTCTACACTGAGTGTTGAAGTGCAGAGACATACAAAACATTTTTTTTTCTTTTACAAATCTCAGAAAATATCATGACCAAGTTTAGGTCAGTTCTTATTTTATGTGAACATACTAATTTGTTAAGCCAACATGGTTCTTGGCTGTACTGCTCTATTGCTAAACCTAGCTGTTTAAGTTTGGGAACATATTTGCCAAGTTAGTGTCTGATATCACAGAATCAGAATCACAGAATTTCTAGGTTGGAAGAGACCTCAAGATCATCGAGTCCAACCTCTAACCTAACACGAACAGTCCCCACTAAACCATATCCCTAAGCTCTACATCTAAACGTCTTTTGAAGACTTCCAGGGATGGTGACTCCACCACCTCCCTGGGCAGCCTGTTCCAATGCCTCACAACCCTTTCAGTAAAGAAGCTCTTCCTAACATCTAACCTAAAACTCCCCTGGCTCAACTTTAGCCCGTTCCCCCTCGTCCTGTCACCAGGCACGTGGGAGAACAGGCCAACCCCCACCTCTCTACAGCCTCCTTTAAGGTATCTGTAGAGAGCGATAAGGTCGCCCCTGAGCCTCCTCTTCTCCAGGCTGAACAAGCCCAGCTCCCTCAGCCGCTCCTCGTAGGACTTGTTCTCCAGGCCCCTCACCAACTTCCTCGCCCTTCTTTGGACCCGCTCAAGCACCTCGATGTCCTTCTTGTAGCGAGGGGCCCAAAACTGAACACAGTACTCGAGGTGCGGCCTCACCAGAGCCGAGTACAGGGGGACGATCACCTCCCTAGCCCTGCTGGTCACACTGTTTCTGATACAAGCCAGGATGCCGTTGGCCTTCTTGGCCACCTGAGCACACTGCTGGCTCATATTCAGCCGACTGTCCACCATCACTCCCAGGTCCTTCTCTGCCTGGCAGCTCTCCAACCACTCATCACCCAGCCTGTAGCTCTGTATATGACCTGTTATATGGTCATAACAAACCAAGGGGGTATATTTTCCCCTTAGATACCTTCCATTCACAGCAGAGTACTTCCTCCTTCAAGTCAAGGGAAGCTTTACTTGAAGAGAGACTAAGTAATTACCAGGGGCAAAGCCTGTGGTAATTTATAGTCATTTAGGCTGTTTGAGATGGTGGATATACTTAGACATGCCATGCTCTGTAGGCCACTCCAGCCTTAGATCATTTACCACCTTCTCTAGGGCCTAGTTTTTTCCTCTTGTGACAGCACTGGGGGAAGAGGAGGACAGTGAGCGAGAGACAGGACCAAGAGATACTGGGGGGTTCTAGTACACATATGTGAGGTGCTTCTCTTCTCTGTACTCCTGAGAGGTTTCTTTTTGATAGATGATTGCTGGTCAGGCCTGCTCCACTGTTATCTTCCTCTCTGCTAATGTCTTCTGCTATGAAAATGTTGGTGGAGGTCGTGAGTCTTGTAGCTAAGATCTATGCGAGATTCACAAGGCCATTTGCACAGTTGTTTAACACTCTCATCTATACATGAGCATGTAGCAAATCATATATGAGTGGCTTGTTTTCAAGCTTTCCTTCAAAGGGTTGAAATTGAGGAAAATTACACTCACATGACACTGAAAATGACTAAACCTACTGAAACGACAGTGTCTTTGACCTCAGTCTTAAAAGCACAACCTCTCGGTAGGTGTCTTGATTTATATCTTATGTCTCTTGTATCACTTGTCCTTGGGGAAAATCCCACAGCTCTCCCAGTGTTCAGAAATCTCTGTGACAGATATCTAGTCAACCCAAAGTATTTTTTAATCTTAACAGCAACAATGAAGAATGTTCTAGTGGATTATCTATACACACATCTTTTACCTATTGCTCTGAAAACAAAGGATTTAGCTTGTTCTCTGAAACTCTTGCATTTTTACCTGTCCAACGTCCTTCACTGGAGTCTCTCTGTGGTCTTGTTCCAAGAGTCTTGTTCTAGCAGAGTTATTGGTAGTAAACCAACACAGTGTTGAATTTCTGTAGCTAGTGGTAAAATTTCAAAGTGAGTAACATTAGCATCTTCAGAAGTGTTGTTAGATGGGACTATAGAAAGCTTGTGCCTCTTTCATATACAGAATATATAATCTTAGGAAGTTATTGCCTCTTTCACATTCAAATTTTAGTGTATGTGGGAACTGTTCTTATAGGCAGAATAAATGATATTAATGTTGCTATTATAAATTATTATTCTGCAATCCTTACCTTTTAAGAATGGGCTGATGATTTATGCTTGCATATAAGCAGGGGTTTCTTTAAATCGAAAAGTCAGTGAAAGTCAATCAGGTTCTGAACATATAAATTTAATCACTCATCACGCAGTAATTGATAATCTCACACATAAATATATCATATTACCTATTCAAAGACAGAAACTACGTGTGCTAAAAGAAATAGAATCCACACTTATAGTTTAAAAAATTAATCAAGATTTTAAAAATGCTTCTCAATGATCCTTCAGTCCAATAAAATCTTTGGCCATAACCTGATACTGGTTCCTTTTTACTCTAGACATTTCTCATTAATAGTACTTAACAGTTTTTGTTACATGAGATACTGAAGTATATTACAGGTCTTGTTGGATGCTCCCTACCTTCTAAGATGAGTACGCTAATATATCTTAAAGGAAGATGTTGTCATTTGTCCAGAGCTCTGTCCTATATTTCAGTCCCTTCATGAAGGGTGGAGACATGGCATCTCCACCTTCCTCATTTTGCTTCATGAAAACAAGCTTTATTCCTGAGAAAATCAAATTCATGTGTCAACTCAATTCATTCTCTTTGTCACACCATATTTCCCCAGCTTTCTCCATTCCTACTTTATGAGCAGAAGCCATTTACTGTCTTTGACTAAATATTTTAATTTTATTAAGCATCAAAATGTGATCTGAGGAGCTCAGCACCTAGAGAGTTTGGGAGACACAGTGCACAGTTCTATCCTAGCAGAGCTAGAAGCAATACATGCACATGACTTGGTGCAGAGCATTTTGGAAAACAGCATTACTAGCAGCATTGTTAATCATCTTGACGCCATGCTACTCCAAGGCATAAGCGTCATTTCTGGTGCTGGATTTGGCTCAAGGACTTGTTAAACTTTCTGTTGCACAATCTAAGTAACCTTACTACTTCTCAACTCCAGGCATCGGTCCATCTTTATGCTAGCACATCTTTCTTTGGGGCTTGAATTGGGTATTGCCCAGACCCAAAACATTGCTACCATGTTCTATTCCTGAAATATTTTTAAGTGCCAAGTACCTGATTTCTGTGGATGTCAGTACTTGTCAATTGTTTAAGAACCAGTCTTTAGCTCTTTGCACTGAGAAGATGGCAACTTTCTGCCAAAAAGGGCTGTCAGCTGAATTAGAAAAAACAACTGGGGTCAAATGCTTAGATTCCAGCATTTCTAATCTTTGAACTAAACAGGGAACAAAAGCTGTAAATCATAAAGACACTCATCAGCTTTGTGGAAGTATTTTTACAGTGTTCTACTACAGCCTGTCAGATCAGATATTTTTGGTCTTGATCTTGGAAAAATGAACTTAAAAAAAATATTATAGTAACCCAGGACAGAAGCCTAAAGCTAAAATAACTGGGAACACCATGACAAGAAGTCCTTCTAATGGTGTGTTTTACATTGCTTTATATGGATAATCTTTGGCTGTTAGAGTACGAGGGGAAAAAACATTGACAGTGAGAGGCATGTACAGAACCAAAGCACAGAATCTCTGCAGAGCAGCTCAGAAAAAAAGCTACAAGTAGTTTGGCAAGCGATTGGGCAGTAAAGCCATGATAAAATTATGTGAGATGATGTCTGGAAGACTGGAGGGAAATCAGCAAGCTGGGAGAAACTGTGCCCTTCCAAAGCAGCAGCAAACACAGAGACAATGGTACTGGGAAAAATTATAATATATTAGAGAGACTGTGGCTGCTTCTGCTGCACGGAAAATAGTAGCTGTCTGGGAAAGAGATCTGTGAGAGGAGGGTAAAGGGCAGGAGACTGAGAGAGTTGTAGCCAGCTAAGATAAACTGACACTTACGGTACTGTGGGAACTACTGAACCAAGCAGCCTGCAGCAGAATGGGAAAAAGCTCTGTGTTGATTACACTGCTCCAGGATACAGAAATAAGTATACACTTTTTTGGAAATATCCAACAAACTGTATACATTACCTCCTGGGTACTTGTTTTTGGCAACTTTTATTTAGGAGGGGTGAGGCCTGTCACAGTCCTGGAGTTTGTTTTTCCCAACTAAAAGCTGATATGGTGGACTCCCTTAGTCCTGGCTTGGACCTGTAAGGTGCATGGTGTGTGGATCAGTGCCATGGGGCTGGGGACAGAAGAAGGCAAGAGTGTCTTAGGAAAAGGCATGTGCAGTGTTGTAAATCTGCTGCTTTCATTTTGATGTGCTTCTCTTCCTTAGTGCTTTTATTAAAAATGAACACACTGCTACTAGCAGAAGAACAAGGGGAGAATATGCTGCAGCTTTGTCTGAAGTGTTTCTTTGGTATGCAGTGTCACTAACTCCAGCAATTAAAGTGCTGCAAGTCAGAACTGGAAGCTGACCCACCTAAAAATTTCAAGGACAATTTAAAAATGTCATGAGAGTTTTACAGCATTAGTAAGCTTGGGATTTCTATGCATTTGTCTTTTTTTTGTGCATACTTTTCAGCATACTTGTAGATCACACTTGTAGCCTTTTGGACTTTTTAGGTCTAAACATCTAGCATGTAAAGAAATGAAAGAAAGCACAGGTCCTTGTATCATCCCCCAAATCCGAAAGCTTGCAGTTTTACATCATATGCATAGTCAGCAAAGCTCTTGCCATTCCCAGAGATGTTCCCATGTGCTGTAGCTGTTGTGCCGGGTGATGTTGCTGGGCAGGGCAGAGGTGGCACACAGCCCTCTGCTGCCCACAGCCCCTGCATTTTCCCCTGGCTTCCTCTTCCCCCTACAACAGCTGGGCAGATCTCTGCTTTGCCCAGCCTCATCGGGAAAATAAAAACGCAACTTCCAAAAAACAGCCTTGGGGCTATTTTTTTTTTTTTTCCATTTTACAGTAAGAATGAGTGGATTGAAGTGACTCATACCACTTATCCCCTGTGTCTGCAGCCACACAGTCCTTGCAGGACATCTTCCTGAGCACCACAAAACCGGTGCAGCATTGGGCCTATTTTTCTGTCAGACACCATCAAAAGCTTGTCTCTCTGTTTCCTGGCCAGGACAGACACCATTTCTGTTGTCTCCTTGCTCCTGGTTGGGGGCTTCTTCATCTGTGGCTGCTCCAAGCTCCCCTTGTGGCATCCCCAAGGGAGGTACTTCCCATGCAGGCTGGCCTGCATCCCACCCCTGCAAGGTGAGGGATCTGGGGGTGCAGAAACCCAGATGCCACCCTCCAGACAGCATGGGAGCTGCAGCCAGCCCCCCTCCATGCTGGGGGAAGGACAGGGAGCCAGAGGTGTGCCTCTGAGTTACCGCGCCCTCTGGGCTTCTCTGGGCCTGGCACAGCTTAGTCACTGCTGCCTGCCTGGAGCCATGCCCAGCTGCCTCCCCAGTTGCTGGTGGCACCAGTGCCCATTTTCCCTGGGAAGTCCAGGAGGAAACCTCCTGCCCTCATGCCAGGGGATCAGCGGCTGTAGGCTCTAGCAGGCCATGCTTTGAATTTGGTGACACTGGTGTCTGCCTGCCCAAATCCCAGGCTTCTCTTGAGATTACAGCCCAGCTCCCAAGGCAAGGCCGTGCCGTGCCGTGCCGTGCCACGTGGGCCATCCCCAGGGGCAGGCACGGCCAGTGTCGGCGGGGTGGTGGGGGCCTGGCCTCGGCAGCCCATGCCAGTCCACTGAACGGTCTGTGAAAAATCTATCTCCTCAGGAAACTTGTGGCGAGCCGTGGGAGAATTTGGCACGGGAGGTTGGAGTGGAAAATATTAACAGCCTGTAAGAAAGTCTGGCTTGTGCTGCTGTGGGGAAATCAGCAACTGGCGGGGATACAATTAGCGGAGGAAACTCCTGAGCTGCTCTGTGAGAGGGCTGCTCTAGTGCTGTGCATCGAGATGGGAGTTATTGCAAAACAGTGTAAGCTTTTGCGATCACCCAGAGATGCTAGCTACAGCCGAGTTGCAAAAGAGCACTCCAGTAACTACTTCTCTGGTCCAAAAAAGTCATATTTAAAAAAAAAAAAAAAAAAAGTAAACCAGGAAAAAAAAAAAAAGGAAAGCAAGCTCAGCTCCATAAGTGTGGCCCAGTCAGAAAACCGTGTTAGAAAACATGGCATTGACATGGACGTGCTAAATAAAAAACATTGCTCCTCTCCCACCCTGTCCTGTTCAGCATGCTTGAAGGGCAGGACTTCAGAGGCATTTGGCTTTGGCCTAATTCTGAAGTCATGTGAAATCTTACTTTCATTTTTTTAAGTAGAAGCGACACCAGCACAGCAAGTTTTTTTAAAAAACACACTCAGAATCATTTAGGCCCTAATCCATCTATTAAAACATTCATGGCAGTGGTATTCGCTCAGCACAGCAGTGACTTTGGTACTGTCAAATGCCCCATTTGGCTGCATTTGCTCCCTGATTCCAGTCAAACAGCTTGTCTGAGGTTGTCCACAGCAGCAAAGTGCCTTCCCTGCCCAGCCGTGGTGGGAGGTCACCTCCGCAGCAGTCACACTGGTGGAAAGGGCCCTGTGGTCCCCCTCAGACACCACAGCTTGCATCTTAGTGTGTAGAGGAAGATGATGGCATTTTCCATTAGCACACTAGGCTGTGAGCTGCGGCGGGCAAGAGGCACGTATCCCGCTGGCTCCTCAGTGGCTGGTGACCTTTCGCGGGGGTATGTCTGACTGCGATGGTAACTGCTTCAGCTGCATCCAGTCCAAAAATAATTGTGATCCGTTTTTTCCTATGGCGCTGTGCTGAGAAGGAACGTGCTGCTGTAGCTGCTCAGGTCTGTCCACCATAACCAAGTTGCTTCTGGCCAAGGGAGCAATACAGAGTCAGATATTTGAGCTTTTTGAATAACTTAGTATTGTTTTCACTCTTAGAATCTGACTCAAAATCTCCCTGTTTGGTTTATTTGTTTCTACCTCCAAGGCCACATGCTACCAATGTTTACAAAATGTAGTCAAATATTTAAATTATTTGCCTCCTTTTTTTTTTTTTTTTCTTCTTCCTTTCTTTTCTGTTACACATCTGTTGCAGCCAGTAAGGTTTTTGTTGGTTGGGGATGACTTTGTCAATGTGGAAGTGTTAATTTATGGATAATTTTGGACAGGAGGAATTTTTAAGTCTTCATGTGGTTCATCATGGGGATCCAGTAGTTTATGAGTGCTTCATACACATAAAGCATACTTGAAAATTAGTGAATGTGAGTGCTACAGTTAAAGATAAAATCCAACAAGCCAAAACTGTTCACAGGAAAGCTGGGACACTGCTTTGAAAAAAACTGTCTGGCTATAGTCACTTGATGTGCTAACATGAACTTTAACAGTATTTGCAGTTCTAGCCCAATTAAGATTTTGTTAGGTAATGCTAATAGGCATTGGGACAATAACTTCATTTATCTAAGCAGAGCACTGCAATTATCCAATGTATGTTGCACTGTTGTTACTTCAAATGAGAGATGAAGAGAAAAAGCCAAGCCTGGAGTGTGCTGTACCGCAGTGACAACTGGCTGCTAAACTGGCTACTAGCAGATGTTTTGCATTTTCCTGCAGTCTGGAGCATATTTCTGTTGTCAGCCAGCGATTAGGTGGGGCATCAAGACATACAGGTACTCGTGTCCTTCTCTTTTGTTTTGTGTGTGACGTCTCCCATGTCTAAGGGCCTAACCTGTAGAGAAGCAGTATGGCCTGGGTGACAGACACCCTGGGGCCTCTGCAGCCTGAAGTTGATTCCTCTGGAAAAGCTGTGGATAGATACTCATTTTACAAACATCTGTGTGGTGAATACGTTACGGGCTTCCCAGCTGCTTGGGAGGCTGCATACCAGCTGTAAGCTCTCACTTTCACAGTGCTGTCTGGAGAAGCCAATGTGTGAACGCAACCCAGTCAGCCTTACTGCAGACTCAGCAAGGTCAACTCAAACTGTCTTAATCAGCAATTAAACTAACTGTCTAATTCAGTGCTGAAACAAATGAGAACTGCTCATATATTCCCTACAACTGGGTCTGCTGTGGGGTTGGTCATCACCAGAGAAATAATGTCAAGAAGAAGCTAGGGAGCATTAATGTCTTAAGTGTCTCTGACATTGAAAAACTGGGTGTAAACCCACACCCTAAGAAATTTATGTAGAACAGCCCATAAGTACCGGTGACCCTTTCTGAGTACACAGATTTTGATGTGGATTATGCTATCTGCCTCGTCTACCTGCCCCTCTGCACCCTCCTGCCCCATACATCAGGAATGTTGTCAGGGGTCAGAAATAGATTGGTCAGCTTCCTCCCTGCTGGCAAGATTAAGTAACGCAAAAACCTGTTCCTCACCAGCCACTCTTCTTCACTTGCACAGAAATTGTAAATGTTGGAAGTGAAGAAACAATCTCCATTACTATTACTGGTGAAGAGAATTTGTGGATAAGGATCAAATCCCATTTGATTAATTTTGAATGATCCAAGGACCTGTCTGAATGCACTCGCAACACTTCTTTGTCATACATTTTTGCAGTCAAGGACACTTTAAATAATTGGCTTGGTCCAGTTAACAAGACTGCCATGATCCAGGAATAACTCACATATATGACTAACTGTACACATGTTAATAGTCGACTTGAATTTAAAGGGTGTATTTAATTTCTGTGCCCAATCCTTTCCAAAGTGGTGCTTACATTTGTTTTCATTCCACTAATTAGGGGCTAACAGGTCAACTGTAGTTTGGAGATCAAATCCTATGAATAATGGTAAAATCTAGTTGTGACTGAATACAGTGTGAGAAAGATTGTTTCTTTCGATAAAATTTACAGAACAACTGAGAATCAATACTAATTTAAGCTTGTCTGAGGGGAGCAGGGTGGTAGAAAATAACCTTGCAAAGTGATTTGTTAGAACTTAACTTAAATGGCAGGATAAGTGAAGGTTCAAAGGTTGAGTTCATAAAAGCCAGGCTCTAATAAAGGTAGTTTTTCAAATGTGTTGGGATGAGAAACTATGGAATTAAATACAGAAGAAATTTAGAATTCCTTTAATCCACATTTTCAAATCAATTAAAAATTTTTATTTCAATGAAAGGGGAAACATTTGACCAAAAATGTGACTAATCTACTTGCATAGTAGAAATAAGCAAAAAAAACTAGGAGGAATGAAAAACGAATGGACAGCAAACTATGTCTTAAAGGTCAGGAGCTGTATTGATCGAGCCTACTGTAGGATGGGATAGAGATGAAAACTAGTGTAAGGCCTCAAAATATGTATAATAAATTTTTATTTTGCCATTAACATAGTAATATTGAACATGGAAAGCAAAGGAAGGTGAGCTAATAGGAGTAAAGGTATGGAAATGAAAGTGAAGACAATTATCATAAGCAAGGCAACAAGGGTCAGAGTTTAACTCATTCCCGTGTTGGGGTACCATATAACTTCCACACCAGTACTTTGAAGAAACTGTCTGATTTCTGATGTGTTTTGTCTACCAAGGGAAGATAGGATTGTGTGGAAAGAGAGTAACTACACATACACACATACACATAAATACATATCCATTTACATATACATTTGCAATATACATGTTTTCAGAAGTCAAAAGAGGTATTTGGACAATTACAAACCTTGTTCTTTGTCATCAATTGTAATAGCTTTTTTTTTTTTTTTTTTAATAATATATATAAACTAGCTGATCTTCCAAGCAAAGTAGTATATCCAGTCTGTTTTGTCTGATATGCAGTCCAATTAATACAGTGAGTAACTGATGTTTTGTTAAAATTGTTGAATATTTTTTTCAACTGGAGAAAGGAAAATAAACAGAAGAACAGTAGATGAAAACAACCAAATAAGGATTTTAGTACACCAGAGACACAAAGGAAGGGTAGAGACTGAGGGAAATCATTAAAAATCATAAGCAAAATAATAACAAATAAGAGAAGCATTTTCTACAGTAACAGCAGAGGAGTTATGCCACTGCAGAGGCTCTAGGGAATCTCTGCCTGGAGCACCTGCTGCTCTCTCTTCTCTTTTCTGAGGAAAGGCTAATTCAGACTGGAGCAGGTGCACAGGCACATAGAGACCCTGTATTAAAAGAGTAAGAAATGGTTGCCTGTTTTGCTTAGATGAATGAAAGCCAATAATAAATATATATGTATACATTTATAAGTATATTTTAATCAGGCCATCAGGAAGCCTAGTGATGGGGAAAAAAAGGAACCGGTCAAGCCAACGTACAGTGTTAGCATGCAGGCAGGTGACATAAACTGATTGTGACTAAATTCTTCAAAGAAACAAGGAAGAAGAAGAAACGTAAGCACAAGGAGGCTTGTATTACAAAGACAAGGCACCCAAAATTGCTGTACTCTTGATCAGTTGAGTTTGGTGGGACGGAGTGAAGGAGTATAGTGTAGAGAGTCATCCAGCAGCTTTTCACAGGATACACTGCAGCCCCAATATCTTTAGAACAAACGTGTTTAATATCTCTTCTGTCTTTGCTTTGAGGAAGCTCTTTTTTCTCCTTGTCCAAAGTCCTCAACAATTCTCATTATGTGGAAGAAATAATGCTAATGTAAAATTCACCACTTTATTAGGAAAAAAAAGAACAGCAACTGAACAATATAGACCTAGGTGTGATTTGATAAGATGTGGATGGAGAAATTCCTATGTTTTTTGTTTGTTTTCATTTAAGATGTAAATATTTTAAGTAGGTGGGTTTGATTTATTTACATTTTTAATTAAAAGAAAATTACAGATAAAAGATGCTATAGCAATCATCTTCCTACAAAAGCAAAATATTGCAATGTAATTAAAAGGACTCCTCAAATTATAATTAGATTTGAAATTTAATTATGACTAGAATACTTCATCCCTATGCACAACTGACACCTTATTGATACATAACCTTTATTGTAATTTTATTACATTTCTGCTCAGATCATAATCTATGGACTAAATAAGATCATCAGATTTCTATGAAGGCTTAGATTTAGGTGAAGAAAGCAACACAATCTTCCTCCGTATATTATATTGTACTTCTTCATTTGCATATTTGTGGTGGATCAAATGCCTCATTCTTTACTTGGGCTCAGCTCTTTCAAAGAGAATTGGCCCCTTGTGTTCGATAACTGGAATACTTTGCCTTCAACTATAAACTGTAAAAAAAAAAAAAAAAAAAAAAAAAAAAGGAACAAATGCCAGCTGAGATGAAACTGGTTTAGCTCCTTTTTCACCTAACCTGTTACCATTTTGGATTTCTTCCTCCTGTTGCTAAATCTCATTGTGACAACGTGTCTGCATCTGCTCCACACATATTTTTCTTGCTCCAATTCTTTCAAATCCATAGACACTTTCTGTAATCATCTCCATGTATGAGATCTTGTGTTCATTGTCAAGTGTGTTGCTGGGAAGAACAATGCAAGCTGTTGAGTAGGCCACTGTCAGGTGCTTTTTGAATGTCTTCTAATTTTGGTTAGAACTTTGTCTGTATTAAAGATTATTCTTCTGTTAGCAATTAAAGCAGAAAGAAGGGCCCTGGCAATCTATCAGAGGTCCAGTCTGGACAACTGAAAACACAGCATGAAAGGCTGTCTCTACTAATAAGGATAACAGTCAGACTGAGGATCCCTGGATCTCAGTAGCTCCAGAAGGAAAACATGCTGTTCAGTGGAAGAGATTACAGTTCTAGTGCCTATCTCTAGTTCTTCACTAACAACTTACACTTTGTTTTAACATCCTTTTCCATCAGTGTTTGAGTCGACATCTAGTTTATTTTTATAGAACAGTATGCTCATTTTAATAGAACATGTTGGAAGTACCTATTGAATAACATTAAACTATGAATTCTGGAGTAAATACAGGTACATATTTATTAGCCAACCAACCAAATCAAAACAGGTCAGCAAAACATGAAGTAAAGCAGGGCTGATTGATAGGCTGAAACTTATAAGCCATTCTCCCTCAGTTAAATTTGATGCAGTTTAACAGTACCTGGCAACAGAGACCATGGCCAACCACCTGGTTATGTCACAAGTTATATCCCATTCCTTGAGTGGTACCTTGGAGCTTGTTCTTGTGTAGACAGATACCACTCTGCCACATCTGGAAGGGTGACCATGCTCAGAGAGACATGGAGACACAGGCCTCAGTTTGTCCCTTTCTCAAGTTCCACTAACTTTCTACTGTTAGACCCAGATGCTGGTATTTCTTATGCCTGCCACAAACAACACTGACAACTCAATCAGCATAGGACTTACATGACATTAAATGTAATAGAAAACTATAATATGATTAACAAGTTGATGCTGTAATAATGCAAAAATCATTGCTTGCCAGCTAACACATGATTTTACTTTTTCTTGCCTATGCTTTTAGCATTTTCCTCATCAACTATTTTTCGATAATATCTGGACAAAGTTCAACTATCTCAATTAGCACCATAAGGAGTTTCTATTATAGTATTACTATTCCATGTTTCCTACTTCAGCTAAACAATTAGCAATAAATATCAATTTTATTTTATTTTTCTGCCCAGTGTATGGATGAAAGGGTGATATATAGGTGAAATACAACTGATCTTAGAACTAGATCTGAAAGTATTTTGCCTAGATGGATTTTATTTTTGTTATCCACTTACAAACTGGGGAACATAAGGCAGAGACCACAACCTGGCAAATCTGTGGCAGAATAGGAAGACATTGTATTGACTTCTAGGCACAGTCCGAGTGCTCAGGACCCAAGTGCTCTTCGGTTATTACTGCAATCTTCTGCTTAGGAACTATGGTAACAACTGCACTAGTAGTGATAATAGCTCTATTCCAGGATATTTGGGGCAATTACCACTTGGGAAAAAAACAGCTTCATATATAGTTTTACAAAGAAACTTGTTAAGAAAGTTATTAAGCCTGAGTAGAAAGAAATCACAGGACAGTTGGCTGAAGAGCTATTAGGTCTTGCAGTGAACCCACTATGGGCCATTGCAGAATGGTTCCCAGGAATACACTCTCCATTACGGTACTTTGTCTAGTACCAAGCAATGACTCTGCTGCCTTTAAAAAACTCTACAGATGTCTAATATGTTTGCCTCATGGTCATGAGAAGTCTGTTATGTAAAAGGAAAGTTGTCTTTCCTTTTTCTCCATTTATTTTGCTCATGTTGGGTGGGCATCACTCTGGGTGAGACTGGAATTTCCCATAGCTTCAACTGTGCCCATTTGTTTGCTCCATGTTCAAGACCACCGTACCTCTGTGGAAATAACTTTCTTGAATTTGAGGGGTGACAGAAGGAGCAGTTGAGGTGTGACTTCAGTGAGAGTCTCATTTAAAGACTGGCAACTTGCCCCTCTGAGGGGAATGTCAAAACATTGAACTTGAGCTACTTCCATGTTGCATTTAAGAATGATTTCAAAGAATTCAAAACATAATTCACATTGTTCAGGTTAACGGGTGGAAAGACATCAAAATTTACTGTCGTTATAAGCCGACACAAATTAATTACTTTCAGCTTTAATGTCTCCATTATATCAGCAGTGAATTGGGTTATCAGGTTATTAAATGGCTTTAAAATAAATTTCAGATTTTTAAAATTGTCAACATGCCATTCAGCTTTAGATACTGATGTAAAAGGCATTGTGTACCTTTTACAGTAAGGACTTTAAGTTTACAAGATGGTTACAGAATGCAATTCATGGGCATGTATGCTAATCTCTTCACACTTGGATTAGTTTGTCTGGCCATCTCAAATTCTCATTAATCTCTTTCTCTCAAGTAATCCAGAAAGCAGAAGCAATGCAAATGTATTTTGGGTGACCAACTACTATAAATATCAAATATCAAATAACAAACAGTCAAAAGTAATATGCTCACCAAAAACAAACAAACAAAAAACAGAGCATAGATTGAGATACCTTTTTTCACAACATATTCATCAGACAGTATCAAGTAACAAATGCATTAATGAAAAATCAGTCAGTGGCAATTTGCAAACAGAAGAAAGGGTGGCATTTACCAAACACATAGTTTGAAAGAGGGAGTTCCCTCTGCTCATACCAGGGAACATATTACTCTATCCATTTAGCTTGATCAGACTCAGGGGCTGCATCTAAATTGCTAAGTATAGCAGGCCACAATACCAACAGGGAGTAGTCGTGCCACATGCTGCCTCATGATACGTACCTACATATTGACTGGGAGATGCTAGTTGACATGGGCTGAAGCCATAGGTAACAGCGGAACACATTGCCTGCTGTTGTTCTGAATGTGCCTTTGTCCTGTTTTATTTCCTAGCAGAGGTGCAGCCTTGTAGACCTTGAAGCAGTTAATTTCTGATTATCAAGTTGTTCCCAATTGCATGTGGTCAATGAAGGAAGAGGAATTTACTCCTTTTCAACCCAGCTAGTGTTTCCCAGTTAATCTTGCAATCCTCCCTTCCTATATGAAAAGCATTTTTTTTGCATAAGGAGGAAGAGATGATGATTTGATCTCTTGTTTTGCCTTCTGCATTCCTGTGGTGTCTGATAACACCTGTGTACCTAACCTTACTTTGCCTTAGAAAATGCTCATGAAAATGCCATTTCAGTCATTCATACTGCAATGGGAAAATCACGTCCACAAAAAAAAAGCAGCAGCCTTACTGCTCTAAGAGATGCAATGTGCCCAATGTGGCCAGCCAGCCAGTGTGCTAGCCACTGGAAATGTTATCACGTTTCTTTAAATACCTCTTGTAATCCCTTCTCAAACCTGTTGCTGGATCTTTATTACATTAGCTACTTTCTAATTTAAGGTACCTGACCATTTGAAATGATTCTATAGTAACCCTGTTGTACTGCCCTAATTATAACCTATTTGTGTTTTTTCAGTTTTCTCCAAATTGCTCAAATACTAATGAGCGTTCCTTTCAAAGATAATGTATTGACCCTATTTTATTCATGTTTTTGGCCTGCTACATTGGTCTTTTCAAGGTAACCTTGATATTGTTATAGACATACATTATAATTTTTTATGCTGGAACTATCTATATTGATTTGACTGTGGCCTTTGATCCAATAAATCACAACATATTGCTATCTAAGTTTCCCTCAATTTGGCTGAGTTTAACTACTGTAGGATGGTTCTCTGGCTACATTAGAGAGCAAACACCAGTCATTTTGTTTAATGGTGTTGAATCTGAGGTGAAAATGTTACATGCGAAGTTACCTCAGGAGCTAATTAGAGGGCTTTTACTTTTGCAGTTTTTATTAATGACCTGTCGACGCTGTATAGTTCATGAAATATTCTGTACATCTACATGCTGATGATGTGACCTTGTACACAGTAAGAGCACAGATAAGGTATCAGACCTTGACTGTTCTAACTCAGAATTTATGGAGTGATTTTCACAATTTAAAGATACAGTTTTCTGCAGAAATAAATTGGCCTAGAATCTTAGAAAAATATAAAACATGTAATTAGAGGGGTTGTCTCTTATGCTACAAACAGATCTATGTGAACTGGTGTGGAAAATAATAAGATTTCCCTCACCTCAGAAAAGAAATCAGCCACTGAAAAAGCCAAACTTATCTTTTCCCCCCTCCTCAAAGGAAATATTGATAAGACTGGAAAGATCCAGACCTCAATGTTTCTAGAGATTGGGTCCTTGAGATCTAGGAATGTCTCTCAGCCTACTACATGGATGGTAGTTACTGCACAATAATATCTAAATGCAAACATTATTAAAACTCAGGAGTGCAGGGCCCAGGCTTATTTATTTCTCGGGTTTCAAAATGTTCAAATCATTTAATTTTGTGTCCTGTTGCTAGTTAGAATTGAAATTGTCATATGGGAACAGCAAAAGAAAGAAATCAATTCCATGTTACATATGGACCTGTAAAAACAATCCATGTCCTGCGGATTGCAGGTTGGACTGTGCACTCAGGGTCTCTGACGGTTTCTGTACTGGGCCTCCATCCCTATGAGATTCTTAATTCTCTCATTCCTTCATTCTCTCACTATTTGAACAGAGCACAAATTAAATGACTGGTTCATATCCATGCTTACTGGTTCAGTCAAGAAGTGCTTCACAGACTAGCCAAGGTGTAGGCTTTCAGCACAGGCCTAGGTACCAGTGATGAACAGCATGATAACGAGGTAATGATATTGGCTCAAATTCAGCTCCAAAATACAATGATGTCAGCAAAATAACCCAGATATCCTCAGCAGGGTAGGACCAAACTATGGCTTGGATCAGAATTATGGCATATGGAGATATCCAGTAAGAATACAAGTTACCTATTTTATGGTTGGTGATTGTGCTGTTGGCTTCAAGGGTTCAACCATCTTGCTTGAACATAGCTGTTTAGTGCCATTTTAGACATTGTAGGTAAACCTGTCAGATCTACATCTGCCTTCACAGAGGGAGGTGGGTCTCCTGTGTCATATCCTTCCTGCAACGTCTTCAGAGAGATAGTAGATATCAACACCTATGGTGACAATGACTTAGCTCAGTCATAGCAGTATGTTTCTGAGAAGTGTTTAGAGGACCAAGTAGGCAAAGTGCATATTTGAGGTATGTAAAAGAGATGGCTATACCTTGCAACTATCCTTATTGACATTCTTCACATTGTAACTCCTCCATTGTAACTCCTCTTTTTCTTGATGCATAAGTTACATTAATCTGAGATAGGTCAGCTATGAAAAAACACAGAATTTGGCCAGCAAATCTGTTTGCAATTCTAGACCATGATCTAGAAAAGAGCCAACTACATCCTTGAAAAAAAAAAAAAAAAAAAAAAAAGTTTAGTTTTTGGAAGTAGGAATCCATAGAAGCAGCATTATCAGTATTTAGCTATTTTGTTTGCAAAAGTGATGATGATTCAGTTTGTCTTCTTGCAAAGATTGCATTGTTATTGTTTTTAGACAGTAACATTGGAAAAAGATCCTCAATAGCAAACCCCATAGTCTTGCAATCTTAGCTTAAGCAGGGTTACTATGCAAAGAACTGCTCACCAATTGCATAGGTACATCAGGATCCCATACTCCTTGATTCCCGTGTCTGCAGAATGGTGCTTGACACTTCTAAGCTTGTTTTGTGAAACTCACTGGGTTGTTCTTTAAATCTGCTGGAGATCTTATTCATGAACAAAACACAAGTCTTATGAGGAGCAGCTGAGGGAGCTGGGATTGTTCAGCCTGGAGAAAAGGAGGCTCAGGGGGCGACCTTATTGCACTCTACAGGTACCTTAAAGGAGGCTGTAGCGACGTGCGGGTTGGTCTGTTCTTCCATATGCCTGGTGACAGGACAAAGGGGAATGGGCTACAGTTGCACTGGGGAGACTGAGGTTGGATATTAGGAAGAACTTCTTTACTGAAAGGATTGTTAGGCATTGGAATGGGCTGCCCAGGGAAGTGGTTGAGTCACCACCCCTGGAGGTCTTTGAAATAGGTTTAGATGTAGAGCTTAGTGATATGGTTTAGTGGAGGACTGCTTAGTGTTAGGTCAGAGGTTGGAGTAGGTGATCTTGGAGATCTCTTCCAACCTAGATGATTCTGTGATTCTGTGATACTAATCCAAGCCAGGAAGGCTTATCTTCTCTTTGCTTCTCCCTTTTTTCCCTCCTCCCTGCTCCTTCATTTTTTTTTTTTTCCGAGGGTAAAAGGCTTGCCTCACTGGATTGCAGAGCAAATTAATTATTTTGTCTCTCAGCGTGTTTGAAATTGAACATGTACATGCTTTTTTCCTTAGGCATTTGGAAGCTCTCATAGCATTTTCTGGCTAAACAATTTAGGAGAGTCTGAGTTTTAATAATACTTTTCAGTTGGACTTGTATTCCAAAGACACTTTAGTAATTCTGAGAATTGTATTTGATAGCTGCTTGTACAAGCCTGTATTGCTGGTGGAGGGAATTCTTTATTTAAAAACCAATATGCCAGTTCATATCTTCTCCAGCTCATCAAGGGATGAATCATTAACTTTCTCATCTCTCCCTGGCCACTTGGATTATGTATAAAGATATACCGCTTTATACTGCTGCTGTCCAGGATTCCTGCTGCAGGCAGTTTAGAAGCATAAACCGGCAGAGGGGAGGGAGATGCTAGACAGAAATGCTGTCACTTGGGAAATGACAGAATGGAAGCCTAACAACAATTATCTCTTTCCCATTGACAAAAGAGCTCGTCCTCTAATATTTTCAAATTATTCAGTAGCTCTTGTTGAGACTTGCCCTCAACTCCTCTCTGTGTCCTCTTCAGTACCACAAATGAAGGAATGTACTTTTGTTTATTGACATAAACTTGGCCACATGATCATGTGTGACTTTGGAACTGCAGCATGGCCCCAGATGATGCAAACTCCAACAAAAAAAGTTTTTAAAAGTTGTGTTTATTCAAAGAAAATTATACCTTGTTACATTGGCAGTAATAACTCTAGAGTTTTAGAAGGTAAAAAAGACTTATTCATTTTCTCTTTCCCAGAGCTGCTGTTACAAAGGAGAAGAAAAAAGGTGGGGAATGAGGAAGCAAAAAGTAAGAAGAGGAAAAAATAAGAAGAGGAAAAAATAAGTTGATAATATATGGTACAGACACTGAAGAATAAGTGGAAGGAAAAAAATCGAGAAAGGAGAGGGCAAGATGCAAATGCAGAACTCAAAGACATGGTCAATAGAAAACACATGGAATAAAAAGAGAAACATTAGACCTCTGAATAATGTGATAATGTATAAGCACCTCTTAAGAAGCATGCTACAACAGCAAGCTGTTGTAAGAATTGAGACAGATCCGTCCGCTTCAGGAACAGTGCATCTGGTGTTTCTCATAACATTGTCTTTTTGTGGTGCCATGTCTTGTAGTTATTTATTGTATAGTAGTAAATCCTAGCAGCTCTGTTCTGGACAAAAACTCTAACTGCTACATGGATCTATGAAAAAACAACAAACAAACAAACAAACAAACAAAAACACACAAAACAAAACAGGTTTTGCTGCTGAAACAGTCGAATGTATAAGGCTCCAGAGAGATGATGAAGTTACAATGGTCTAACAAGTTGCCACGATGACTCGCTGCATAAATACTTTTAGCTGTTGTAATGTAATCTGAATATCTTAAACCCATTTCACTGAGGTTTAAGTTAAGTGCATTTCAGCTTGCATGTGCTGTGGCTTAGAACTATGCAAATGACTACTTTGGCTCAGCTAACACTTGGTACTCATTAAGCTGTGGCAATTTGATTATGCATCTGAGCCCAAGACAAGAGACAACATATGGCTGCAGACATAACTGAGGGTATTTCAAGGAAACCAAGGGACAATATTGGTCAGTGTGGTAGACGGTGGTCTCAGCATACCATGATCTTAACCTTTGATGAATTTTTCTAGATGTCATGAAGGAGGAGTGTTTTAAGAAGTTTGAAGAAGAACATTGAAATGGCATTTATTTATGACCATGTAAACCTTTTGTTTTGAAGTCTGTGAGGAGAACCTGTGGACAAACCATGAAAGTGTTTTTTTGAAATTTTAATAGGCCAGACAGGAGTAAACAACTCATTAATGAAGAAAAGCTGATAGGAAGTATGAGTGAGAACAGCTCTGAGGTTCCTTTAAAATAACAAGAAGTAGTTTTGTATTTTATGTAAGAGGGAAAAGATGCCAACAGAAAAATATGAAAAGAGGAGTGAAATGGTTAAAAGAAACAGGCTAGAAAATAATTTTTGCCAGACATATTCTTAATGGACATGAGGATGATTGCTTTTGTCAAGGCCAAAGAAAAGAATGTTGCAGTAATCAAGATGTGCCGTGATTAGTGGATAGGAAGAGCTATATATTAGAGCTGTTATGCAGAAAGAATCTACTAGATAGAGACATAGCCTGAAGGGGTGGTTGTAGAGAGAGATTCAGGTCTAGGATGAAACCATCTAATAAAAGTTTAAGTTTACAGGTAAAGTATAGGTTTGTATTTATGCTGGCTGTTCTACAAATCCTAATAAATCTTAGTTTAATATGCAACAGATATCATTTCCTGCACAAACCTGAGTTTTGCCCCTGAGGTTTACCAGAAATAGAACATGTGAAAATGTCTTTCCTTATATTTTGCTTCCTTTGTCTTTCTATAAACATCTGTTTCTCCTTTTATCATAAATTAGGAGGAACGTTTCCTTGTTGCTGCTCCTTTAATTTCATATCGGTTGTGTCATATTAATCACATGATGTGCACAGCAATACTAATTACTGTCAGCATAACCCTCTTAGCCTGGGCAAGTTTAGGTTTTCCCATATGTAGACGTAATATGTACATGAGCTTTGGGAGGAAGAGGCATGAGGCAGGGTGGAAGGAAAGTGGACATGGTGTAGAGATAGCAGGAAGAGTGAGGAAGGGTGGGGAATATATACATTTGGCAGGGGCACTAGTCTGTAGTGAGAGGAACTGGGTCCAGTGAGGAAGCTAGGTTGAAAATGAGCTTTGATTGGCTTCCAGATGAGAGAAAAAGGAAACTACAGCATTTTTATAGAAATATTTCTGCACTAAAACTTGCTTAGGGAAATAATGGAGCTGGTGATGGAGGGATGTGCAAGCTGTGCCAGGACCAGGGCAACAAAGCTTGTGATCAGGGTTTCACAGATCTCAAGATCCCTAGCCAAAAGTCAGCCATGCTGAGATTTTGATACACCTCTCAGCACTTCCTGCTCTCAAGTTGCTCAGTGTGAATATTCATATGGATGCTTTTGTAAATGATTTCATTTATAGTTCTTTGTAAGAAATCATGTGAGGATGCTCACACACGCATTGGTCCAAACATTAGCCCCAGCGCCCTTCCTGTGAAACTCACCAAAACTCACAAGGACAAGCTGCGCCTCTCTTTTTGTCGTGCCAGTCACATATGAGGGGGATGTTATTAAACATTCAAACCTCAACCTTTCCTGACTCTAGGAGCTGGGAACATGCAGAAATCAATCTTAGTAGGCAAGTTTGAACAGAATCTGTTTTAGGTAGATCTGCTGGCAAGCTCATATTATCACAGAATCATAGAATGGCCTCGGTTGAAAAGGACATTGAAGATCATCTAGTTTCAACCCTCCCCCCTGCTCTGGGCAGGGTTTCCAAACACTAGAGCAGTCTGCCCAGAGCTGCATCCAGCCTGGCCTTGAATGCCTCCAGGGATGGGGCATCTACAACCTCTCTGGGCAACCTGTTCCAGTGCCTAGCCACCTTCTGAGTGAAAAACTTTCTCGTAATATCTAACCTAACTCTCCCCTGTCTTAGTTTAAAACCATTCCCCCTTGTCCTATCACTATCAGCACACGTAAACAGGCATTTCCCCTCCTGTTTATACACTGCCTTCAAGTACTGGAAGGCTGCAATGTGGTCTCCCTGTAGCCTTCTCTTTTCCAAACTAAACAAGCCCAGTTCCCTCAACCTTTCTTCATAGGAGAGGTGCTCCAGCCCTCTTACCATCTTAGTGGCCCTCCTCTGTACCTGTTCCAAGAGCTCCACATTCTTCTTGGGCTGGGGGCCCCAGGTCTGCATGCATTACTCCAGGTGGGGTCTCACAAGCGCAGAGTAGAGGGGTACAATCCCCTCCCTTGACCTGCTGGCCACCTCTTTTTTAATGAAGCCCAGGACACAGTTGGCCTTCCAGGCTGCAGGCATACACTACTGGCTCATGTTGAGTTTCTCATCTACCAGAACCCCTCAATCCCTCTCCACAGGGCTGCTTTCAGTAGGTTCTTCTCCCAGTCTGTATTCATGCTTGGGATTGCCCTGTTCCAGGGACAGCACCCTGCACTTGGACTTGTTGAACCTCATTCAGTTCATGCAGGCCCACTTCTCAAGCTTATTAAAGTCCCTTTGGATGGCATCCCTTCCTTCTGTTGTATTAACTGCACCGCTCAGCTTAGTGTCCTGAAAAAAAAGCCCTGCCCACCTCAGTCCCCCATTCCACTGCAGAACATGTCTGCCCCAGAGCTGATCACCTCAGCAAGTGGCTACAAAATTAAATTAACTCTACATGGTCTTGAGCTTATGTGTCCTCTGATTCTGCATCAGCAAACTAAATTTTTCACTATTGCGTTATGCGGAAACAGTGTTCAGCATTACCCGAGTTTTCATCATCTTGCTTCAGGAATGCTTGGTCAGTCCTCCTCTCAGTCCTCTTCTTCAAGCAAGCATCACCCTGGTCCTTTTTTGGAATCACTTCTTGGACACATAAACGGACAACGTTTATGGCAGGGTTTGATTGTTTAGCAGACTCAATTCCCCAACTGAAGTCTACCTTAGGGCTGTTCCATGTCTTAAATCTGCATGTTTTTTTTTTTTTTTTTTTTTTAATTGTTTGGAGGTTCATTGTTATTGATTTAAATCAGTCATATTACATGTCTCAAGGCTCTCAGGATGAATGGGTATCCCCATGTGTTTCTTGTGTTAACGTCTTAAAAGCCAGTGTCTCATTTGCTTTGCTACCTGTTTAAAACCATCATGACACCAGTCCCTAGAATGGGCATATCTGGGAGTGCTTCTAAAATCTGCTTCTTTTCCTTCTTCTTGTAGAGTGTTCATCACGAAGGTATTCAGCACTTCCCCTGAAACTCATACCACTTAAGCACTCTGAGATCCTTAAAAATGAAATAAATTGTACAAACATGATAGTTTGGTGGTGATAGGTTGGTGATAGGTTTGGTTGTGGTGCTTCCCAGCAGGCTGGTTCCACCAGCCATGGGCCCAGTGGGGTAGGGAGAAAGGCAGCAGGGAAAGGGGGAGAGAGCAGCACCACGCTCATTGCAGAGCCAGCTCTGTTTTGAGGGAGACTGAGACTTTGTGGAATAATATTTATTTATTTATTTATTTATTTATTTATTTATTTATTTATTAAAGGGAAATGTATGCCCTGCTAGTTCTGCCAAGGTGGTGGCCTCTTGCAGGGTGTGTGGGAGGCTGGAGACTCTTGGGCCGGGGCCTGCTGTGCGAGTGGTCCCTGCCCCAGTGAGGGTCCTGCTGCCACTGCCTGCTCTGTCTCCTCCAGCATCTCCTCTCACCCCCTCCTGTCCTGGCAGAGGGTCCTGCTGCCTCCACTGCTGCTGCCTGTCCTGGCTCCTCACGGGTCTCCTCTTGGCCCCCCAGGATGGGTGCAGCGAGGGGCTGGCTGTGCCCCCACAAAGGATGGCTCGTGATGTGCTGGGGAGCTCCTCTGTGCTGGGACCTGTAGTGTAGTAGGAGGGTCGCAGGCTGGAGTTGAGAGTCACCCGTGAGGAGGTGGCGGTGCGGGGGATGGCCACGTGTCTGTCCTCCTGCCCCCTGGCAGTGTAGGCGTGGTGGAGGCCCAGCCGCCTCCAGGTCTGCTCGCTGCACAACGGTGTTGATGATGCCGTGGACGAGCATCGCTGTTCTGTCCGCGAGGCCAGGCTGCAGATGCAGGAACAGGGCTTTGCTGTCCAGCCCCAAGAGGCACAGGGCTGCCAGGATGAAGTTTTCGGCTAGCATTGCCTGCCACCACACCGTCCCAAAGATGACTGCCAGCTCTTGGCGTAGCCAGGGCAGCAAGGGGTCAAGGATCTCCTGGTGCTCCTGGAAAAGGGCTACCCAGACCTCGGGTGGCAGAGCAGGCACCAGTGGAGCGCTGAACTCTGTGTCCACAGCCCCCTGCTCATCTGGCACTGGCATAGCGGGTGGATGGGGTGCCTCAGGGCTGTGGGAGATGTGGCCGGCGAGGGGTCCGGGAGTGGTGCCTACCTGGAAGTAAGCCAGTACTGGTGTTGCTGGGGGGCAGACGATGAACTCCAGGTCGCCGTCATCTGCCCACGCAGGAAACTTGATGGTTGTCGTGAGCCTTCTGCAGAGCAGGCAGCTGGCCTTCTGCTTGGTCCAGTGCAGGATGCACCCGAGACAGAATTCGTGGTGGCATGGTATAGCGTAGGCAGCATCCTCTCTGTCATCCCCGCAGATGCTGCATGTCCATGCTGCCTCGGCTGCGATGGTCTTCACCATGCAGTGGGCTGGGGAGAGCCGAAGGCGATGAGCTGCACCCATCGGTCACCAGTGGTGCAGTGGTGAATGTTGTGTACTGTGAGAGGGAGAGGGGACACAGTTATTCACTGTCCTAGGGGCAGGCAGAAGAAATGTCCAGGTCCCTTAGCAGGAAAGCCTCCTGGCACTGTGCCTGGGCCATCTCGTGCTCCCCACATGCACAGCTCCCTGAGCCCCAACAAACACCACAGCCACCCCCCGGGGCACATGTCCCTGGGGCATACCTCACCTCTGCTGCAGCGAGTGCACCTCGCAGGGCCCTGACTGCCTGACATGAGCAGGGCCGGGGAAACACTGGGTGGTGGCTGCGGGGATGGGCACTGAGAGACGCTCCCAGCAGTCCCAAAAGCACAAGCCAGCACCCAAACCAACTGGTCGCTTGACCTCCAAGCCTTGTGCACCCACTCAGTGGGAGTCTAGGCACAAGACAGGTTGGGCTGGGCCAGACACTCAGATATACATGTAAGCTGTGAGGGCCATGCGACACAGTCCGTCACTCGGTCACATCACAGCCTGTTGCTCAGTGATGTTACTGTGGTCCGTCCACCCCTGCAGCAGGCTGGCCGGCACCAGCAGTCAGGCATCCTCCTGTGCACCTGGGGCTACCGCAATGCCACTTCCACCCTCTCCCCTCCCTTTTTGTCCTCTGCTGAGTACCGGCATTTCCTGGCAGGCCATGAGGCCTGGGCCGTGTCTACCCAGAGGCCTGTCAAATGCCCTTGTAACTCCCTTTGTCCTGTCCAAAATACCAGCTGAACTCGATTTAAAGCAGTTTCCAACGTTATAAAGAACTTCAGACATTTCTTGCCCATTTTTATTTATTTTTATTGTAATCATGCCTGCAAGATCCACAGATCCTTAAATATGCTGCACCTTTTCTTTTTCTTTCTGTCCTCCTTTTTTACTTTTTATTTGACACTAATGTGTAGGTCTTTCTTTTTCCCTGCTTATCATAGAATCATAGAATTATAGAATGTCTTGAGTTGGAAGGGACCTTAAAGTCATCTAGTTCCAACCTCTCTGCCATAGGCAAGGATGCTGCCCACTAGATCAGGTAGCTCAGGGTCTCATCCAGCCTGGTCTTGAACACCTCCAGGGATGAGGCATCCACAACCTCTCTGGTCAACCTGTTCCAGTGCTTCACCACCCTCTGAGTGAAAAACTTCTTCCTAACTTCCAGTCTAAATCTCCCCTGTCTCAATTTAAAGAGTCCCTCTCTATCCTTTTTTTAAGACCCCTTTAAGTACTGAAAGGCTGCAATGAGGTCTTCCTGGAGCCTTCTCTTCTCCAGGATGAACATCCCCAGATCTTTCAGCCTTTCGTCATAGGAGAGGTGCTCCAGCCCTCTGATCATCTTAGTGGCCCTCCTCTGGACCCATTCCAAGAGCTCCACATCCTTCTTGTGCTGGGGGCCCCAGAGCTGGATGCAGCACTCCAAGTGGGGCCTCACAAGGCAAAGCAGAGGGGGACACTTCCCTCCCTTCACCTGCTGGCCACGGCTTTCTTGATGCAGCCCAGCATACAGTTGGCCTTCTGGTCTGCAAGTGCACACTACTGGCTCATGTTGAGCTTCTCATCTACCAGAACCCCAAATACCTCTCCGTAGGACTGCTCTCAGTAGGTTCTTCTCCCAGTCTGTACTTATGCAGTACCAGGGGCAGCACCCTGCACTTGGCCTTGTTGAACCTCATTAGGCTCACATGGGCCCACTTCTCCAGCCTGTCCAGGTCCCTCTGGATGGCACCCCTTCCCTCTATTACTCTATTACTATCCCTACCCTCTATTCCCACTCAGGTTGGTGTCATCTGCAAACTTGCTGAGGGTGCACTCGATTCCATCATCTACATGTATGTCATTGATAAAGATGTTGAAGAGCACTGGTCCCAAGACCGATCCCTGAGGGACACCACTTGTGACCGGCCTCCACCCAGACATAGAACCGTTGACCAGGTCTTTCTAGACCTGGGATGAAAACACCACTGTGGTCAGGGCAGGAAGTAATTTCAGCAAAAACATGAAAGTGCCACGGAACAATCAACATTACCAAAACTCAGCAAAAAATGGAAATTTATGGAACATCCCAAAATTGCACAATTAAATGAAGGAAAGATTCAGTTCTCTGGGATTTTGTTACTGACAATGGAGGCTTACAACTGCTTGTCATACTCAATATGGAGTAGTTTGCATGAGTCAGACAAGCAGGATTTCAGCCCATGGGGGTGAAAAACACACCATAAAACTATTAAAAGGTGTAGGACTGCTTATTTATAGACATGCATATTTGAAATGCAATAAAAAGTCCCAGTACAAACTCAGTAGACAGGCTTCAAACACCAAAAATGCCCAGCTCTAAGTTGTTTCTGAATTATGGTGAGCCCTAAAGACAGCCTAAAACCAATTAACTTTTTCTTTTCTTTTCTTTTTTATTTTTTTTACTCTTTTTATGTTTTTAAAATGACCAAAGAGATCTCTTTGAAAATATATTACAAAAAAAAAAAATCTCCTAGAATTAAACCTTTTGTGAGAAGCTTCAGCCTGGAGCAAAATTTAATGGCTAAGCTATAAAGCACTGAAAACTTTTATAAAGGGGTTCATAAAGAAACACCAACTGACCCTGAACCCAAGGAGGTCTAGCAAGCTCCACTGTAATAAACACGGGGCCTAGTTAATTTTCACTTAAGGGGTGTATGACATTTGAGTAAGATGTGGTTACTTTATGTTCACTTGCAGCACATACGTCCAATAGATATAAATGACAGAGGGGGATAGTCAGAGGCTAACTGCAAGTTACAGTTAGTCCTAAACAAGGTTATAAACTCCTTTAGCCAGGGACTTGGCTTTTTCATGTGTTTGTAAGGTGCCTAGCAATGAGGACAGTGAGGCCTTGGTTGTCTACATTTCCTACCTCTATACCTCCTCTGGTCTACAAACAGACAGTGTGGGATGTGTACATGGCTTGCTTCCAGAGCAGTTGCATTAAAACATGAGAAGTGCTGTTACAGCTGCTTTCACTGCTTTAATGTTTGTCCCAGGGGAACTGCCAAAATCTAGACCCTGCTATGTTTTACCTGATTAACTGATGTAAGTTAAATACAAAAATTTAAAAGAAATATCTGTAATTTGAATTAATCAGAAATAGGTGTATGCTCACAAATTCTCTCTAGAAATGCATGCTGCCTATATGAAAATAATCTATTAATAATTTTCTCTACCTCTGTTTAATACAGGCTTAAACACAGGCAATGTGTGAGGCATGAATCTGAGGTAGAGAAACCCTTTATTATCTATATTCCCTCAGACATCAACCCTGCTTTTCTAACACGTTTTCTTATACTGAGGTGTTTCTGCTGTTGGTGGCTTCAGGATATCATCCAGGAGAGAGAGGCAAACCTATTCTAGGTCATTGCCTCCTCTTGGCCAGCGAGGGATGCTCTTGCACTAACAAGACATCCGTGAAGGGACTTTAAGTCTCATCCTCTCTCCTTTCATCACCGCCCCTCTCTCCGCATCTCTCCTCTCCCCTTGCAACCTCAGCCACTGTTGGCCTTCAGGCAAGATCTCCCAGTACAAGTAAGAGAGAGCTTCAAAAAAGATCCAATTTTTCAAGCATCCTACATTTATTTTTAAATTCCTCCTCTTAGAATGGTCAGAATTTTTTCCAAAAACAGACAGGCGAGTGAAGGAAAGGCAGATGTTTGTCAAGGCTATATTTAGGAAGCTGTTGCTTAAATGTGAAAATCAGTTATACTTTAACTATGAGTGAGAAGCATAAAAAGCATATTCTTTCCTCTACATGTGTTTGCAGAACACTTCTCTTTTCTTCACCTGTAGTAATGATATGCTCCTTTCCACTCTGCCTCTATTTGGTTATCAGTAATGTATTGTGGGTCTAACAATGGCATCTGTTTTCACAATACTTTGTGGAATAATGCCATTCATCCCCACGGAATCATTGGTTCATAAAGGTATTGATGAAAGGTGGGATAGCTTTACTCAACTTTTCAGCATAATATTCCTATTGTTCGCTGCTAGGGCATGCATAACGAATGGCCTTTAGTGTAAACAGCTCAGCCACTGAGCTTAGTGATTACTGTGAGGGGTCTGTTTGAGGTGGGTATTTCTAGTTCTTTGATATATGACTCATTAAACCCACTCTATGTAAGTATTGTTTACAGTGCTTGCTGTGCTAGTGGTTTGCATCTGAGTACTTGTATTTAATTTGGAAGGTATTTTGCCTACACTTAGAAGCAGTCTTTAAGTGCCTAAACCACTCTTACATTTTTCATTATAAACCATTGGCAGAGGGGTGGGAAGGAGCTGGGAGTTTCTTATAACAAAAGAAATGACCTTTGTCTCTACAGACTTCCCTTTGAACTCCCTAACCTTCTGTCAACAGAAAGCAAACAGTAGGATAATAGTCTCTTCTCAATTTCTCCAGTCTTTTGTCCTCCTCAAGATGCAAGGGTTGGCATTGCTCCTCAGTGCTTGCCTTGCTAATAAGAGGCAGAGCTGGGAAAGATAACTATACAGGGCTATCATGGACTAGGTTTATTACATATCCTGAGTTCATATTCACTTTTGTGCTTTGACACCTGCATTTAAATGATCTGAATTATAGACTGCTGTCTATAGACTTTTTTTTTTTTTTTTTTTTTTTTTTTTTTTTAGTGGGTTGTGATTACACAGGCCCATTGCTTTTACTTAGGACCAAAACTGCTCACATCTTGATGGGGCTATAACAACAGAAGAATCCATTTAATTGGTGCCTTGTTGAAATACACTCCTGTGTCTGTGGTGTGATTGCTGTGGAGCAGAGCCCGCACCATTGATTTTGTTCTCTCCAATCAATGGGTAAATGGCACACCTAGTCAGTTTTAAGTGGCACACTTGTTGTCTATATTTTATTCACAGTGGTTAACAACTATGAATCAATGTCTGCTACAATAAACTTCTGATAGCTTGGCCTTTACTAGTTTCATGCTGCTACTTTACTCGAGTACAGCTTTACTTTACTCACCTACAGCTTTAACTTTGCCTTTGGTGTCCAGGATAGTGAGTAAAATGATAAATAAAAGGAAGGTGGAATGGCTGAAGACAAAAATAGAAATAGTGTGGTAACATTTCTAAAATTGGTTTCTGTTTTTCACTGTGGCCACCTTACTGGAGGTAGATTTGGCCTTAATGGCTATACCTTCTGTACAACCTCCTCTGACCCTGAATGTGATCCTAAGGCTGGCAGAATGAAGTCACAGAGGACTCCTCTTGCTTGGGAAATACTTGCAGGAGACAAAGTTTCTGTAGAAATTCCTTTATCATTTCCTGTTTCAAACAGTATATACAGGTACCATCCTTGCATCCTCTGAGATATGGTTCCTGGAACGAGCCCATCTTCTTTTACAGCAGAGAGACAACTTCTCTACCATGAGTTGAGACCAAATCTCCATCCCTTCTTTTCTCCTCCACATATGCTCTTTCACTGCCACATGCATGCAGGATTTGAGGTCATTAATCTGGGGGTATTTGCAGAGGAAAAGGGGCAGAGTAAAAAATTCTCTTGTACCTAAACATTGTTGTATTGGTCTCTAAAACAGGAAAGATACGAGTGCTGTGGAACATTTATGGTCACCGAATAAAAGGGGTATCCCAGGCCTAAAATATTGTTTAGTGGTCTGTATTCCTGAATACTGTATATATTTTAGTAAGTTTGACAATTTGTTGTGTTTGTTTCATAGACAGACCATTTATGGACTCTCCTTTATGTAGCTCATATTAAACAAACATACTTGCATCTTTATGATAGCTTCCTTCTTTCTCCCCAGATTGTATTTTCTCCCTTTAAACTTTTGGAACCTTAAAGGTTCCGTATAAGAGTTAGATATTATTAATAACATTTTAATATAGCAGTACGAGCATTTTTATTATCATGATTTACTGTTACAACTGTCCACAAAAGCCCCTGTTGTGCTAACATGGGAATAACCTGTTGAAACCTTAGCTAATAGCTCCAATACATCTGACAAATTTGTCAGCATGGATTAATTGTTGTTCAGCAGAATTGTTAGCCATACAGAGCACACCATTTGAGGGAATGTTTCTGATGAAGTTAATGTATGCTGACATTGTTACAAAGGCAGTACTTCAGGAACAGGAAAGGGTGACTTTTTTGCATGGCATCTCTGGCATATGAGCCAGGACATACACAGGAGATAAACAGGACATTTTTGTTTGCATTAGTGCATTCTGAGACCTGTCACCTCTGAACGGGCACACCAGTGCTGCCTGGTCTATCCCTGTTTATTAGTCATTAATGACAGTTTTCCTTTTTTCCACACATTACCTATCCTGAGACTTTCTAGTGTCCTGTGATTAGCACAGTGTGGATAAAACTGTGTGAGGCAGGTTTCCAGGTTGTTTCATTGCTATAGATCAAGTCTTAAGTACTTGCTATTTTTATAGCCAGAAATAATTGAAGCAGGCCAGACAACCTTTCTTTTTTTTTTTTTTTTTTTTCACCTTCATTGGAATATACCTTAACTCATGGTAGGAAGCCCAGGTAGGATTCTGACTTGGATGTCTTTCTGGGCTTTTTGTTCTCCTTTTAATTTTGCCAATACTGTGCTGTGTTCCTCACTAGCCTGCCTTTGAGTAAGGAATACTTGACTTCTGAGGATTTGCAGCTCCTCATAGAGAAATATGAGTTTTCTCAATTTTTATTTCAAATCTGTGCAGAAAAGAAGTGTTGACTTCTCAAATCCTACATGAAATAGATTTACTTTCCTCTGGATATCTTGAATTATTACTCTTCATAGGTACAGTACATGTCTCTGAATGCTGTTAAAACAGAAGTTAGGTTGCACAAAAGTGAATCTATGAATATCTATGAATAGTATTTAACTATGTAACACCATCACCTGGAGACTCCGTACTTCATCCCTCATTGTGTCACAGCCTCTAGATGTACAACAGCAGTCTCTCTTCCAAACTTTGCAGGAAAAGTTTAAGGAAAGAGTAGGGGTATATACCTCAGACAGGTGGACACAACAGATGTTGAAGAATTACTGCAGAGTAAAAATGCATAGAAAATATTTAGTACTAATAAATGGTGACAGAATTATTTTTATTAATTGAATATTTGCATGGGCAATGCTATGTAGTTTTCCCTGGCTCCTGGATTGAGAAATATGTAAGTGCCAGAAGTGCATCTATATATTTCTTATTTGTCAGATATTGTACCCATTCTATTGGAAGGAGAGACACAGAGGAAGTTATGTGCAGAATCACATATGATAAGAGCCAAATACAGCATCTAAGACTTGAACTTTCTTTCTCTCATACCAAGTACACCTCCTTAAAGGATATTTTCTTTGTGATTTTGTGTTCAATTGTCCAGGAACACTCAAAGGCACCTGCTCTGCCAGATTGTATGGAGAGCAATGGAGAAGCTTATAGTCCTTTTTGAGATCATCAGTGGGAAACCGATAAGCTCTTGAGCTCCATCCTCTAAGAGAGGAAATGTAGTTGCCAGTGTAGGGGTCTGCCAGCCTTGGGTCTCATCGTTCTGTGGCTTGTTCGGAGTTAAGGCTAGGTCCCATATCTGTTCTGTGATGGCCTATGGTGGCAAGAGAGTGATGCTTGATAACCTTTGGTAAGACTTGAAAACCCCAGGGACTCCTTGTATTTCCTGTATTCCTGACAGGTTTGTGTCTGCAGTTCCCATATTCTGCCAGAAAAGAGAGATCACCTTGCTCTCCTGAAATCAATAAATCAGAACCTGTCTCTGTGCTGGGTTGTGTCATTCTTCTGTTTTACTTTTCCATGGCTTTCCTTTTTATTTTTGTTTTGCTACCACCAAATAATATGCAGACCCACTGCTCTGGCACAGAGAACCTGATGAAAGTGAACATATAAGAAAAATATTGGTGGCTGCACTCTTCATTGCAGAGGTAATGGCCATTGACATTAATGGGAATTATGCATGTGTGGAAGAGGAGTATGGCCCCTTTACTTAATAGAGCCCTTAATATGTTTTAGTGAGCCATGGTGGTGTTCTAAATATCATGAAACCCAAAGGAGATAGAGAAAACAGCTTCTGGCACTGATGAGCTGGATTCATTACTCTGAGGTGGATGGCTTTTCAGGAATACCCCTGTTTCTTCTCCTCTGGAAATAGTTGTGCATGCACTATTCATTGACATGAAAGAGGAAAGGGTAAGGAGAATGGACAGAAAATGTGGAAAGGAAATAAAGAGCAATCCAAGCTGTCAGATGTCAGATTGTTACACAAAAACACAAAATCCAAAATTAAGGATTATAATCACACACACATAGATATGTAATTTTACACATACAATATTTTTGTCTGCCTTTTATTATAATTCTAGTCTAGCCCTGCTTTACACTGTGTTCTGTTTTACGAAAGTAAAATGTGAAAATCTACTGATAAGCCAAAATAATAAAAACTTTATGGCATGTCAGGGCTATTTTTTTATTATTATTTTTTAACCTCGATCGTGTTATAATAGTGAACATATGTATCCTTGGCCTTAATCACCTTGTCGAGTTAAAGTGTATATTCAACTTCATTTACATGACATATGATCTAATGCTGGAGAACAACAATACCATTGTAGTGCTAATTGAAAACTGTGAGCTGAGAGCCAGAAGAAACCACTGGTCTGATTGCTGAGGGTCCCAGGGAAAGGGATTTATTCCCACACCTGCAGTTGGTCCATAACACTAACATTGTTACCAACATCTGGGTCTAATCAGCACAGAGGCCTTGATATGCTGCTCCTGTGGCACATAAATTTAGCATTATATTCATTTTAAAGGCCCCCTCTTTCAGTTTTTTAAGGACAAGATAGATTCATGGCTCCACAGAGTCTAACAAAGTAGAAACCACAAACAGAGTAAGTTACTGCCAGGTTTCTTAGGCCATACCTACCTAGTATATGCTGCTTCAATAAAGGAATTTTATGCTCAGTTCTGGTGTTCAAAAATGCATCTCCACAGAATGCAAAGTTCAGCTGAAAAACTATATTTAAGGTAAAAAGCAAATACTCTGCCAATTTGCATATATCAGATTTTACTGTGACACCTGAGAGATGTCAGCCAGGGGAACGGCTGCAGAGCAGTGGTTGTTTGGGTCACTAAAGGAGCAAACACAGCTTGGGGTGGTTTGGCTCTGGGGAGAGGTGACCATGTCTGCCAGTACCACCCTTTCCCAGCCTTTCCCAGTGGCACTCCAGTTTGGGGCAGGACAGATTGAAGTCCTTGTCCACAGCTGCGACCTCAGGCTTGCTTTTGCAGTTAATGAAGCATGCCTGTGGTACCACCTTCCTGTAGGTGTCTTCCTTGAGCACAAAGGCAGGGTGCTGGTGTGGGGGCTCAGCTGGGTACCGTATGGATCCCTCTGCTCCTATGTGATACCCCCTCGTGCCCCTGAGCTGTGAGAGATGATCTGGTGCAAAGAAAAAAACCTATGTCTCCCTTTCAACTCAGCTTTTCTGGTTTATACTTAAATATACACCATGCCTTAGTTTCCTAATTCTGAAGCTAGGTTTGCCTCACAGGCTACTGTGAAGATAAAACCCCTTCCGTAAAAGTGATGGAAGTATCCAGAGCAAAATGGAAATTGTGCGCAGAGAGAGAGAAAAAACATAGGACTGAAAGCCAGGCTGCCTAGGCAAAAGAGCACAATTAAATTCTTCATTTGTTGAGGATAACCAGTGATTATTTTTGCTAATGCATTCCTTGGCTGTGTCTGTAACTATCTAGCTAACTGGCTGTTTGCCTTTGTATTTTCCTGGAAAGTCTATGCAAACAATGGGACAGACACAGACACCATTACAGAAGGTGTTTGATTTTTTTTTTCTGATGTTTTTCAATATCTACATATCTTTACTAACTGTAAATGGTGAATATAATTACACAGAGAAATTTGGTTAGCAGGTCCAGAAATTCATGGCTTTTGATCCTACTTCTGGCACTGATTGTCTGTAGCAGGCAGTTCATTTAACTGTTGCCTTGCTTACTTACTCTGCTTTTAGAGATAAATAATGACACAGAGTATTGTTTACCTAGGGCTTCAAAACAAGAAAATGCCAGAGTATAACAGATGCTTAGTATTTTACTGTTGACTAAAGTGTAATTACGTCACTTGTCTGAAACCTAGGGTCTTGGTCTCCCTTGTACCACAAAGAAAGCCTGCTTCATGGGGAAACCTGCGTATCGTAAAGGCACAAAATGTGTGGTTTTGTAATGTCTGCAGTCTTCTCAATACCAGCGGGGTGGGACAGTGGCAGAGAGGAATTTCCCTTTTATTACAAATAACTCCTGGTGGAATTTCTAAACTGAGGAGCCATAACTTAAAAGCAGAAGCTGTCAATGGAGATATTAACGTGCTGAACCAGATTCTCAGCTGCCATAAATCGAGGTAGCACTATTAATTTCAGTAGAACTACATTTCAACCCACTTGAGGAGAAGGTGCACTATTTATGGTATGACTGCAGAACCTGTCACTGGATTTACCATAGAGATGCATTCTGGCACCAGTGGTTGGTTTGGTAGTAAGCCAGTTTGCTGGCTTTGAAGGATTTCCAGTAGCCAAGGGGGATTTTTAGCACCCTGCTCTGCTTCTGCAGGTCAGGAGCGGCTTTGTCCTGTTCTCTTGCAGCAGCATTGATCCGTCAGCAGCCCCACCATGGTCTGATGCAGCACTGTGACCTGGTGCCTGTGGGGCTGTGGAGCCCCACCGAATCCAGCCAGCAGCAGGGCAAAGGGTCGGGATGGGCATTCAAGGGAAAACCATGGGACAGAGTTGTGAGAGACATTCAGTTTGAACTGTTCGTCATGCGTATTTCTCTCGCAGCTGCATACACCAATGCCCACTGTAGTGTTTCTCTGCACTCCTGACCAACTTTGTGACCAGAATGAGCAATCAGAGTATTCTTCATGATGATGCAAGTAAGAAACAACGATATTCAGACTATGGAAAAACATCTCAGGTCATTCCATGGTTTTGAATCAAAGTGCAATTGGTTGTGTGTTGCAAGTAGGATAAAAAAAGGAGTTAAGCTTATGCCATTGGAACATCCTGGAACATAATTGGAACATTGGAACATAAACATTCAGGCATGTTTATTTGAATGCGTGAAATGCAAAAAATGATCAAATACAGATATGTTATTATTTTAATCATAATATCTTACTGCATTTTATGTAGTTCTCTCTAATGTGATACCAGCAGATCTAATGAGCTGTTTAATTGTTTTCTTTTTTTGCATTTCAAAGCATGACCTCCTAAAAATTAGGATATTTCTTTCATCCAGGATCATTTTGCAGAAAAACACCCAACTTTTCAAATATTAACATACATTTGATGTGAAAATGGACATTGGACATATCACAACAAATGAAATGACTTTATTGTAAAATGCAGCCATAAAAGAATAAAAATTCACAGATATTATTCTGATACTTTCTCAAAGGGCTTGCAATAGCAATCTACAGCTAAGCCCCAATTCTGCAAGTCATAATATGAGAGTCTGCTGGGCACAGTTACATACCCACATGGTGCTGATTGCAGACCTGCAGACATTTCCTGGAGGTGTTTTCTAGAAACCACAATTTTTTCATTATAATTAACTTATCCAACCATTTTTTTTTTCTCCTTATGAATCATTGGCAAGCTGAGGCTAGTTTCTGTGACAGTGTTTGCCATTTGCAGCTCGTCTAGAAAAGCTAATGTGAAGGAATATCTGACTCTGTGATGTTTTTAAGTTTTCATTTCACTTATCCAGTGTGGCCATGTCTTCAAAGTAACTGGAATCATTGCGGAAATGTTGATAGTTTGTAAATTTCAGCCTTTGAATTAAGAGCCTGCTACTATCACCTATTTGTCCTTGAAGACCAGAGTCTCTGTATTGCATGACTCTGATGAGTCACCTGAAACACATGGCTTGACTTCTTTACACTCAGTGGATGGCTGAAACACATTAAGTATCAAAGTCAGGAACAGAAAGAAAATAAAGCATGAAGTTTGAATATCCAAGTTAGGCACACAGCTCTTGCTAAACTGAGTGAAGTTCAGGCACCCAATTCCTCTAGATTTTTGAAAATACTGGCTGCACTACTGATTATTGCAGATGGTCAGTTTTAGACTCCGAACATTAACACAAAGAAAAGCAACTTACAGATGTTTTAGAAGTGAATGCTAAGAGGTATGAATATGAGCCACATTCACATATTCTAATACATATTCGGACACAGTATTTATTAGTTAGTATTATTTTCTCACTTCTAAGCTTTTCATAAAGGGGATATCTACATCTACATTCCGTATAGTTTAATATCCATTCTATATCAAAAAATTACAAAATTCTTGCATTGCGTACCACTACTTTATTAAGCACAAAAATACTTTTTTTTTTTTCTCCTGCATATTCCGACAGTTTTTTGAATACAGAAAATGACAAATTGTCTTAATTTGCAGTGTCAGTCTTCTTCAAAATTCCACACTTTCAAACAGAGCAGATGATTAAAGGCTGAAAGACCATAATGAATCAGATCTGCACTATGTGATTTTTGCATTCCTCTCTTAGAATTGTGTATAATGTATAAATGATGGCTGATCTAATATATTGATAGGAACAGAAGAAAGCAAATGTTTCCATGTGATAATAATTCTTAAATGTGTTTTGCACTACCTCAAAAAGCCAATGCATCACAGCTTTCATTAGGGTGGATTACAGCAAATGTTGCATGCTTTTATTGCCAGCTTATAACGTAGCAATTTTACTTGCGTCATACGTTTAATTACCACATTAAATCATGGATTGTAAACATCAGTTCACAGCTGGATCTTTCTCTGAAGTCTTCTTTTTCCTTTGGTTATGTGACCGATAGCAAAAAGGTTTACTTCTTTTTCCTTTGTAATCTAAATTTCAATTTGTGTTCATAATACTATCCCTGCCTCACGCAGCAACTCACTACTTACAAGAGCGCAGAAGGAAAAGTCCTTTTTTTTCCTTGAATGTGCATATTCCTGGTGGAGCTTAAAAACTTCCATAAATCAATAAAGTAATTGCTGCATAATGACCTATTGTTGGTGAGCGTGCCCAGAATGATGTCATTGGGGGGTAATGGAGCTACTGAATCAAAAAAATGGCAGCTGTTTCCAATTTATTTGAGAGTCAGTTGGACAGAAAATTAAATAAACACATAGACAAGCAGGACAAGGGCAAGTCCTTGCATTATTCTTATGATAGTTTTAATTCAATCGCAGAAGTCAGCAGGCAGCTGATATCGTGGCCCAGAGTTTCAGTAATTGCCTGTCTCCTATCTCAGTCAGACTGCACATGCTCATTTCATCATTTTAAGCTTTTGTGACTTGGATTAAAAAAAAAGACCAATGAAACAAAGATGAAACTTAGTTCTTTTTTCTCCTGCCCTCCCCCCGCTTCGCAGCATAGCAGGCTATCTAGGAGATGTATTAATAGAGAGAAATTTTCATTTCTTCCTCCATCTGCCTCTATGGGGCCTCTACCCTCCTTTCCCTAGGATACGAAGGAGAGTTTTCCTTTTTTTTAATCACTCTTATGTCCTTTGGGAAGCCCCCTAAAGTTTCATATTCGCTGGGGAGAAAAAAAACGCCACCCGGCTTCACACTCCCTTCTCCGCTGTGAATAACAGCTTTGATGTGCTCCTTTGAAGTTACTGGCTCCAGGCTGCATTAGCACAGCATCAAATGCAGCCTGAGCACTGTGTGTGGAAGCTGGTAGCATGTCGTGTTTGCACACCGGACTTGGGGGCACCTAACACTCTCATGGCAGCTGAACACAGAGGAACACAACAGCAGGTCTCCATCACAGCATACTCTTCTTTTGCAGCTCCTGTTCCCATTTCCTACTGGCAGTGCATTGAGAACACTTCAACATCCTTGATATTTTCCAGTTCTTGCAGCTTCTCAGGACACCTTTGCACCCTTTAGAAGCCTCGCTATAGGTCATAGTGCTAGAACATTGCATCTGACTCTAGTCAGACACAGGGAAAATTTGGGTTTTGTTCTCTACTTAGTACTCCAGGGCAATATTGCTTGAGGTCCTGCTTCAAATATTGTGCATTAAAATAATCAAAATGATTCCCTTGGACACTAAAAGAAGTCAAGATCTCTGATCAATTGTTTGTCCTATGGTGAGATTTATTCTATATTATTTGGGCTCTTAATATGATGGTCTTCACATTTTTGAACCAAGTGTATGTTTTTAAAATCCCCATTCTTGCTTTGCTTACAGATGGATCTCCCCACTTTTTTTTTCCACTTTTTTTTTTTTTTTTCTCCATTTTCTCATTTTCTGCATCTGCATAACCAGGCATAGTGATGTTGATATTTCTCTCCAAGATGGAGAAGAGCTTTTCTGCATTTGCTATCACAGATCTCTTCAGATCAGACATCTCTTTGATCATTTTAACTGTATTTTATGTGCTTCATAATTTCCTTGCTGAGTACCTTATGTTGCATGTTACTATATAAATCAATAAATAATAGCAATAATTAAAAGGGTAGTAGGGAGCTAGATGAAAAAACAGGTTATTCCATTAACCTTTTACCTCTGGAGACCAGAATTTCAAATTTGTGCTAGGTTGCAAGAGCAAATCAGTTGGTCTCTTGTGAACTCTAGTCCACATCTCTAACCACTGCATCATTTCTCACAGTCCCTTGTGATTGACAGCTTTAGTCTGGAAGAATAACAGATCTTTTGCAGCTTGTAATACTGAGATGCAATGCCAGAGCCAGCACCTCCGCCTACTGTGCCTTGTTCTAAACAGAACCATTTGTGAAAAAAACTCCCAATGCCTTTTATCCCCACATACACCATGAATAAACATCTAGTATTTTATTATCAAAATTGCAACTGGTAACTGGTAAAAATTGTGCAGGTAGGAATAGTGTTTTTTATTTTGTATTTTTTATGTTTTTTAACCCCTCTCCAGAAAAGTAACTCTCATATAAAAAAGTTTATTGAAAGAAAATTAAGGGGGAGTTAATCATGGTGTGTCATCGTATACCCAAGTATAGGCAACATATGTGTTAGTGAAGAGCTGTCTATTCCATCAAAGATCTGACTGATTACATGAACAAGCAAACAGACATTTAGATTATTATCACTCTCATCTCCTGCATTTCCACTTTTTCCTTCCTCCATCAGTTGTTGATGCAACTCTGTTGTTCCTACTCTGAGAAAGCCTGAACATCCATGAACTGTACATGAAATAAACACTGAACATCCCAAATAGAAAGTGTCACAGTACAATGGATTTATTTATTTTTTTTTGTGAATTACTCTGAGACTGTTTTTAATCCCAATAAGATAAATTATTAAGTAGCAGCTCAGTTTTAAAATGGAAGCCCATCTTAAAAATAGAGATTAGCAAAATTTTTGAAGAATGGTTTTTATGTGAGGGAATCTGGATTTATACCGTCTGCTTGATTGCTTTACAAGAAAAGACTTGGAAGTGTGTTATTATTGTATTATTTATGTAATTTGAAAACCAAAAGTGCTTTTTTTTTTTTTTTAATTAAAAATGAACAATTCTAAATTCTAAATTCATGGTCTGAACTTTTGGGTAGACCTGTGCGGTGTCAAGAGTTGGACTTGATGATCCTTAAGGGTCCCTTCCAACTCAGGATATTCTATGATTCTATGATTCTAAAGATTTTGAATTTTGACCAAGACATTTCAGTGCTACCTACTGTGAACAGTACTTGCTGTCAACTCTTATTTTTTCTTGCCTCTTGACTCTTGGTCAATTGAAATGCTTTGGGTTACTGTATGGTAGGTGAGACTGCTTGGTTTATTTTTTTATTTTTTTTAAATGGTATTTCAGGTAGTTATCCATTAAAACAATATTTTCATTTACCTTCAGCTTGTCAGCAATAGGTATGAACCATTACACATTATGATTCCTGAGCTTTAAAAATGCGCACATTTTCTTTTTCTCAAATTCCTGGAATTATTATTTTATTTATTTATTTACTGCTTTTATGTAGATTTAGCATCACCATTTCCTACTGTGAAGTGCTCTAAGAAACGCAATAGATAGAAATGCTCATGATGGAGGCCTATGAAATGCTCCAATATTCAAAACAACTGCCTTGTTCTTTTTGTCTGACATTCATTTATCAAATATAAGGGGAAAGGTCAAAAACAATTATAATTTCTGCACATTCCTGAACATGAAAAAAGAGATACGGTGCCTTTTGTTGATACATGCAAAAGATGCCCCAGAGTGGACTGCACATTTTTGTCTGTTGTTTTGCTGTTACCAGGATCTCACAGACCACTTCACAGTCTATTCTTGGTGAATACTTGTATCTTACTTACAATGGACTCTTTTGTGTCTGGACAGAATTATGCTTCATCTTGGAGCTGGAAAATTATTAATATATTATCAGTACAATAACTTCAGTGACTTAACCTCTTTCCTCCCACCGTCAGTTTCTGTTTTGGAAGTGTAACAGTGACCTAGGCAGGCTGTTGGTCATCCTAATGATAATCTTAGTAGACACCAATATCAGTAGATAAAATCAATAAAAGTAGACTCTGTATGTTTCAATTGTCAGCACTGAAATGCTGTCTGGAAGAAAGATATTGAGCCGTTTAAGGTGGGAGTGGAGCCTGGGGGTGTTGTGGGAGGTTTGAGTAAAGGCTCATAGGGATGTGGAAGGAGATGGAAGTGTTAGGATTCAAATACAGGCGTTGGCAGAAGAGAATAATTTCTAGGGGTTGAAAAAGAAATGTGACTGTGAAGCTCACCTGCTGTACCTCCTCAAAAAGTTCTTTTCATGAGGAACTGGTCTAAGTTTGCAAAAAATCGGTGTTCTTATGATGCTACCTAGTATGTATTATATGAAAGAAGTATCCCTTAGAGGAGAAGGACTTTCTCAGAAGAATCATGGCAGTCTGGTGAAGTTCCTAGTGGAAGAGGGGAAACATAACCTCCATTTTTGAAAAGGGAGAAAAGGAAGTCCCAGGGAACTACAGGCCAGTCAGTTTCACCTCTGTGCCCTGTGCCTGGCATGACCATGGGGCAGATCCTCCTTGAAAATATACTAAGGCACATGGAAAATAAGGGAGCTCTGGGGAGACCTCATTGTGGCCTTCCAGTACCTAAAGAGGGCCTACAAGAAAGCTGGAGAGGGGCTCTTTGTCAGGGATTGTAGTGATGAAACAAGGGGGGATGGTATTAAACTGAAAGAGGGCAGATTTAGTTTAGATATAATGAAGAAGTTCTTCACTCTGAAGGTGGTGAGGCACTGGAAGAGGTTGCCCAGAGAACCTGTGGATGTCCCATCTCTGGAAGTGTTCAAAGCCAGGTTGGATGGGGCTTTGGTCAACCTGGTCAAGTGGGAGGTGTCCCTGCCCATGGCAGGAGGGTTGCTACGAGGAGGTCCCTTCCACCTCAAACCATTCTGTGATTCTATGAAAGTTTTTTGCATCATTCCTTAATATGGTCAGGTGCTAGATAACACTGAGCTTTCTCTAGAAAAAAAAAAAAAAAAAAAAAGCTTCATACATGGCTTTATCAGATTATATTTTGACCAAAGTTCTTGTGGTGTTTGTGCTTGGTGATTGACACTGCTACAGAGGTATGCACCTACCATTTTGGTTTGGGGGTCAAAATTCAGTTATATACCTGTGAGTCATGCTGTTGAAGACTAAAGCATTAAATAGGCATTGGAAACCAGACAAAGGTGACAGAAGTCAACTGAAGACAAGAGAGCATCCTTAGCATGGTTTGTAATATGGAGAAGGTAGGCAGCACCTTTCCGTTCCTGCAGAAAATAGTGTATTATTTTCATATTCAGCTTTGGTTACAACACTGAATTTACTGATAGTAACCCACCTTAGAGTGAAAGCAACAGTCTCCTAGGGCTTAGTCTCATGCCTTCAGACTCCTCAACCTGATTGAAAATATTCCTGGATACCCAATCCCCATGCTTAATAGAGAGCCAAATGCGCCATGTGGATTCAGAACCCTGGTGAGTCAGGGAAACAACTGTTTTCAGTAAAAGACATTTTGCAGCTCTTTACACGCCTTCCTTTCTGAGCTACACTCTTCTGTAGATCTATCTCAGTTTTGCGCCACCACCCAAGCTTGAATGTCAGGCCCTAGGGATGTTAGGAACTTAACGATGACTTCTTTGTATGTATGTATTTTGGCCAGAAGAGGAAACTGGAAATGGAGCAGTAATTAGAAAGAGTCTGGTGGGTGTGATTCCCTTTCAAAGAGTGCTTCTGACAGAAACACAAACTGTTTCCTATAGTAATGATGACAGTTGCTCTTTGCTGGCTTTTGTCAGGCACATGGATGTATAGAGGGTAGCTGTAATGTTTTTCAGCATTTTTCAACATTTTTTAAGGCTTCAAAAACTTTGTGATGGAGCTTACATTAAGTAGTACAAGATGGGACAGACAATACCTTTTGTTTGCAGCTGGAATTTTCTTTTCTAATTAGTTCCATATATATTCAACCAACCTAATCAGTGAAGCACAGACAGCTTTTCACAACAGTTGATACTTGGATCTATCAAGTTGGTTTTGTGTCTGGGTTGATCAACTGGTTCATTGTGTGAAATAGGTCTGCTGCCCAGATTGCAGAAGAGTTTGAGGTTCATTTTGCCTCCTTTCTGTAGCTCTGTAGTGCTGTAAGTGTTGGTCCTGGATCTAGTGGTGAAATTCTGAGTGCCTTTTATCCCGGCAGACTTCTCTGTACATCACGTTTATTTACTGCAGTTTATCTGTGAATTATGCTTTTTGCCATCACTGCTTATTTTCTTTCCAGGTTAAAAATATGTACATTTAAACCCAAGTTTCTTTTTAGTTTAAAATTATAAATCCTGCATGTGAGATTTCCCATTTGTTTGTCAGCCTTGCCAACATTTTGCTGAAGAACTTGTGAAAAGTAAGTGAGTGCTGTTTTGCATAAAGACAGGCCCATTTGTGGGGGGTGACTCCACAACTAAAGCTGCTCTTGAAGTCTTGTAACAGTAGCTTCATTTTCAGCTGAACCTGAAACAGGAAGAAAAGGTCCTCCTTCAGGAAGAAACCCCACAGGGTAGTGATGTGCAACTCTGCTGGACTCTAACAGTACCAACACAGTACAGACATCTCAACATGACCCATTTCTATATACTGCTAAGCTTTGGAAACAAAGGCATGGAGATATTTGGGCAGACCAGTGCTGGTGCTGGGGATCTTGCTCTTTTTCTCTCCTTGGTTCTCTCTGCAGCTCCATCTGGGGCCTCTCCCTGGCAGTCCTTACCCTGGTTCTAGAACAGAAGTTGGACTGGAGTCTCTAGGACTTTCTGCTGGGTTTGAGATCCCATGTCCTAGCAGAATGCTACCCTGCTTGATGCCTTGCACCTACAGCTCTGCTCTGCTCCATCCTATTCAGTAGGAGAGAAAGTGGTGCTGTTGGCTGGGAAGTTGCTCCCTCAGCTTTTTCTTTGTCCTCTTTCATGGAACAGAAAAGCTCAGCAGGCAGCACTTTCCCAGACTCCAGGAAGACTTGGAGGAAAATCAAGGAGGTAGAAGAACAGCACACAGAGATATTTTTGTAGGCATCATGGTTTGGTTAAAGCCATGGTTGGACATGGCTTTACATCTTTTATGTTTAGTTTATTGGCCATTACCACTAATGTGGTGGGGAAAAGTCACCTTCACTATCAGTCAAAAACCAGGAATCCCTCCACACACTAAGGAGAAACAAAAATGAGGTTGAGACGCAGGGCAGCATGAAAGAATCACAGAATAACAGAACGGCTGAGGCTTGAAGGCATCTCTGCAGGTCATCTTGTCCAACCCCTATGCTCAAGAGCCAGTTGCTCAGGACTACATCTAGAGAGGTCTTGAAGATCTCCAAGGCGGGAGACTCCACAGACTCTCTGAGCAACCTCTTCCAGTGCTTGTTTACCAACAAAGAAAAAAAACTAGAAAGGAATCTGAAACCATCTCTCCTTTCCCATGCCCCTGAGGAATGAAAATGCCATGACCATGGCATCACAATGCATGGTATTGGGAGAGGCTGCTTGGGAAAAAGTGTATTGAACTAAAATTTGCTGATGATGATGCCAAAGAGCAAAGGATCTTCTAAAGATTTTATAAGGACTGCAGAGGAAGCTAACAGCAAGCCCCTAGGAACCCTATCCTGACAGACTCATAAGTATCTAAATTTCTGACTCAGCTCTAAGGCAGGAGCTGGTGAGGAGCATTTGGAGAGCTTTCTGCACCTTAGTACCATTTTCAGCCAGGTGTCTGGGGAAACAGCTTCCCAATCATTTATCCATATAAGATTGGAAAGCCTGGCAAGAAAACATTCAGCATGTCTGTTGCATGTAGCTTGGAAGCAACTGGAATGGAAATGGGGTTCATCCATGGTTTTTAGCAGGTATTTCCTATAGATCTTTGATTTGGGATTTTAAATTTTCTTCTTCGTTGTTCTCTAAGTTCTTTGACTTCTTAGGGATTCAGCATATCTTTCATTTATTTAAGCTGGTTATACCTATTAAACTTATTGAGAAAATAAGGTCAACAATCATGATGTTGCTAAGGCAAGGAATATTTCAAAAACTGATACTGAATTATCTTTATGATACTTTCTGATAACTATGGTAAACTCAAGCATACCATTTAAAGCCTTAAGTTATGTGTTAAAAATAGTCAAATTTCCTTGAAAAAACATTTTAAGAGTAATACTATATGTAATCACCCCACATATGATAAATCATCCTGAAGTTTCGAAAACTCTTTGGTTGAAATTTTAACAGCTCTGCTTAAGAAATGCTAAACAGCAAGTACTCTTTCCAGAAATACCATCCACTGTAAACCTGTCAGACTATTACTTAGCTATTAACCTTTCTCGATGAAATTGTAATAGTGCTGTTTAAAAGAATGCTGAATATCAGAAACATTTCACTAATACATAACAGATGGATACCATATCCAGAAATATTTGTACTGTAAACCAAAGCGCTTAGCAGTTTTACACTGAGAGGTCAAAGATGGGCAGGAAACAGTTTTCCCATCCCACAAGAATTTTAGTTTTCATAATTTCTTACTGTGATGAATATACAGAATATTAAAGAACCTGGAGTTTCTCATAATAGAGTAAACAAAGATTAATTTTTCTAAGTTTTTATTTGTTTGCTTTTAAAACCAAGCACATTACACACTTATCTAACATATCCTCCACACACGTTACATATTTGTTATTTAACACATCTTTCTTGGGTACAACATCCTGCCCTGATAGGGCTTCAGATTCAACAGTCAATAGGTTTTCTTTTTCATCTCCATCCTCAACTGAAAACCATTTTTCTACTAGGTTAAAAAAGCAAAAAAAAGTGTTATAGCAAAACTGTGACCTAAATGAAATACAGATTCCATATGTCGCATACCTTTTATAACTCTCCATATGTGAGAATAACTGATTTTTCCATCCTGTTTACATGGCTGATTTCACTGTTGGACTTGGTCCTGGGTGTAACCTTTATTTTTAAATAAATGAAGTTTGGGAAAACTTAGAGTTGCTGATTTTCTACCAGTTATAGGTATGGGGAGGGTGACACATGCATTTGGAAAATCTTTGTGAAGATGTGCTTTTTTTCATCTTCTCTAATATTTATACCCATGGCTTTAGCTGGCAATCATGTTTCTATAAAAGGATGGAATATGTTTCCAAACAATGTCTTAGTTTAAAATAGTTGGGCACTTCTTGTGAAATGTAACTTCAGCTGAAAAAAAGTACACTGTGTCTTCCATTTAAGAACTAGTAGACACCCTCCTAAAGGATTATGTCATAGAGGCTGAAGATTTGGATGCAACAGAGCACAAAGTATTATCATGTGTATATCTGTAATATGAGAAAATAGTACATTTTATGATTTATTTTTAATAACTATGAAGCAATATGTTTTCAGAAAATTTTGATTTGGTGTGATGGAAGCAGAAACCCTGTGTTCAAAAAATGTTTCATCCGTCTATTATGAGAATCTGATGTAGCCAAGATGTTTTAGCAATGATTTTCTACCATCGGCAGTTAATGCAGAATCTTTCCTGATTGATAAATACATGTAATAATAATAATGCTTTGCTTGCATTGCTTTGAAATTAATTTGTTGTTGTTGTTGCTTTTTTTTCATCGTATTTTTTTTTTTTAAATATATATATATTTATGTAATCAGCTTTCTGACCAGTGCTTTTCATTAATTGAAGTAGAATTTCCTGTAAATTTATGTTCTTCTAAAAGAAGAACTTTATCTCTTCTGTGCTTCTTCTGAAGGTGTAAATTCTAACTTCATGAGCACTGAAATGATGAAGCAAGAGATGTTTTAGCTTTAATGTTAATTTAAGACCTTAAAACGAAATAAGCATCTTTATAAATATATCTATACATTTACATAGATAAGTGTGATTCCATTTCTGCCTTATGTATGATTCAGGAATAGCTGCATAAAACTGTATGCTCTATAATACACAAACACTCAGTCTAGTTTTCATCAATAATCCTAAAATGTACCAAATCGTATTAAGCCATTTTACATTTCTGTGTAACCATCTTGCCTTCTATTCAGTATTTACTACTTGTACTGTTAATTTTTTTGTGGGGATGTAATCCAATTAATGTTGTTTTCATAATATTTTGGTTTGGACTTTTTTTTTTTTTCAAATTTTGAATTTTCAGTAGCAAGAAACATTGAAAATGGCTTTAGAGAACGCTCTCAATTTTAACTAAGAGCAATCTGGATGCATTTTTCAATAACTGATTTTTTTTTTTTTTAATTTGAAATTTATCCCATTCTTTAAATCTCTGAACTATGAAGTTGCTTTGAACTAGCAAAGCCAAAGGTTATTGTAGCTAAAGCTTTTTTCAGAATTCTGATTTTTTATTTTTATTTTTTTTATTTTTATTTTATTTTTATTTTTATTTATTTTTTCCCAGGAAAAAAGGCTATTTAGAGACACTACTTTCCCACTACCATCCTGCAACTGGGAGAATTTTTTCAAAATTTCTTCCAATGCCATTTAAAATTAAATTTCAATGGGATTTTTTTCCTCAGGTTATCTTAATACAGTAAGGACTGTTCTGCACAGTCAACATGCCAAGGAAAAGCAGCAGTACAATTTTAAAGCTGTAAAGCTCTTTTTTCTTTTTCCTTTATTTTTTTCTTTCCTTTTCCTTTTCCTTTTCCTTTTCCTTTTCCTTTTCCTTTTCCTTTTCCTTTTCCTTTTCCTTTTCCTTTTCCTTTTCCTTTTCCTTTTCTTTTCCTTTCTTCCTTTTTTTTTTTTTTTTTTTTTCTTTCAATTAAGAGATGCACATGCTTATTTCACAATAAACGTTCCCCTGGCAGAAATACTTAGTTCACTTTAATGTATTTTAATCAGCTTTGTTCTCGATGCTGCACAGGAGCTGTGTCCACACAGGCAGACAGAGCTGGGCAGTTGGTTCACAGTAAGAGCAACAATTACGGAGGTTGTGTGTCTGTACTGACCTGCTCCGAGACTACCATGACTCAGAAGCCTTCTTGGCTTTTGTTAAAGTTGCACCTGACTTATGTTAGGTAAAATCAAAATCATCCTGCTGATGGAAGCTTCTGTTTTGTTTTGTCATTCTTTATTGTGTCCCTCCATTTTTGGGTGGAATCTTTACGTGTGAGTGGGAAATGTGCCATTTATGTACAAGCCTTTATGGCGATCTGTTTTACTAACAAATGTTTCCTGCGGCTCCACAAAGTTATTGTTCTGTGACTTGTTGGGCTTTGACTTACCAAGTCCAACTATCTTAAATATCATAGCACGGCCACCATTCCATATTTTCCCCTCCCTCCAGACCCCTGCAGTCCCTGAGATGTACCTCCTGGGCTTGACACAGCCACTGTGTCCCAAAGTCCCCTCTTCCAGAAGGCATGGGCCAGACCATCCCTCTAAGCAAACCGCTCTTCACTGAGAACAGTGGTGGTTCACAAGATGTCTCCTTGCAGCAATGAACCATCCTCCCTAGAGTTCACCCTTCCCTGATCACCTCTCTTCTCCCATGAAAGCCTTTTTAACCTCTTTTTCTGTTGGTCTCCAGCCCTGGGAAAACAGCTCACAATGGCTGGGGTAGATGAGGAGGGAAATGGTTGTGTGTGATAGTGCCTTTTCTGTTTTTTTTTTTTTTTTTTTTTTTTTTTAGCAGGCTTCTTGTCCATAATTGTGTTGATTCTTTCCTTGCTTTTCTCCCCCAGCTTTCTGTTAAGATAGAAGTGTACATTTATACAGGGAAGTTTGTATTGGGTCTGGCTGGAATGTTAACTTTCCCAGCAGCAGCCCATACAGTGCCGTACTCTGCAGTTGTAGCTGGAACAGCAGTGTTATCACACCAGTGTTGTGTCTGCTGCTGAGCAGCAGTGGCACAGTATTAGGCCTTTCTCTAACCCTCTTAGGGGGTGGGCAAAAGGTGAGGAGAGAAACATCACTAGGGCAGCTGGCCTAAACCAATCAAAGGGATATTCCATACCATGTGATGTCACACTCAGCAATAAAAGGTGGAAACAGGAAGAAGAGGGGGGGGGTGGGCTCTCGTTTGGAAGACGTCGGTCCTCCTCTCGAACACCGGCTGCGTGCGTTGAGGCCTTGCTTCAAGGACGTGGTCAATCATCGCTCATTTGTGGGAAGTAGAGAGTAATTTCTTTCCTCTGCACTTCCATATAGCCTTCATTTATTTTGTTTGTTTGTTTTCCTCCCTTCTTTTTATTTTCCTTTTTTCCCCTCCCTTTCCCCTTTCCCTTTTTATTTTCCCCTTAGTTAAATTGTTAGTTCATGGTAGTCTTTATTTAATTATTATAATTATTTCCCTTTAATTAAACTATCCTTATCTCAACCCGTGAGTTGTTCTTTGCTTTACTTAGGAAGGTGGATGGGGAAGGCAGTGTGGGTTGCTCCTGCCTCGGGAAAAGGCAAACCCACTCGTGGGATTGTCTTCGCCCAAGGACCAGGGTATACCTGGTGGGTCATGCAAAGGAATGGGGATATCAAGTGTGTGCCTCAAGGAGATTTGACACTGAGAGAAAACTAATCTGTAATCTAAGTTATATGTTGTAGGAAGATGCTGTAGGATCAACGACAGGTCAACGTTGCAAGGAGCCGGGCAGTGCAACAAGGACTTGAGCTAAGCTGGTGCTCGCGTCCAGACATCCAACTCCACCTGCCTTGCCTGGCCTTTCAGAAGACCCTTCTGTTGTAGGATTGCTGAAGGTTGAAGAACAACAGGTACCAATTGCTACTACAACGGTGCACCGACGGCAATATCGCACCAACCGAGACTCCCTGATTCCCATCCATGAGTTGATTCACCGACTGGAGAGTCAGGGAGTAATCAGCAAGACTTATTGCTAATGCATTTTTCTCCATCCCTTTGGCAGCAGCATGCAGGCCGCAGTTTGCTTTCACTTGGAGGGGCATCCAATACACCTGGAATCGGCTGCCCCAGGGGTGGAAACACAGCCCTACCATTTGCCATGGACTGATCCAGTCTGCACTGGAGCAAGGGGGAGCCCCTGAGCACCTTCAGTACATTGACCACAGTCCTTTTTGGCGCCCGACGTGGGGCTCGAAGGGTTGAGATAACAATAGAATTGATTAAACGCATATAACTAACACGCTTGCTTGCTAGTAACCATGTACATTGCCCTGTTAATAATAATAGCTTTGTTCCTATGTCATGCAATCCGTGTCATATTCTCCTTTCTCCTATATATCCGATCCGACAAAGTGCTACAATCTGTGTTCACTTTTTTTAATTCGCTGTGCTGCCAAGCACTGACCTTGGTTTTAATCTGGAATTCAGGCTCTGCACTGTTATCATTTGGGTCCCATGGAAACTATCTTTCAGAGAATATTCAGAACTACACTGCCTTCCTTTTCTCATCTGGACACCAGTTTATTAATAATATTAAGAATGGTACCTTTCCCTCCTTTCATAGTGGGCTAATTACAACCGTTTGGGAGTATTTTGAAGATCCATCTGTAACCCATGTATTGCTATTTCTAATTCTGAACAACCAGTTTCATTTTCTCTCTAAGATTAGTCGATTGTTTAGAAAACTTACTTGGGAATCTGTCCCGAAACAGTCTTGTGGTGAGTGGCTAGGTGTGTGGGATGATGTTAGCAGATACCTGTCACGAGTGTCTCCTCCAATAGTTTTGAACTTCACCCCTGAGCAAGTGCTAAATCCTAAAAAATTAGTAGAATGTTTGAGAGTTGTATGTCCTGACCCTGATAATGCCGGAGAACGACAGCTTGCAGCATTGTGCTGGGTCCTGGCTTATTCCTATCAAACACTGTTTAACATCATCCAGCAACTTGAAGAGAGGGAGGAAGTCTCTGAATCTGATGACCAAGTAACACACGATGTGGCTGACCCAAAAGACCAACCAACTATGGTATCAGTCGCCCCCATAGTCAAGTCAAAAAAATGGAAACGGAGGTCAGCTCGTTTAGTAAGGGAAGAAGGCTCTCCTAAGGAGGAGGAAGAAGGGGAAATGGCAGGCACCTCTAAAGCAGGGCCATCACAAAAACAGCAGGAAGACGAGACAGAAATCATAAAGGAATCAGAAATCACTCGATCCTTATCCCTGAGTGAGATGCGAGAAATACGAAAGGATTATGGTCGACGCCCAGGTGAACACATCCTCACTTGGCTGCTTCGATGCTGGGATGCTGGGGCCAATAGCCTACAATTAGAAGGCAATGAAGCCAAGCAGCTGGGATCCCTCTCTAGAGAAAGGGTAATCGACAAAGTAATCGGGAGAGGAGCACAGGCCCTCAGCCTCTGGAGACGACTCCTGGTGGCTGTGAGAGAAAGATATCCCCATAAGGAAGATATTGTATATCAAATAGGCAAGTGGACCACTATAGATAAAGGTCTCCAGCATCTGCGGGAATTAGCCTCCCCCTCCTCATCTAAAGGAGGTTGTGGGGTTTAGCTGCCCAGTACGGTAAAACCACCACAATTATTTTCCCTACTTCCCTAGCAAAACATTAACAAAATGTTAACGCAGCGTGCTACATAAAATTGCCAGTAGTTGCAGGCTTTTAATCTGATGTTGTAACAGATATTGGTCCTGCCAATTCCAGCTAATTTGCACTTTGCATGTTTCCAGTATTTATGAGCACAAGGAAAGCTGTGCCGTGCCTTTCTACCCCAATGGATAAGGCTCCATGTTAAATCCATGTGGAAACACATGTCCCCACGCTGTATCATAATTCAATTGTAGAGAGAGATTTTAGCTGCTCCCAGCCAGCTGTGTTACCTATGTTAATCTGGATGGTATCCTAAAAAGGTCTTGAATTCTTGAATATGGGTAACTTTTAATGCAAGTTTTCTTTGTGAATCAGGAATGAAGTGATGAAGTGCACAATCTCTCTGAAGCAGCCTGGATTGCTAATTTTTTTTTTTTTTTCATGTACATATATTGTTTCTCTCTCATGCTTGCAAGTGCATACACACAGAGACACTGTGAGCTTTTTATAGTTAATAGGGCCCTCGGCATTTTTAAGCCTTAGCCTTGACTAGACTAATTTGTTTTATTCTGCTTTCCTTCTGTTGTAGTTTGGTAAGTGTTTGAGTTTAGTTTAAGTGAAGTTCTTTGTGATCATTCTGCATGAAGGGCACCACAGAAGTAACACAAGACTGATTGAACTGATTGAATGAATATACTCCTCCCTGCTATGTTCTCCTCTTCACTGGCATTTAAAAGGAAGGGGGATGGAGAGCTTTGTAGATGTTATTTGGACTGCATATTTTGTTGTGCACTTTTTCTACCATTTCTGTACTTACAGCTTCAAGATATTGAACCAAGGGAGTCATCATGAAACCCTGCCTATCTGTTACTGTACAGCTTGTTTTTAAACTACTGAGAATACAATACAAAGGTACAGGGAGCTTTCTTAATGCTTTTTCTCAGGACAACTTTGTAGCGGGTTGCTATGATTTGATAGAAGAGTGCAAAGATGATCGGAGGTCAGTCAAGTCTTCCCATAGTTCCCTAAGCTCCATGAAGACTGTGGCTTGGAAAAGGTATTGACTTATGCCATTAGACTCCAGCAAAGCAACCACAAGAGGCTGAACAGGGTGATGGGCTTCCCAATGCAATATGTTCAGCAAGGAGAATAATAAAGAGGGCTCTTGACAAGTACCCTAGAGGTAATAAGGAAGTATTAATGTGATTGCAGTCTCTTAGACCTCACCTGAAATACTCTGTACATCTGAGGTCAACCACATTTAAAAAGGGAGAACTCAGCAGAGGAAGATTCAAAGGGCCTGCAGTAGGGGAGCAGAGAACCTATGTTTTAAGAGGATACTAAAAACAACTTTTTTTTTTTTTTTTTTAAACCTAGCAAAGTATTATCTGTAAATCTGTAAACTCATCATGAGGGGATATGCCAGGGGAATGAAGAGCTTGTTAAACTAGATACCAAAATAAAAGATTAACTGTATTTAACTGGTCAAAAAAACTGCAGAAAGTCAGAAGGCCAAAGAAGGTCCTCAAACATTAAACTACTGAGGTTCTGAACATCATCTCTGAGAGATGTAGTGTGAATAAAAATGGAACTGCTCGCAAAACAGTTCAGTCAATCTCTGTATAAGATATTATGTGATGTGATTGCTTATGATAGTTGGATAGTTGTCTAGCCTTAATGACTCAAGAGGTCCCTTCCAATCTTACGTTAATGGAGACATAAAAAAAATATATTTTATAGAAAAAATGGTCCCAGTTGGAGTAATAGAACAACACATCTATTGATAAATTCTGCAATTCTTATCCATAAAATGTTGGACTGTTAGAATTATGGTCTGAATATTATTAACTCTGATTAAAAATTATGTCCAAAACATTTATGACTAAGTGAGCACCTCTGGACTTCTTCTGGCACCTATCATACTGTTGTAGGTTGTTATCTCATCTAAGCTCATAAATGGAGATTTTGAGTGAAGCTTGAAGTTGGATAATGGACATAGAGAATTGCCAAGTGAATCCTTGGCCTGCCTTCTGAATCAGTAATAAGCAAATGTTTGGCTGAACAAATTATACCATTGGATCTGCAACAGCCAAGAAGGTACATTTCCAAATAAAACAGAAAATAAACTTCTTATTTTTATGGTTATTAAAAATCATGGGGTGCTTGGACATCTGACCAACCTGACCAGGAAATATTATTCTCCATATGTTCCTGTATTTTCATGTGTAAGGTATTTTTCCTTGCTCTTTTCCTAAGCTAAGTTTTTTTGGACTGGTGAGCCACTTCTCAGCCTTTGTAAGGCCACAAGCACTTACCTGTATTAAACACACCTTTTAGTTTTAAAATACCATTGGGGCAACTGTGGGTCTGTATGCTGCTTGTACACCACCTATTCTGACCTTAAGATTCATTGTTTATTGTGTTGCATTGTTGGCTCTATTAAGGAAAGATTATTTTCTTTCACAAGGTGTCTACAATTTGCGATTGACTGCAATAGTGAATGACTTCATACATTTATATTTTTTTGCTATTTTTTGTTATAAGGGTATGTATTATTGCTGCTTATTCTTTTATTTTTCATTTTTTTTTAATGAGATAGTTCATTGTTGTTGTTATTGTTGCTGCTGTTGTTTTTGCACCATGTAATTAAGGGGCATCTTTGAGTTTGTTCGCAACCATTGTCTCCTTTGTCTGTGTCTTTTCCAACCTTGGTAGGTAGAACCATTTTCATTGCTTGGTGCTGTTTGTTCTGCAGACTGAGCATAGCTGCAGAAGGAAGGGTAAGTCTCATTTTGGTCCTCAGACCTTTGCTGAGCTAGAAAAGAAAGAGCAGGGAAAGATTCTGGTGTTAATGAATGTGGTCTGTGTGAATGGAGAAGGTTTAGTACCTATTTTTAAAGCTTCTTTTCTAGGCTACTTGAATCAGGCTTTGCCAAACACACTGCTGTTAGAGATATTAGGCTATTGTAATACCAGAGGCTGCGGTCAGATGTAAAATTAATTTTCTCTCACTGCATTTGAACAAAGTAATTTTATATGATGCATGTGTGTATTTTCCCTGCCACAAAGAGTTAGGCCAAATCCTTGTCTGGAGTATTTAATTGCCTCTATTAGATGGGTTTTGTGTGGTCCTCACTATGAAGGTGTGGTCACATACCAGTGTCAGTCCCATTTATTTCTGTGTGCAAAGCTGCAGACCATAGTGCTGTAATACAGCTAACTCCACTATTAACTAGCATATGCTGCTGCATAATCACTGATGTTTCAAACTACCACACATGCCCTTGATAGGTTTCCTCATTTTTCTGCCCATCTTCTTCTTCAGCACAGATCTTGTTGCAAAATGCTAATTATGTGAAAGAACCAACTCAGGAAATGCTTGGTCAGACCTGGGGATGTTTCTGTGGCTGGTCAGGCCTCTGAGTACTGGGAAGGGATCTCTCAGGATGATGTACAAGGTACTAATGCAGTAACACATTTAAATTTGTGCTTCTAAGACAATAGTGACAATATTTTAGTAGTGAAAGTACAATGCTGTGCAGTACGCCTAACTCATATTTCCCAGCCAGTAGTTAGAAAGTAGTTAGAAGTTCATTGATTTGAAAGACACATATGTCTCAGTAAGCTTTTTTTTTTTTTTTTTTTTTTTTATTAAAGAAAAAATTATCTGACTGCGAGTAGCCTGGTTCTAGAAAGATAATCATGGACCACCCAGGCATAGTTTTTACAAGGCCCAATGTACTAAGGAATGCCAGAATGTTATCTCCTGGGGTTATCACGGAAGAAATTAGTGTCTGTACACTAGAGGCTGTTTGTTAAGTTAAAACTCCAGAAGAAAAAAAGAAAGGGAAAAAGGATGGTAAATTAATATTATTAAATTTAAGCTATGATTCTCCATTGCCTTTGCCAAAATCTTTTATGGAAAGTGCAGTGTTACAAATAAAAATGCAGACTACCATGAGTACACCCATATGGCATGTTGCAATATAGGCAAATATACATGTATAGATTTTACTGAAAAACAACAGCATCAAACAAAACAAAACAACAACAACAAAAACAAAACAACAACAAAAACAAAACAACAACAAAACAACAACAAACCACGTCCCACGGAAACTGAGTAATGTAAGTGGCAAGCTTATACTTCTACAACGATATACATTGAGAACCAGCTACCCAAACAACTGTGTTGCTATAGATGTTTAGGAGGTAGTTGACAGTCATGCTGCACAAATGCTACTTAAACGGTATTGCAAGGCAAGAATGGAAGTGGCCTTTTAAACTTGCATGGCACTGAAGCAGGGGAGCAGGCAGTGTAGGAGAACAGACGGGATTTCTTACTGCTGTTTTTTACTTGAAAGCAGTGGCTTCTCTGGTGAAATTCTACTGGCTCTCATGTTGTAATAACACTGACAAAGAGCCAGAGAGGGTATGTATTATTTTTGTTTAGAGCTGATTTGCTTTGTTTGTTTGTTTGTTTATAAATACAAATTCCATCATAAATACAAGTGACTCCAGAGAAAAGAACTATCACATGCCAGGATCCCGCTCAGCAAACGAAGGATGGCTGTTTCCTTCCTACCCTGTGTGCCAGGAGAAGTCATGCACAGCCCTCCCCTGCGGCCCTGACACCAGGGATAAGCAAACTTGCCTTTGCTGCTCAGAGCAGCACAGAAAACTCAGACAGGGATCAAATGCACCTAAGGAGGCAGGCGAGAGGCCCCATGAAGTTGCAAAGCATGAGTGAAATCTGCCAACCTGAGCAGCGGTGTTAACCCCCCCCTCCCCCCCCCCCCCCCCCCCCCAACTGTTCCTGTCTATGTCGACTGCAGGCAGCCTCTGAGCACAAACCAGCACCCCTGAACCCCACTACTGGCTCTCCTGGCCCTGGTTTGGGCTGTGAAATGCACCCAGACCAGCAAGAGCCTTGCTCACCCTTGGAGACCACAAACCTGGACTGAAATCAGACCTAAATGGTGCATTAGACCTTGTGCTGGCTCTTCTCCTAGGAGCAATTTCCCCCTCTAGGGGGGAACTAATTCAGACCATTAACTTGTACTTTATTATACCCTAAGCACTGTGTAAAGCCACCCGATATTTGCCTCCCTACTGTTCCCCCAAGCAAACATACTACTGGCTATGCCAGTAGTGCATAAAGACAGCTTGTCCTGAGCACAGCCTGTTGGTTGGCAGAGGGTGTAGGGAAGACAGACAGAGGGTGGAGGGAGAATGAAGGGAGGATAGAGCTGGCTTGTGGGCATTGCGTGGTCTCTCTGGGCTGACAAGGAGCCTTGTGGGAACCCATCCTGCCCAGCCTGTCACAAGTGAGCTGAGAAACAGCTCACCTGCACCTCGTTTTGGTGCTAGTTTTTGTTCCATATTGTTTGTAGTAAGTCAGTACCTCACAACCTCAGTGAGTATCTTAAGTTTCTGCTGGAGCTGATTTCTTCCATGGAGGATGTTCCTGACTCTCATTTCAGTCTGATGAATGGAAGATTTGAAAAAGTCTCTTAATGATTTCATGGTAGATTTTTGTTTTGTTTTGCTCTCATGTGGTCAAGCCAAGAAGCAGGAAGGAACCTCTGCTTGTCAGGTGGGATCCCACCATGCAAGAGTCCTTTTCTCTGGATTCTGCTGTATTTACAAATGATGGAATTAGTATTTATATCTGGCCGAACTTATCCGAAAACTTTCCTTTTGTGGTATAAATATTTCCTGGAAAATTTGCACTTTGCAGGTGAAATGTTGAAAAAAGTTTCGAATGGCAGAAAACAAGGGGTTTCTTAGAAAACTCTCTGGCAGGTTTAACTACAGCTGTCACAAATGTCCCAGCTATGACATACGGCCCTCTATTATCACAAGAGCGGGAGTGCTGACGCAGTAATAACAGCCTATTATGCACCTGTATCAAACTTCTCATAAACCAGCAATTACAGGGCATTATCCAGTAAGTTTTGCAAGGCACACTTCTCTAAAACCCCAACACCAAATGAAAAAAATCACAATGCTAGACAAAAAACTCAACCCCCAAACAAGACTATGCCTCTTCAGTCACCATTCAGTTTAAAACATTCATTATAGAGAATATAGCCAGCTCTACAAAAGCACACACAGAACATGCTCGTAGCTGCAATAGCCTGCACCGAGGTTTTATTACTACCCTGTGCAGAGTTAAAAAAAAAAAGGGGGGGGGGGGGGAAGAAAAGAAAAAAAAATCTGCAGCAGCAAACTTACAGAGCATAGGGATCAGTCTCATTAAGGAAGAAAGCGGAACTTTATGAAACATATTTACAGAAAAAGAAGGCGAGAAAGGAAGAAAAGAGTACTGTACCAACTCCACTAGGGAAATAAAAGAGACGACCAGCCTTATACCAACAGAAAGAGGAATAGAATTACTAGAAAAACAACTATAAAGACATCGTAAATCAAACAGCATAGAGTTTAGAACATCAAAAACGCAGAAATTTTCATCTATTATTAATTATGATAAAAAATTCTATCTCAGAATATTTTACACAGCAGCTGTTGCCAAGAAAATCTACATCTTCTTGAGCTGAGAAACTTTAAAATCAGAAGCAAATCTTTGAGTAGCCAGTGGAGATAGTACAGATATTAACATCGTATTTCAATGTCTTCTTTCCATTTTCCAGTCAATTAAAAATACAAATGTGAAATAAAAAAAATAAAATAAATTAATTTTATTTTGATCTTTTAACAATATTTAACTGAGCCCCAATATCCTGCTGTCTATTCTGTGTGTGTGTGTGCCTGTGTAATGAAAATCCAGTCATCTGTCTGAAATTGATTTATGGCTGTTAATCTATGTGGATTAGTAATTACAATAAGTAATTTACTTTTTTTTTCTTGTAGTAATTTTGGTGAGGTTGAAAAACATTTTTAAAGACAGTGTAAAAGTTAACACATACCAGATTAGCTTCCTCCTGAAGCCTGTAAGCACCACCTCTAGCAGCTAACCTACAGTGACAAAATTGCTATCATTAGCTTCTTATTAATGTGTGTGCATATTTTCATATATTTTAAGGAGCTGGTTCAGCACTTGGGTCCATAAACTTGGATGCTTGCCTACCTTTTGGATGCTCTGCCTACCTCGGCAGGATTTTGCCTGCAGTTTGTATGGTTTGAGATTTTGGCCTCTGTCATCTGCTGCATCTTTTCATATATTTTGTCATGTATTATGTTATATTGCAAGTTCTTCAGGGCAGGAGCCACATCAGTGATTGTGTGCTATAGGTATTGAGAATATTCATGGTAATAAAATTGCTGTATTCCCTGTTTCTTCTCAGCTGCAAATAACTGAAACATAGACATGGAGATATAGCCAAAATTCCCCATGCTATCTTCTCTTTGCATTTCAGTTTGGACTAAAAAGGTCTGTTTTATTGGTCTCCATATTCTGGTCTCCATATGCATTCAGTGCCTGGTCTCTCCTCAGGGAATTGTTTCTAGCCATTAAAGTGACAAATTATACTTCTTGAAAACTTATTAGTTCTTATTTGTCTAAATAAAAGATAAGAGGTACAAAATGATTATTACAAACTGACTTGATAAAATAGTGTGCTCCATTTGATGGGTGGGAGGAGAATTTTCAGGGAAAATACCAGTTACTGCAAACAGCAATAACCAAGTCAACTTTCATGGTTAGTTTTTGTCAACAGCATAACACATTTGCATCAGTCAGGAAAGTCACGGAAGCTGTTCACTTGGAAGAATTGCCGTCTCTTGTTCTTGAGGCAGCAGCGAATTGACAACCTATAAACTGCTTGCAAAGAGCTGAAAGGAAACATTTCAGGCACTGCCTGGAAAACGTGTGACTAAGGCTGTGAGAATAATTGTTTTTTGTTTTTTGTTTTTTTTTTTTTTTTTTTCAGCTAGAGTGCTGAACTTAAAAAAGAGGGAGAAAAAATAAGTTAGAGTCAAACCAAATGGAACTTCATTTTTTGTTTTTCTTGCCAAAATGGAAATCTGAAAACATTTATTTAGTGCAAAATGCAAACATACATTCCATTTCATCCAAAACAAAAATGTTCATTTTGAAGCATGGAGGAAAAGTAAAGGAAATAAAGAACTGGGATTTGCAAGGTTTTCAGAGAAGGCAGTGCTTTTTACCTAGCAACTGGTGTGTGGCACATTGTGTATAAACATGACTGTTACTTGAATGGTGACCCCAGCTCATTATGTGACCTTAGCACAGGGACAGGCAGCGCAAACTAGGCTTTTAAAGGGGTAAAAGGCTCTTTCCTAATAATATCATTGTGCCCGGAACGCAGTAGGCAAAAGTTTCCTTCCACATCTGATGTGAACCTCCACATCCCAAGAGGGTGCCTGCTTCATTTGGCTAATAGCTCTTGTGAAAGTGAGCATGGCTCCCAGATATGTGGCTAAAAATCTTTTTTTTTTTTTTTCTTTTTTTCTCTCCATAGATCTCTCTTGCTTTTCACCACAGTGACTATTTAAGCACTTTATTATATTTCACCTTAATAATAACATGGAACAGCTCTCTTGAGAAGGATTTAGAGCTACTTCGCTGAATACCCTGTAGAGTGATGGAAGGGGTGCAGGTGTAAGTGGCAGATTAAATTCTCTATTGACTCTGTCCAGGACAGTGTTTTTAGGTGTTTTGGACCTACTGTTTGTGACCTGCTCACGCGTTCAGTGCATGTGTAGTGAAAGAAGCTGAATGAGACATAGTTCACAGAAACAACATCTGCACTGTAAGTCCAAGGTAACCTGGGAAGTACACCAGGATTTCTTTCCTGGAGTCACATGCTAGAACATGGGAGCTCTAGGAAGGACAAGAGCACACAGTCAGTGCAAGTCCTTGACAGAGAATCTGATTCAGTGCTCACTAAAAATTGTGCAATCACAGAATAATTTGGTTTGGAAGTTACCTCTGGAGGTCTCTAGCCCAACCTCCTGGTCAAAGCATGGTCAGCTCAGAGCTCAGACCAGGCTGCTTAGGGCTTTGCCGTTAAGAGCTGAAAAGCCCCTGAGGGTGGAGACTGCCCAGTCTCTCAGGCAGCCTGCCCCACAGCCTGACTGGGAGAGTGGGCCCGGCCTCATGGGCAAGAGAGTTTTCCTTATATGCAGCGTGAACCTCTATTGCTTCCACTTACCTTTCCTGTCTCTCACTCTCCCATTGCTGAAGAGCCTGGCACTATTTTCTCAATCACCTTCAAGCAGGGACAAGCAGGCAGCTCTTAGGACCCCAGAAACCATCCCTCCCCAGGCTGAACCAGCCTGGCTCCCTCAGCATCTACTCACAGGCCAGGTGTGCCAGGCCCCAGCCGTCTGGGTGGCCCTCTGCTGAACCTGTGCCTGTCTATCAGCAATTTATTGTACTGGGGGTCCTAAAACAGTGTAATATTCTAGACGCAGTCTAATGAGTGTTAAGAAAAAGGAGGTGATCCCTTCCTGCAAGTTACAGGCCTTGCCCTCTCTGATAAAGCCCGAGAAGTTTATGGGTGCCTCTGCTGCTCATGCTCTGCTCAATACCCAGTGGGACCCTGGGGCCTTTCCTCAGAGCTGCTTCCCAGGCAGGCTGGCCCCAGCCTGTATGCTGGCAGGGCTCTTCCTTCCCAGGGCTGGGGTCAGTGTTAAGGGGCTGTTCACTTCAGTCACCCCTGCTGAATTTCATGGAGTTCCTGTTGGCCTCTTACTCCAGCCTGTCTGAGTCCTTCTGGATGGCAGCTCTGCCCTTAAGCGTGGTCCCCTCAAACCAGTGCTATCTGCAAACATGGTGAGAGGGCAGCCCATCACCTCCTCCAGGTCAATCATAATGATGTTAAACAAGCCAGGTCCCATTGTAGACCCCTGTACTGCATTTACCACAGGCACCCAGGTAAGGTATGATCCATTAATCATGACCTTCTGAGCCTGAACATCAAATTTCTTTTTACTCGTGTAGTTGCCCACCCATTCCGTCTGTGACACTTTAACTTGGTACAAGCATACTGTAGGAGATAGTTCGTAAAGCCTTGCTTAAATCATGGTAAATGACATCTACTCCTCTCTCTTTTTCCACAGATCCAATAATTTTGTCATAGAAACCAACGGGGTTGCTCAGGCATTAGTTACCCTTGATAAATCTGTACTGCCAGAAGTTTCTTTTTTCTTTTTTTTTTTTTTTTTTCAACTAGCAAAATATTTACTAAATAGTTGTAGAAGGTAAGCAGAGAAAAATAAGCTAAACAAAGCAGAGGCAAAGAACAAAACTCAAGCCTTCTCAATCTTAGTCCAATACCTGACGTAAGTGATGTATTTCTCTACTAATTGGAAGTTAAATTTTAGTAGAGTATTCCATAGCTGGAAAGAAAACAACAAAACGTGGACCATGTGATACATCCCCCAGACAATGGAACACATTTTGGAACTGTTGTTTGACCAAATTCAGCTATGAATTGAAGGGCATCTCTTTCAAAACAAATGTGTCCCCTATAACTGGGGACACAATTTGTCTTTGATATTTCCTAGACCACAAACAGTTTAGGAGGTTTGAAAATTAAACTCAGGAGTAAAACAAAGAATAGAAACATCTCTTCTTGTGATAGTAGGAGGAAAGAAGTGTTTGTTGTGTGTAACTGCCTAGACATATCTGAGAAAGCTTTGGTATGTATGCAAGCATATTTTCACTTTAATTCCTTAAAGTTCAAGACAATAATCTCTTTGGTAGTCAATGCAGAAGGCTGAGGGATTGGAGACAAAAGAGACAATGTTCTTACTATGTCACTACAGAGCCAGATTTTCTAGCATTGATACACACAAATGGGGCCACATTTTCAGAACTCTTTCCCCAACAATGTTCTTGTTAGAGTTACAGCTTATTTGAAAGCTTATTGAGAAAATTTTGCCCTGTGTTCTTGGCTCAGTTGAAAGCCTGACCACATTTTTTTTTTCTTTTTTTTTTTTTTTTTTTTTTTTCTGTCTAGGTAGAAGCTTTGATTACTGTCTAGATGGAACCTTTGATTTGTGGACAGGTGCTCTTAAAAATCCATCTTAAGGAGACAGCTAAAAACTTTGACTCCTGACTGATGTCAGGGGGATGCAACATATTTTATACAGAAATATAACTTGCATTGAAAAGTAATACTGTTTTCCAGAAAAATGGGATAAACACAGTTATTCCTAGTGGGTCTAAGCTCCTGTTTGAATGCAGCCTTTATGGAAGTATTTCAGAGCTGTTGAGTTTCATGCATGGGCACTAATGGCCAACTCATTTAACCTCTGAGCCCATTGTGAAACCATAGCCAAAGAGATGGAAGGTAGACTTTTTTGGTGAGCTGTACCACTTGAGTGATGGATGTGCTGAAGTTCAGGAAGAATTTCCATTCAATTTAGTATGTTAAGACTTCATCCCTACCACATATCTTTTAAACCTCTTTCTTTTTCATAGCAGTTCGCAAGTAGCTGAGAACTTAACTGCATATTGGGTAAGCTGAGTGTGGTCATATTTTTGTCATATTATTCAATGATCATGGAAGCCCCCATCACATGCAAAAATTGCCTGAAACTCTTATAAAAACAGCTTCCCTGCGCCATGGGCTGGTAGGAACATGCTGCATCTAGATTGTTTCCCAAATTTTTGAAAACTAAGTTCTGCTGTACTTAAAGTAACACAGTTTTGCTTCTCCTGCTAAACTACCATATGTTGTAAATACATGCCCATTTAAATGTATTCATCTTTTGTGACCCATTCTTAGCTCTTCATACCCCACAAGGAGATATGTCTCAGACTTTAGGAAACAATGATGTGTTTTGACTCATCTGCTTAAACTTTATATTCATTATTTTCTATCATACAGTTACACAGTTGCTATATATTTTTGCTTGGTATTATTCGTAATTGAATAAATGGTAATTTATGATGGGTTAACCCATGAAAACTTCAGCAGTTTAAGTGGCTTTCCATAGGCATCTGAAACCTACTTACTGCTACAAGAAAGACAGGAAATCAGGATCTGCAGATTATGTGTATAAAACCAGAACAGTCCTCTTTGCAGCAGGAATGGAAATTTGAAAACTGGTTTGTTAATTCCTCCCACCCACACAGAAATGTAAGTTTTTACATATTTCCTACTTACCTTCTTTTTCTTAGGAGAGAGGCAGAGACAGAATATATGGAAAGAGAAGGTAAGAAAAGTTGAAGAGTTGGAAAACTGGAAATAGGAATACAAAAATACCCCATGAGAAATATTCTTGATATTTCAAATCTGGCATTAGAAATATCAGTTATCATCCTGTTCTTGCAGAAATTCCCACTCAGTGTGAAGAGCACAAAGCTTTACAGCTATGAAGAACTCCAGAGCAGGTCCTGCCCTACCTTGCTATTTGTGAAATTTAATTGTTACTGAAGTTGCAGAAGGTATAAGTCAACCCAAAACTTGGTCTACTTTCTTGATTTTAAAACAAAGTTTTCTGTGATCTTATTGTTGCTGTAGAAAGACAAGATCGGAGTGGGTTTCAAGCCACCCATGCAAACTTTCAGTAAAAAATGAAAGACTGCTTAAATCATAAGCTTGTTAGCAACAGCATTTTTTACTGTGCAAAACAGCTTTTTGCACCAAAATCTATATCTTCCTGTAAATGGTTCTAATTTCAATATTCATGAACTGTGAGTTTGGCTTTATTCTTAATGTTTAACACTGTTTTCTTTAGCGTCTAAAGATTAGCAGGGTCAAAGATCCAATCTACGTACTGCACTTATGTAGTAAATTAATGTGCTTCCCATATGTAGATTCACAGAATAGGCTGAAAGGGACCTCCAGAGTCCATCTAGTCCAATATCCTGCTCAAAGCACTGCCATTTAGAGCAGGTTGCTTAGGGGTGTGCCCAGCCAAACTTTGAATTTCTCAGAGGCTGGAGATCCTACAGTGTCTCTGGCCAATTTTGCCAGTGGCTATCCACTTCCATTTTGAAAAACTTTGTCCTTAAATTCTACAGGAATTTCTCATATTCCACCTTGTGTCTTGTGGCTCTTGTCCTGTCACAGCTGAGAAAAGTCTGGATCATTTTTGAAATGGCTAGATTCAGGAAAAAGGCTGTAGTAAAAAACACATAGCTAACTCTTATCTAATGAATCTTTCTTGTGAAATCAAGTGAAAATCCAAAACTTCTGCTGATCTCAGAAGGGCTGAAATCTGGTTCAGTCACATCTGTGGCAAAACCAAATTGTTTACTTTTTTATTTATTTTTTAATTATTATTAATATATTTTTTGAATCACATAATTTATGATCATCAAATTAACTATGAAAAATGTGCTGGATTCTGATTTTGTATTTTGATCCTTTTTCATTGTCAGTGCATGTATAAATATGAGTGCAAAAATCAGAAAGAATGTGATCTGAAATTCAACTCCCTTGATAAGTGTGAGCTGCTAATAGCAGATAGGTGTGTTGAAAAATGAATTTTTGTTATGAAGTCTCTGACAGAGAATGAACGTGTATCTCCCCATTGTCATTGTTAGAGGTACCTTTCCTTTACACTAGCCATCTCTGGGGTGGCTTTCATTGCATTATCATAAATGCCCTCATGATGCTGAAGTGGTTTTGTGCACCAGGTAGGCATCCCTGAACAACAGTTTGTGCTGAGGAAAACTAATAAGAGAAAATTCCTTCTTGGTCAGATTACTGTTTTGCTTATCAAAGAGATTAAATATAGAAAAGAATTGTCAGATCATTGAGCCATTCCCATTGCAAATGTATTCAATCCCCAGCAGAGAATGTCCCTGTTTTTTCAGGGAAGAACACTGTAGGACTCCCTTAGGACTCCCTTTCTCCTGGAGGAGGGGAGAGGAGATTGGATGGCCACTGGGAAGCCTTTGGGCAGTTCAGAGAGGGGTGTGCAAATAATGCCACATCTTTCCCTGAGTGCTCCAGCACTCCCCTCAAACAAGGCAAAGCAGTAAATCTTGTCTTTGCATAGTAACCCAGATAATTTTATTCTCTACTTTCTTTCCATGTCTGTCCAGATTTTTTTTTTCCAGATTTTACTGAGTCTTTGCTCAGTTTTAATGCTTTTTTTTTTTTTTTTTTTTTTTTTTAATCACCCACTGTGCTGCTGCTGGGCTTGAAGGCCCGGTTTATAGCTCCTCACAGGGAACCCTCTTTGCCTGATCTGGGTCACAAGAACAGAGGAAGCAGACTTGTTGCTAAGCCCACTCTCTCCCTATCACAGAGGTCTGATGTCTGAGGTGTTAATCTTCATGTTCTTTTGATCTGAGAAAGGATAATAGGTTGTTTTTCGATATTGTTTCTGGTTCATTAATATGTATGTTGTCTGATACTATTTTTTTCTTTTTTCCCCAGAAAAGCCTTTGAAGATACCTTTGTAGCCTCTCTTCTGCTGCAGGCCTAACTTTGACTTTTCCGCTGTTCATTGTTTTCCTCTGTGTTTCATGTTCTTTCTCTGTTACAGCCACTTGGATACTGTAGCCAGCACTAAAGCATCATCCTGCTTTCTTTCTGAAGAGCAGTATAAAGCAACAGCACCTTCTGCTGCAACCTCGCTCTGTAAAAACCTCAGCCAGGCAACACAGATGCTGATGTTTCAGGAGGTGTCACTCTTTTTTCATATTGTCTCATCCCAGAAAAGATCTGAGGATACTGTGCAGCAGCCAGGGCCAAAAGGGCCTGATTCCCCAGCTACAAATATGGCCAAGAAAGCCAGATGCCAGCATGTTGTAGGGTTTCCAAAGGGTGTGCCTGTTGCAGCATGCTGTGCAGGGTGCTATACCTCTTGAATGCATGGGGGACTCCAAAGAGCACGAAAGGTAGCCTGTTTGCCCTGCCACGTGGTGCAGGTCCTTCAGACTCCCGCAGCATGTGTGGTGCCTAAACCCTTCTGGCTTCTGCATGTGGCCCCGCAGGTGTCACTGTGCAAATTAAAATAGGAGAGCATCACTGGTAGGCATCAGTGCCTTTAGGCATCCATGCTTCTCCCTACAACAGTATTGGACAAACCAGCCTTCATTAACTGTGCTGAAGTCTGATTGGTGTTGTTTCCAGACACATTCAAATACTTGTCATAGTGTACCCTGTGAAAGGGTGAGACAATAACTATCTAGTCTTAAAGGCTGCTTGTGATGAAAAGAGCATTAGATCATTTGACTGCTATTTTTCTTCGGAATACACCCTCCTACTCACCACCCTGTGGGCATCTATACTCTCTTTTGTTGAAGTTGTTGCTGTTTATCTGATTTCATGTACTTTGAGGCATTTTAGTGTTCTTGCTGATCTTTTTTTCCCTCTGTCTTCTCTTCCTCTGTACCCTCTCCATATTTTTGTGGTATATTTGGCAAAGCTGTGGGTTACACCCATGTTTCGTCTTGTTGTTTTTGTCATTTATTCACCAACTGAGCTCAGAGGAAGGATTTGTTTTTCAGTAAAATCTGGGGACTTTTTGTTTTTTGTCTTGTAATAATTTTATAGTTTTGTTGACTAAAGTACAAGAAAATTGAACGACTTGTCCATGGTCACACAGTGAGTCATTGCTTCTGTCAAAATAAGAATCTGCCTTGATCTGCCATAGTTTGCATCTCTTCGTTCCAACCATTAGAGAATCATAGCTCTTCTGTGAGTTTGTCACAAATTTAAATCAAAGCTATTTGTTTACATCACCTGTTTCTATGGCATCAAATAAATTTCACAGGCAGAGTTATCAACCATGCTGTGTGGCAGACAACAGCAGTACAAAATTCTTTGATAAAGTAGATGTTAGTTCCTGGCCTCCAAGGAATGGATTAATAAAGACCTGTGAATCTGGACCCTCTTGTTCCAGCTCAGCTCCAGTTCAGGTCTCACTTGAAAGAAAAGTCTGAAACAATGAGTGCTCTGAGGGTCAGAAGTTTTACATTTATTCTAAATTGTTGCTTCTTGTCATGGCCTAAGACACCACCTGCACGTGGTGTGGGCCAGAGGTGCACTGTCCGTTTGGACCCATGCACCAGGCTGTGAAGTGCCACGTGTGGAGAGGAAGCTCACTAGTGATCACTGCTTCAATACTACTCATAACAGTAGATAAAAGAGCAATATTGCCTGCAGAGACAGGAAAAAAACACACTGTAGAAACAGAATTTATAAGCTCATGAGTTTATAAAGTAAACAGGGAAGGCAGAGTGGGAAGCATTCCCAGTATTTCTGCCTCTCCATCACACTGCTGGCTGGGAATTCAGTTACAGAAAAAGGGTCCAGACCTAAGGAGAAAAGCCACTTCCACTGTTGTCCCTTGCTGCGACCTCCTAAGGCTGCTGAGGACTTTTGCAGCAGAGTTGAGAGCTGAAAACAGCGCCTCTCACTACCATTACCAAGTCTAGCCCAGAGATAAACATTTATCAGTGAAAAGAAAACAAAACTGAACACCAAAGACCCTAAGTGGAGAAGAATAGCAATGTACCTCAGGTGCTTTTATAGGTTGATAAATGTTCAAAGTCTCCTCCACTAATCAATGTCATATTTCCTGATGGTGAAGAAATGTAAGGAAGAAAGACAAAAAAATTACAGTATGGAAGGAGAAATAATAGAATCATCATGGGCCAAATGAGAGACTAATTCAAGTCTTATTTATAGACTATGGGTAACATTCAAATTTCACTTCATCTTCTTTCAGTCTTTTACTCACTAATTCTTTGAAAGGAAGACTAATTAAGAAAAGGATCCACTTGGCAACTTATTCGTTTTAAAATCCTTCTTCTTCACAGCTTTGGTCACTATTGCTTCCATAGTCTTTTGGAAAATTTTCTTCAGTTTATTGAAGAGACTTCAGTTGCTGCAACCCTTTTTATTTTAGCTCATTTAAATATATAAGCCAGTTTCAAGACTTGATAAAGATGAATGCAATTAAGCTTAGAGGCCTCATAAATGTTAGGGAAAGAGCTTTTATTTTGAAATGATGGTAAAGCCAAATTAAAAGAATATCTGGTAACCCTCTGAAAATAGGAATGTGGAAATGTCTGATTGTAATTAATTTTGTATGGGGATTATAATGACTTACATTTACATACAACAAGGAATGCTAAAGAACTGGTGTGACAGAGTTTGTGTAAGTGTATATTAGTGTGTGGATGTATATGTAATGTAATACTATAATGTGGCAGTGTGTGTTTTATCATTAAGGTTGGTAGTGAGTTCCCATTGTCTCTATTCACCCCTCTGAAAGAAACAAATTCCAGCAACAAGATTTGTAGGCAAGCTAAACCTGGCATGTACTTTTCCAGCCAAACATGAAGTCAGCAGGAATGGCAGATCTGAATTACCATATTCCATGAGATAATGGTTGGATATTCAACACCAGTCTTAAACCACTTTGCAAGGCTGTTGTTAGTATTGCACCAAAGGGGAAAGTGGAACAGCAGAGGTGGAAACAGAACCTGTGGCCTCTCAAGGCTGTGCCCGAGAAGTCATTCAGCCTCCTAACACAGGCTTTCCCTGAGCAGAAGTCTGGTGGCTGGTTTTGTTCTTTTAGCTGCCTGAGAAGAAAGAAAAAGCAGCAGAGGACTGAGGTGGGGAGCAGTCTGCCCTGATGACGACAGAGATCTCCATTGCTGCTGAGGCTTGAGGACCAGATGCAAAGTTGGTTTCAGTACACTCTGATTTTTGGAGTTGAGAGATTTTTGAAACATGAATCATGAAATGTCACTCATGAACAAGGGAAATGACAGACACAGTTGTTGTCATTTGATGGAGAACTACATTTATTTATTTATTTATTTATTTATTTATTTATTGTAGGAAATAATGTCTACAGCATGTCAGTCAGGATGAAGCAGAATGACAGTGCTCCTTTTCTTAGCATCTTTAGAATGAACATAGTTTTCTCAAAAAAAAAAAAAAAAAAAAAAAAAAAAAAAAAAAGCTCTTTTTTGATGAAACCTGGTTAGAATTCACAATATGAAGTAATAATTATGAAACCTTTTGCCACATTGGCTGTCCCTTGACAAGCCCAAACAGTCCCATGAAGAGACCTGGAGTCTTACTTTTTTCTGCCTCTTACAAGTGGCTGATGATACAGACTTAGCTTGTTGAGATTGATAAAGCCTTACAGAAGGAGAAGGACTGTTTGGGGCTTGAAGGGCATCCTTAGTCTAACTTGCCTTTCACTAGCATTCACACAATTTGTTAAGCATGTAGTACAATTATTATGGGAACAGCAGCAGTACTGCCCAGCAACTAGTGAGAAAGGACTGAAAGTCAGGAGACATCTACTGTTTTCTTCACTGTGCTGCTAACTAGCTCTGTGACTGTTGGCCAAGTCAATTTTTATCTGCACCTCAGTGTCTGTAAACCTGATTCTCCTGACAAATATAATTAATTTGCATCATTGTGTCTGCACTAATATCAGGAAAATAACTTCTTACCCCGTCTTCTGGGAATGTGCATGTGTTTCAGAGACTCTTGGTACCAGGGCAGTTGCTCACCTTTGCAGCAATTCTTTGAGGTCTTTGAATGAAGGGTGCTACAGGGTACACATTTTTGAAGAAGCGCAACAGCAGTACGAAGCATAGGATTTCTTCTATTTGTCACTTGAGTGTTCATTGGTTTTAGCCTTTATTTTACAATTCAGCAGCTTGGTGTATAACAGAAAGCTGAAAACTTAGGAGGGAGGTTGCTGGACCAGAGTGTGGAGCAGAACTGACCTTGAATATGACATGCCAGCTCCGCAGAGAGCATACAAATGTGTTACACTGTATAATATGCAGAAAGGTCTTGAGGTCTCTCCTCTCTCTTTAAACATCAAAGATGGGATAATGTGTTTTCATCCTTCAACATTAAACATTCTGTTACAGCCTTGGCAAAGGCGAAGAATTGTCTCTGGAATCCGCTGCCACGTGAGGTCATAGAGTCAAATAGCATGGCTGGATTTGAAAATGAGAGGAATAATTTTGTGACCAGTAATAAATTGTGTAGCTACACATGCTGAAATAATGATAGGGCCATAACCTGAATGCAGTGAGATTCAGGGAGGAATTCCCCTCTACACTACATGGAAGCACTGCACGTGTAAGCTGATGAATTTGTGGGGGTAAGGAGGTGGGGTCACCTTGACTTGGGGTAGAAGATAAATCAGACGTGATGCAGGAGACCACTTCAAATTTCTGAGAATACTGGCCTCAAAGTGGGAGAATGCAAAATAAATTATTAGGTTATGGTGAAGTTTTGGGGACATAAAATATTTTTAAAAGAGCGGGACAGCATTTCACAGGGGTAAAACAAATGTTGGGTTCCTTTTTGTGGATTTATAATAAGCTTGAAATGCTTACTGTTGTTTCTGGATGCTTGTTAGATATCAAGAGGTGGAAGTGAAATCTTGGCTTTACGAGTTTTATGAAAGAGTTTGACTTACTTATGTCATAACCAAGGAAGAGAAGCATGGAAAGATTATTTTTTCATGAGAGAATCAAAACAGGGGAGATAAGGTGAAACAGAAACATGAAACTGGTGCTTTAGGAGAGAGTGTTGTCAGCAAATAAGGTTGCTGCTCAGTTTCGTAGAGCCGCTTCGCAGTGTGCTGAATAAGCAGAGATGGCTCCATCAGGCACATTTCTGAGTATGGCCAGGAGAGTGTTTTGCTGCTTGAGGCAGGGTGGTGGCCCTGAGAGTGGGAGCAGACAGTGTCGATCTGTTGTTCCAAGCCACATTCCAAGTAAAGCTTTTCTATTGTTTTCTTTCCAGACCTGTTGGCAAAAACTCTAGCTGCTTCATACCCTGACATAATAGTGATCACATCTTCTCCTTGTGCTTCAGTCAGTTTTTTTTCTGTCCTGTGGGATTCAATACTAGATATTTTATCAATGTGATAGTGTTACTATACATTTTAAGACCTTAATTTCTTGGAGGGTTGCCTCCAAGAGCTGTAACATTCTGTAATTGTTCAGCACACCTGTTTCCAAATACCTCAGTGTGAAACTATTTGTTTTTTCCTGTGAGAAGACTATAGTACAAGTTCTGTTAAGTCTTTGACACCTAGCCAAAAAATACACCATTCATTTAAACTTGAGCATTAAAGGCTCTATTCACACATGCACACAAGAAGGATTTTTCACACTTTTCCAGTAGAATTTTAAATGGAAATTAGAGTGCATTAAAATATCACCTAGCCCAGCATTGCAATAGGTAGTTATGGGATGATGTGTTGAAACTGAATACACAGAAGATGAAAGTAAATTAATATTATATATATAATATCATAGTATTTCTATATAGCTTTAAAAAAAAAATAATTGAAATGCACTATGAGGACAAGACTGTAGACTGAAACCTCTACCTACTCTCAGGGAGAAAAAATTACTTTTTGGTGACAACTTCTAGAACCACCACAGTGGCTTTCTGTCAGGACAGTCATACCATGTAATCTTCCCATCACAAAGAAGGTCCTGCTTTAGAGGTTATAGAGGTCCTGCTATAGAGTAGCACTAGCATATCTACTAAGTGCCAAGCTTGCTGTTCATCTAATAGTGTCTTCCTTTTACACACCAGGGTTGCCTCAAAAAAGTTCAATGATAAGTGAAATTATCCTTATGTGCATATTGTGAAGTTTTTAGATCCTCCCATGCAAAAGATTTCACTTAAACATAAGGTGGCTATTAGTAGTAGCAATACTCATAAAGTTATCCAGCCTTTTCAATATTCAATCGTGCTGTTTCGTTTTATCACCTCCTGATATAAGAGAAGAAAAACTGTATCTGAAAGGATTACGATTACAGTTTCCCCAGTGTTAAGTATGCTGATGACCCAAGGGCACAAAAGGGGTTAAATACCTGCCTGTATTTGCTCCTTCAACATGAAGAAAAATGTGAGCTAATTGGCTACCAACATTGCTTAATTGCAGGAGTTATTAGTGCAACAGAAGCTAAAGCAGGTTGCATTCAAAATGTGCTTGTTAAACACGTGTATGTCTTCTAGCTGGGAGGGTGACTACATGTATATGATGCATATTTATATATGCCCTGAAGCTTGTCCTCTTCTACGGGGGGGTGTCTTGTAAGCCATCGTAAACCCAGTTATTTCACCCTGGGGAAAGTAGCTTTTCCCCTATGTTCAGTAAACATATTGATATTTCAGTCACTTCTTGAAGACATCAAAGGTAAAAGGAACGAGGGGCTGCAGATCTTCCATCTTCTTAGAGCATAGACACTCTACTGGTGGGTGCATAAAGAGCACAATATATATAGCATCACTTGAAGTGACCTTTCTTTTAGGTTGAGAACAGAACAAAAGGGGGGAAAAAAAAAAAAGAAAGAACAAATGTAAAATCTCTGTGAAAGATTGTTGAGTGTATATATATATATATATCTTTTGCAGTCCACATTGAGCTTTAAGAATAAAATGGCTTCCCAACTGCTTAGAAGTACAGTTCATTATACACAAACAAAAAGGGGTCATAATCTGACAACTGCATACAGCTTTCTGTTGGCATAAAAAAATCAGTTCAGTTATGATAAAGAAATTCAGTTGAATAGCTCACCCTGATTTAGGCTGTGTACTGTACAAATGTTTAGAATGATCATAATAAATGTGTGCTAGCAGCCAGATTTCATTCTCAGGTGTTAGAAATGTTAGTACACCTCTACATTCCCAAGCATTGCAGCATAACCTTAAGATTATGGCTGTACCCCAGAATTTCAGATCATCTTTTGTATATCTCGGAAGCAGTGTAGTTGGTTTTGATTACAAAGAAAACCACACAGAATTTGAATTGAGTGTAACCAGTGTGGAGTTGAGCTTTAAGAGAGATTAAAACGTATTTTGCATTTCTATCTGTGAGGTTTTAGCTCAGATGATCAGTACTTTAAAAATAACTTCATTGATAACGAGGTCATATCTTTTATAAGAAATTAGAGGGATGATCACAGACTTGCATAACATATTGCGCTTAGAGTTATTTTATGATACAAGAAACTGGGGGAAGGGCAGATTTGAGATATTGTGCAATTATTTTCTTGACTAACCAAGAAGGAGTCAACCTCCTGAAGAAAGTAAGAGGAAACGAAATTCAGGGGACTTGGGGCAAAGTTTCCAAGGAAGTCCAGCAGTAATAGCTGCACAGCCTATTTTGATTGGGTATATTGCACGCAGCTGTGGGATGCAGTTTATTTTTCAAAACTAGTTCTTCTTTTTCTATTTTTGTACCCAGGAGAGACTCAGATAGTAATAGAAAGTGCATACTAATTAGGTCCAATGCACATATTCACTCTGTTCTGCCATATTTTTAACCCATCCTACAACATTGTGAGGTTAGAAAATACAAACCCATTCCAAATAACATGCATTTCACAGCAGTGTTTTCCAGAAACAGTCCTTCCCAAACAAATTTCCAGTAGGATGGAAACCATTTAGCAGTGATTAAAGCCAGATTGCATTTTGTAAAAGGGTCCTATGGCTGCTTCTACAGTCAGTGAGAAAGTAAGAGGAAGGCAGAAATCTCTTTATTAGACTTACCATGCTTCAAAACTCAAAATGCTGCTGGAGATACTTCCTGATCTTCTGTTATGCACACTCCTGTTTTCTAAATTAATGCAAAAACTACAACCAGAAAGAATGCAGGTTCCTAAACAAGGAAGCAAAACTTTAGATTATTTATTTGGAAAAAAAAAAAAAAAGGAAAAAAGAAAGAAAGAAGAAGAAATAAGACTCTTGAAGAGTTTTGGCATGAAGGTGATGAAAGCTGAAGTCATTTGTTTAGCCCCAGAACAGGTATGGTAGTGCTCCAAGAACGTACCTCACTTCTGAGCTGGAAGGACCACCTGTAGGGATGAAAGGGCACTTCAGGACTTGGGTCTGCTCAGTGCTTGGCTTCCCTACTGAGAGTTCCTATATGGGTGCCAGTGAGTGCCAGTCAAGCTGGCGGTTTTTATGATGTGGACAGGCATCCAGCAAGGACTTGACTGAGTTAATATTGTTTTAATAAAATTCTTCTGGTATAAAAAATATTTTATATTTTTTCTCTACTAAAAACTCACAGTGCATTTAGAGTCTTGATGTGTCTGTGGAGAAATGAATGCTAGCACAATAAGAAAAAAGTTGCAGTTTACTTACCCAGCTTAGGATCAAATTATTTCCTTCGTAACTTTATGAGATAAAATGTACATTAACGCAATGTGCTTTTACACTGAAACAGAGAATATCTTATATGAGGAAGGTCATTAAGTCATCCTGCCATTAGCAAATGATAATACTTTGTGATGTGGTAGAAAACTGAAAAGAAGTGAAACAAGTGGTAGTGCAGATGTGATGAAGAAGATTGTTCCCAAGCCCTAAAACAATCAACACGTGGTATGCAGCATGGGTTTTGCCTGACTTTGTCAAATACGCATTTCATCCATAGAAAATACCTTCCTCCCTGGCGAGTGCTCCTTCACAGTTCAAAACTATTCCAGCATTCTACTCAAGTAAACTAGCTTCTAGTTTCAGCTTCACCTTATTTAATAAGCAATGATTCCTTTGTCCCAATGTGAAGTGTGTGTTATTATATCCAGCAGGGAAACTGAGGCATACCAGTTGTTATCCCAGAGAGAAAAAGTCATGGAACAGAGTCAGGATGTAATGCTACTCCCTCTTCTCTAATTCTCTCTGAAAGCACCAATTAAAGCAAGACAACAAGATTTGAGCATTTTGCTGTGACAACACTGAATTGCTTCAAATTCCATTGTTCCTACTGAATGCCTGCACGACTTCATTCAGATCACCAAATTTAGCCCTGCTGTGAGCTTGTGCAACTCCCACATAAGTCACTGGGAGTTATGGCTTGGTTACACCAGGCCTAGACTTGGCACTGAGAAAGCATCTCTCATGATAATGAAGCGAACCGATTTTGAGTGAATGCTAAAAATTCCTGGCAAACTAACGTTTCTCTCCTCCTGCCAAGCGTCATCAACAGTATTTTTTGGGTGGATTGAAATCGCAGAGAGCAGAGTTTTCCATTACATGTTCCTAATTGTTAAAAATCGGGCCTGTTTTAATACTTGAGAACTGGTGTGTTTGGTTGTACTTGTTACCATAACACCAGGGTGAAATACTGCTTCTCCCTCAGCTGGTTCAGCCGCAGCATACAGTAGCAGCCGGCCTAGCGATGTCAAGGCATTAGACAGAGGCAAAGCAATCCACAGTCAACAGAATGAATGGAACAATTCACACTGTTGTACATAGATATAGAGGTTAAACCCAAACACATGAAAAAGTGATGCTGGAAGCACTTGGGAACAGCTGGGCCAGATGAATAACTCAATTGGATGCCATGAGGAACAAATTAAACAACTGACTGGAGACCAGGCTGCTCCTGTGACAGACACTTTAATCAGGAAGTCAAAAGCTGATTGACAAGATGAAAAGCTGGATGACATGAAAAATGGAAACAGAAGGAACAACACAAGAAAAGGGCACCCTGGGTCAGCATGCTGACAAAAATAATCAAGTACGACAGGCCATAATCCAATCTTCGAATGTTTGGCATGGTGCTAGTTATGAGAGTCTGCAGCCAAGAGGAAAGAAAACTATTATTAAGTGAAGGAAATTATCTGCCTTTCTAGAACTCACTAGTTTGTGTTCATCAGAGATTCTCTTTCTATACAAAATACATTGTAGATATATATTTGAAACAATATATGTTGAATAATATGAAATAAAATAATTTGTGAAGAAACAAAGTAGTTTTGCAACAATATTAAAATAAGCTATCACTTTTCAAAAATCTTCAGCTAAACAGGTGTTGACACTGAGTAGGTGTGAAAAGTGAGGACAAAGTATTTGGGCCTTTTTTTTTTTTTTTTTTTCTTTTTTTAAACAGATGAATGTACATGTAAAGCTATCATTTCAAGTTTTCTATAGGAATGTGTTCTGATTGGGCTTCAAGACTGGCTGTGTCTGGTGCTGTATTTACAAAATGGAGGGAAATTTGAAATGCCCCAATTTCATATGTTTAAGATGTTCTGCACATACTCTTCAGCTACTTGCCCCCCAAGACAGAGGGGCTGCAGTAATTGAAGGTAAAATATAGACTTTCATTGGCTCAACACCCAGTTTTTTAGAATATAAGCATACTGAAATAACTATCCTAACTTCATAATTTGATGCCTAAAAATATTGCTGCTTTTTCCAGAATTTCTGAATCGATTGTGGGAAGGATCATTTTCCAGATGTTGGTACTTCTGGAAATCAGGTGTCTTGGGAACCTTGTCTTTCCCCCTCCCCAGCTGTATAAAGTTTGTTATACAGGAGCTATATGAAATCAGATTCTGCTGTAAACAGGACAAATCCAAATAGGTTTACACAGGCATGATAGGAGTATTCAGTGACAGCTCCAGCATATCCTCTTCCAAAACCAGCATGGAGTGAGCTTCCATGGGGGGATGCTGGGTCTTGAACACTAACATCAGAAATGGGGAACCAGATGCAGAATTATGTGACCTTGCAAGCAGAATCTGTGCATGTCAGGTGCTCCTGTACATCATTACATGCAGAGTTTATGTACATTGGCAAATAAGAAAACATTAGCCCACACCAGGGTATGCCTTGCTAGATTTTTTTTATTGCTGTTTCAAGTTCTTGCCTTTCATCAAAAGGGCATAATAAATTGTCTAACCAAGCTGATGACATAACTTTTTGTTCGTGAAACATATCTCCCTGTTTTAAAGAACCGTATTAAAATAATACTCTGAATGTCAGGGTGAATGTGGAGCTCCTTTTGCTAGAGAGATAGTTACCTGTAAAAAAACAAACAAACAAACAAAAAAACCACCACCACCACCAAAGATGTGTAGAAAAGGGAAAATTCAAGGTAGAGATTAATTTAGGCATAGGTCTTCTTTTTCCTATCTGCTTCCCATTTTCTTGCTTGTGTGTTTGAGATCTTTGTTACTCTTCTGTGGCTTTTAGTGGCTGGAAAATTTTCCTTTATTTTCCACCTGTCTTTGACACTGGGCTTCTGTTTCAGTGACAGCATGGACCCAGGACCTGGTTTCATCAGTTTCCCGTTTGTTTTCCTAAACAATAGCAACAGTCACCAGAACAACAAATCCTCTGCTGATACTGAGCTGTGACCAGGTTGTTGTTTACCACAAACAATGGTGTTATACTTTCTGGAAGTCCTAAAACTGCTGTTGAAAGAGAAAAATTAGTGTTCCAGAGTGTGTGGTTGGTAAAATGCTTTTATTTTCTTCCTTTAACTTTGTCTGCTCTTGCCATGTTATCTGCCTTTGTGATGTCTTTGTTTAAAGTTTCTTATTCTTACTTTTCCTATAATGTGTTGCAGAGGCAGAACATGCTGTGCTCTCCTCTAGGAACTTTGTATTTGTTCTTTTCTTGTTTTGCTGTTCTCTTACTTGAAGATAAAGGTCAGCATGACAGGAAGCATGGTATATGCTTGCTGCTCGTGTAGGTAGAGCTTATGATAAGTGAGCTTTGTTCTTGGTTTAAATTCTGGTAGACAGATGTTTCTGCTTTAAAGAGTCCCACTGTACTTGAGACAAGGGTGTTGTTTTTTTTTTTTTTTGGAGTGTGTGTGTGTGTGTTTTCCCCTTTCTGCATGAAGAAATGAAAGACTATTTGTGTGAATGGGGAGTGAATAAGTTGTTTGCCACTAGATGCAGATGTCACAGTGCATGGCCATAGTGCAGGGGAAGGGAATGTGATATGTTATGCTCTATCTGCCCTGAGCCGAAGATGAGTGAGGTGAAAGACTAGAGGAAGGTGCTTGAAAGCAGGGTTCTTCAGCCTGTAACATACCCTCATGAGAGAAGAATAGCAAATCTCTCATCAAAAAGAACTTAAAATTATTTTGGGCAAGGGCCTGATGATTATATGCTATAATTAAACAAACAAAAAAAACAAAACTTCATTGGCTGGACAGAGGGAATAATGTCAAACTTTCATATGGTTTTAGGGTTATATGTCCCTTAGCCTGAATCAGCATGAAATTTGCTTTTAAAAAAATGAAGCGGTGTGTATGCATGTGTGTGTGTGAGAGAGTATGTGCAGGTATGCATGAACATGTGGCTGAGACATACAAAGGGAAGGTAATTGTGAAGTTTTTCTGGGGATACACCCAGGGTTCATTCAGAAGAAAGAAAGGCTCCTAACTATGATGAGTTCAGGTTAGGTCAGACAGCTGTTTTTTTCCCTGTTAAAAAGAACTATTTTATATGGGTGCTACGTTCCAGAATTTTTAGTTTATGAATAGTTTTATTAGATGAAAGAGAATAATTTATTATTATGTGATATTTTAAAGTAGTTTCCAAAAGGAGAGGAGAGTTTTTATTAACTTTCAGCTTCTAATATATTTACTAAAATGTACGCTTTACATGTTTTAAAACATAAGCTGTATCAAGGGACAGTTCAGGTCTAGTCCAGAACTGAAATCCCTGCAGCGTGGCCTGTGTGCAGAATCAGAGCCAGAGAAGTGACCTGGAAGACAAACCAGTGCTGAAAGGGCCCACAGTCTGTGCCCAGCTCAGATTATCACTGGGCTTGAGACCAGCTGCATTGCCAGCACACCACAGGTGTTCACACAATGAACAGGTGAAAATGTGACGGTCAGGGAGGAGATGAGGTGTCAGAGCAGCACAACCCTGCACATCGTTCCTTTGATTTACAGGTGTTAGGGGCAGAATCATCAAGTCCAGCTCCGCTGATATGTAATGAAAAATGTTCTGGAGATCAACATCCACTGAAGTGAAAAAAGAATACTATCCTCCAAGAGTAGAGACATGGTTCGGTATTTTAAGACTATTACTATTTTTTTTTTTTTTACATTTCAAAAATAAGTCAGGTGCAATAGAAAATGTTAAGCAATGGATGGAGAACTTTTAGCAATAGATAGTTAAAAGCTGAAGTGTTATGTAATCAGGCCTAATTACAAAAGATGTCTCTTCCCCCCTCCCCCTAGCTATCTATAGATCTCTATTAGCATTAGGCAGTGTTGTTAACATTGACCATGAAGGCTGCAGGAAGACATATGTTTTCCCGCCCAACAAAACACAGCCGCCTCTTTGTCAGATCGTATTCACAGCAGGGCTGGTTCATAGCTCTCACGCAGCTTAGACATGAAATAGAACAGTGTGTCCTAGCAAAGCTAGGGGAAATATGGGTAGCCATTGCAGTTAATTCAAAATCTCATTTTCACACCTTTTTATAAGAAGTTACACTGCCTATTGTACACTGCCTGGTGACCCCTGGAGTTTTATGGTTTCATGGAGTGACCAAAGGCCACCCCCTGCTTCTGGCTCTGGTTCTCTACTCTAGATACTCTGGTAGGAGCATCTGCTACTGCTTTCCTGCTGAAAAAGGGCATCTACAATTTGGCCACTGCACCAGCTGGCCTGGGTGCCTGCCATGGTGCCTCATACCCGCATCCCAACCACTTCCACCCCAGACATTCCAGAACTTCCAAAAGACATGAACTTTCTGATACAGGGTCTCTTAGCCAGAATAAAGTATGTACAAGGAAGCAAAACCTGCAGATTTTGCAGAAGAGTCACATGCATCACTTACTCTGACATTGATAATACAATATATGTATCTGTGAACATGTTTCACCACCTCTGGCCCTTGAGCATGACAAGGTATTCTTTAAGCTTAATATAGCATTAACAGAGTGTCTTTATTTTCTATGGCAGTGCATTATTTGCTGATTGAGGTACTTTGTCTTTAGTTTTGCATTCTTGATTTGAAAGCTTGCTTTTATTCTGTTAACTATTTTTCCATCTTACCTGGCCTTCAGCATTTATTTTAAATCCATGCTCACCCACTGTATATCTTTGTTCTTTTCTTGGTAACCATCACAAATGTGTAATAGCTAGTTCACTATCTAAAGGTCTCTCCCTAACGTCATTCAGTTGTTCCTGGCTTACCCGTGCCTGTAAGTCCACACTGGGTCAAAGGCTGGATAGATTTCAGACTGACAACCTCATAAAATCAACCATGATTCATAAGCTGCATGATTACAGATACCCCTCCCTAAAACATTGCAACCACTATGAAATAATTTTGAAACTCCTAGCAACGTTATCACTTCAGTTTTCCTCTGAACTCACCCATCTGCTTATTAGCTAGACACAGATCTGCCTAACTTGAGAAATCAGAGAAAAAAAAGGAAGGATGGTACAGGATTTAGGATGCTGCTTGGCATAAAATCTGGCCTTTAGAAGGTCATTTTGAGGTGGATGTAGAGAAGAGCTCAGACGTCATAGCCTTTAACTCTTATTTAATGTCATGGCACCTACAGTTATGCATTAGGTTCCAGTGCAGTACTGCCTATACATTACGTGAGGACAGGGAGGTGTTTGAGGATCAGAACCACAAATGTCAGCTCACGTAGCAAGGCTCTCTAGCAGGTACTGCTGGGTAGAGGCCACTGGGGTTGTGGATGGCAGCTGACTGCAGCAAGCTGCAGCCCTCCTTGACCTGGAGGCACTGAACCCACTCCAGCGCTAACCACCATGTTACAGCTGGCTACAGGGCTTGAAATTCCCGTCAAAAACCTTTCACTTGGGCTGGAATAATTAAATGTTAATTGGCTAGAGAAAGTGAGAGTGAGAGAATATGTATGACTTCATAGTCCAGTAATTATGGCACCTCCTGAGGAGGAGGTTAGGAGGAGAAATCTGGGTCCCAGTCCTCACTGTAATGACTATATCTTATTTTCTTTTATGTACGTGTATATATGTAATATAAAGTGTATTGATATAATATGGTATAATCTAATGATATAACATTAAGTAGCCATTAGAGCACGGACAAAACCTAAGTCTTTCCCCTTGCTCAAGGCATTGGAGTCATGCTTATTCTCTCACTTGTACTCTCCCTGGTCCAATGAATACTTTATTAGTCCAAGCATTGTGGAAACACTTCAAAAGAGGTTTGCCACAGCCTTCCTTCTGTATATAACATGGTCCCTTGTTTAGAGAATTCACAGTTGGAAATGTGGGTTGAAATCTTCCCATAGAGAGAGTAGAATTAAATCTCAACCTACTAAAGTCTTGGTGAATACTTGTAATGGCTGAATGACAGGGTGCTTGGGGAGGGGTCAGACAGGGTTTTCTTCTGGACCTTCTTTGGGGGGAAGGCTCAATCCAGGAGTGCTCCAAAAGGACGTCCCAATTCAATCCTCCACAGGGGGGCAAGGAGGTATCTTTCAGCCCTTGAGCCAATCACAGGCCTAGCTACCTGACACTGAAAACTTGGGAAGTCCTGGGCAAGTCCAAAACAAACTTTCTGATACTTAACAAAGTTGCTGGGAAAAATGGGCATTCTATGTACTTTTAAAATTTGTAGCGGGGGAGATTTTGTGGATAGAGACTTTGTCATTCACAGAAACAATAAGGCAAGAGTTGAGCAGCTAAATCCTGTTGAAAGTTTGCCATTATGCCATGGACATACATTTATTTAGCAAACAACAGTGAGCTTTAACGAATTGCTACCATTCACCTGTTTGGTTTTAGTCTTTGCCAGCATTACTACCCTCCTTAGCTTCTGTGAGCACTTCTTAACCTGGAAGAGAAAAAAATCAGCTCGTAGAGTTGAACAGAAAAAAATCAGCTCATAGAGTAGAAGTCATTTCAGGTACTGTGACTGAGCTTGAGTGCCATAGGAGATGTGAACAACTCATTAGCCGGTAGTTACTTCAAGATTTGGGGTGTTTGAGAGATGCTGGGATATGGTATTACAACACATCCATATCAGGAAAACACTGCCTGTCTAGAGCCTTACCGTATCTCTAAGTACTTCATTTGCAAAACAAGATTATAGATCTTTCTGATTTCTTTTACTTTTTACAGATGTGCAGAATAAATATACTGAGACCTCTATAGCAATAACAGAGACCAATTTTAGGGACAAAAATAGATAATAGTATAGCTCAAGCTGGTTGGGAACAGCTTTATATTTTGGGGAGGCTTGTGTCCCCCATGTAGAACAGGTGCAACATGGGCATCAGTAGGATGAGCTTTCCCCACCTAAATTGCCACTGTGAGTCAAAGGTTTAGTGTAGGAATTCCTCCTGAAATGCTAAAAAATAGTTCAGCTTATTGCTTCTTCTACTTATGGCCAACTGAGCTGCAGGCATATATATACCAAGACCAGGAACAAGGGAACCACTTGTTTCTGATGGGCTCCTGAGAACCACCAAATGATTGAGATTTACAGTCACTTTGAACTGCTACCAGTGAATGTGTGGAAAAGTTGCCTGCTGTAGCTGTTCTGGAAGAACTATCTCCATGAGCAGGCAATGCTGATATAGGTTTGGCAATTCCAGAATAATGACTCCACCTGCAATTACTCTGGAAGATCTAAATATATCAGAATAGATTAGTAGTCTCAACAACCCTGTGAAGCCAAGGTCCTAAATGAAACAAACAAACAAACCAAACCCTTCTCTCTCTGAACTTACTTTGAATTGACACAATCTCATTAAAATCAAGAAGCATATAACCATTGATTTCCATGAAGGGTCTGGTGTTTTGCCTATGTAATGAATTAGCATTAGCAAAAATTCTGGCTGATACAGAATGCTTACAAGAAACGTTACTGACTCCTGCATTATTTTAGGCATTTGCTGTGATTATTTTATAGTCTTTCAGTGCTAACTGAAACTGGCTGAAACATATGGCACAAGGGTGAGATAAGCAATACTCCAAAGGTGATATGAATGCTAGCTTAATGAGCTGTGTAGAAAAGCTGCCTTTGTTACTATAGCTGCAACTTCTCTGTACAAAGGACTGCCTCATTCATGTTCTGCTTACAGTAGCTCAGTGGGGAAACCTGTATTTGTTCAAGTCAAAAATTTCATAAGTTGTTTCTGCTTTTGGAGTCCAGCCTGAGATACTTTGGGTCCAATTTTGAAAGATGCTGAGACCCCCATCAGTCTCTGCTATTCCTTATGACATATCTCCTGAAATGACAATATTGCAAATCCACTGTAACTACTGAGGATTTTGAAACAAACAGATGAATTAAATTCACTTAATAAAATTACTTAACAAAACCAGGTTCAAATTCTATTTTTCTTTTCTTTCTCAAGTGTACTGAACACATAAGGAAGATGAAACTGCTTTGATCTTAGTTCTGAAAATAAATTTCTCAACTATCCATTGCAATGGAGTCACCATTTAATTAGGTCAGAGAACAGTAACTGCATAGCTTAGGAGAATGAATATCAGCTCTAAATTACAGAGGCAGTGAGTGTGGGAAGGCAAAGGAAATGACCTGAAGTGGAATTTTGGCCAGGACAGCTTAAGCTAACAGCCCTTTTCTTGTGAAAAAATACCACAGGACTTATAATTACCATTGTTGGGAGGAGGGTGATGGGATGAAGTGCTCGTAATCTTGTGCCTGTTCCAAATCAAGGCATATCCAGCCCTCTTAGCGTTGTGCTAGGGCAGTGGTTCAGCACTGACTCAGGCATTACAGCATCAGTCAGCACTTGGGGCTCTATATGCCAGCCTGGCAGACAGTCCTCTCTTGCTTCAAACTGTCAACAAGAAATATGCGTTACTGTGCTTGAAAAGTTTTTGCAGAAAATCACAGATAGTGCAACTCATTGGGAATGCAGCTTAACCACAAGATGTGGAATACCAGCTTTGTTGGGCAAAGGTGCCAGGGCACATACTGTATTGGGAAAGGTGGCTATGGAGCATTTACTTCCCTTGGTAACCAGCTGACACCGAATTTGTGACATTTTCATGACAGTAGAAATATGTCAAGAGCGGTAGACTGGACCAGTGAACATTTTGCCTTTTCTGTCAGGGCCAGAGAAGTGTTGCTGCCCTGGCTTCCAGAAAAATAAATAAATAAATAAATAAATAAATAAATAAATGTTGCCAAAGTTTTGGCTCAAGTACAAGTTCCCGCTTGTCAACACAGCCTGGTTCAGTATGCCTGTGAAGGAGTATTTATGAAAACAGCAGTTCAGCAGTTTTCAAGTTATAGGATAGCCTAAAAGTTAATTCAGGAGTTCAAGAAGCTTTCTGAACTTGAGCAGCTATACAAAGCCTTTTTGTTTGTTTGTTTGTTTTTAACATAAATTTGACAATTGATTATTTCATCAGATAATATGGCATTCTTAAACAGTATAGGCATTCTTAAACATTTTCTCAGTGAACCACCTCTACCAGACAAAAATGTACAAGCCACTTCCTCCCACAGCAGTTACTTACATGGAAAGGGAACATTAGGAAAGTATTTAAGGTATTTTTAGCTGCCTTTTCATACAGCTTAGAAGCTGGAAACAAGGAGCACTGTGGTCTAACTATATGATGCTGGGAGCTGATGTATAGCCATGCAGCTGCAAGTAGGCGGAGATGGCCGAGATCCTCATGCAAGCCTCATCTCCAGTTATTCCCCAGCAAAGCAGTTTCCAAGCAGTAAGGCAGCTCACCAGGGAAGCGTGAGCACACTGCAGCGGGGGCGCGGGGCAGGACCCAGCCAGACCCATGGTGCCTCCTCCCAAAACAAGCCTGGGTCTCGCCCACAACTCCCAGAGGAGGACCAGTGTGCTGGCTCACCCGAGCAGCTCTGGAGTGTGTCACCATGGTCTGGGTAGGTGCATTTGGTCTGGCTCAGCACTGGAGTTGTTGCAGCAGCCCACAGATGTGGCTGGAGTGGAAAAGGGGTAATGAAGATGCCACTGCTACTTCCTCTTCCCATCCCAGGGAAGAGGGAAGAGGAATCACAGAATCACAGAATCTCTAGGTTGGAAGAGACCTCAAGATCATCGAGTCCAACCTCTGACCTAACACTAACAGTCCCCACTAAACCATATCCCTAAGTTCTACATCTAAACGTCTTTTGAAGACTTCCAGGGATGGTGACTCAACCACCTCCCTGGGCAGCCTGTTCCAATGTCTAACAACCCTTTCAGTAAAGAAATTCTTCCTAACATCTAACCTAAAACTCCCCTGGCGCAACTTTAGCCCATTCCCCCTCGTCCTGTCACCAGGCACAAGGGAGAACAGGCCAACCCCCATCTCGCTAGAGCCTCCTTTAATATACTTATACAGAGTGATAAGGTCACCCCTGAGCCTCCTCTTCTCCAGGCTGAACAAGCCCAGCTCCTTCAGCCGCTCCTCATAGGACTTGCTCTCCAGGCCCCTCACCAGCTTCGTCGCCCTTCTCTGGACCCGCTCAAGCACCTCGATGTCCTTCTTGTAGCGAGGGGCCCAGAACTGAACACAGTACTCGAGGTGCGGCCTCACCAGAGCCGAGTACAGGGGGACGATCACCTCCCTAGCCCTGCTGGTCACACTGTTTCTGATACAAGCCAGGATGCCGTTGGCCTTCTTGGCCACCTGAGCACACTGCTGGCTCATATTCAGCCGACTGTCCACCATCACTCCCAGGTCCTTCTCTGCCTGGCAGCTCTCCAGCCATTCCTCTCCCAGCCTGTAGCTCTTCTTGGGGTTATTGCGCCCCAGGTGCAGGACCCGGCACTTGGCCTTGTTAAACTTCATACAGTTGACCTCAGCCCATCGGTGCAGCCTATCCAGATCCTCCTGCAGAGCCTTCCTACCCTCAAGCAGATCGACACACTCACCTAGCTTGGTGTCATCTGCAAGTAGCAGTGGCATCTTCAAAGCTGGTGAGGATGGGCAGAGGTCTGGACCAAGCAAGTGAAGCACTTTCTTCCAAGTGAGGCCTAGTCACAGATCACTCCTCTTAATTGCGATTTGGGTTCTGGAAGGTTAGCTGTAGCAAAATCATGTTTTTTTGCAGTAAACAGAAGTGATCTGAATATATGCAAAGAGAAAAAATGGAGCTGAGAAATCCTAAAATACTTTCCAAAGCTAAGAAACTGACTTATGCATTTATCTTAATGCAGCTATCCAAATCCACATCTTCCCCACCACTTCATCCCCTCTTATAATAAAACAGTCAAAGAGACCAGGAGGGAAAAAGGACCCAGCAGAAACTGGAAATGGGTATTACATTGGCAAAACGTAGTTATTGTTATTGGAACTGACTCATAAGACTCATAAAGAGACTCATTAGGCAGTTTTTCCAACTTTCACCAGAGCAGCCATGACATCCCCTTTACAAGGTGGCAAGCTCTGGCTGCATTGTTTCACATCTTAACATGTTATGGAAAGCAGGCAAAAATTTTAAGTCAGTTTCTGATAAACTGGAAGAAAAGCTCAAAGTGATAGTGAGGTAATCCCAATAGGGATTTTTTGTTGTTGTTTTTGTTGTTGTTTAAATCTTATGAGCTTTGAGATCAACTGTCTAAGTTGAAGGAGGCTAATGCTGTCTTTTTTGAATACATAACAATACTTATAGAAGATGTGTGTTTGTTTCTCTATTCTTCTCAAAGGCAGTACTTCCAGCAGCCTGACATTTAATCCACCCACATCAGACGTTCCTGAGAGTATTGTCATGGTGCTGTTTAAGCTTCCTAGCACAGTCCAATAGATTTTGATTCAAGTAAGACTTGCAGGAAACATTACCATGTACTAAAATCTCCAACACCCTGCACTGTGGCATGAGAGATACTTCAGGGTCTCCTCACCATCTTAGCTTTTGAGCTGTGCTAGGATGCCAGCAAATGGGAATGAAGTGCTTAAATACACCTGCCTTATTGCTTATGAACAAACATTAGAGGTACCATTGCTCCATAAAACTTATTCCAGTTTCCATGCAGTGTCTGAAACAGTGAAGCTCAAAACACTGAGCATGAAAATAAGTCATCTATGACAAGTGGAAAGTAATACCATCCAGAATTTGCAACTGCAGGCCTCTTTCATTAAAATCTTCTAACCTTCTCAAAGTTAAAAAAAAAAAAAAAAAAAAAAAAAAAGTCATTTTTAAAAGAAAAAAAAACTGTGCTTCTCTTTCAAAATCAAATGAGGGCTCAAAATGTGCTTGAAGGACCTGCTACTAGGTGTATACAAAGAGACATCTTCTGGGGTTTTCCCTGGCAATGTTCCCAGGGAAGCACAGTCTAGTGGTTGCTTTTATGGTCAAGCAAGTACCTTGTTGTTGTAAACTCTGGCAATGAAGTTTTAGGAGTTGACAGATCAACAACTTTTATCAATCTAGAAGAGCTCTTTCCATGGCTGTCTGAAAATGTGATCAACATAAATTGGATAGGGAGGGTGGGATCACATATTCCAACAACTTAAATTTGTCAGTCTGTAATGCACATAAATGACATAAAATATAATTGCTTTTGAATTTGGGCCCCTTCAGGCTTCATGTTGATTGAAGAAAAAAGAACCAGATGTTTCTTCAGCAGGAATCACAGAGGCAAGATAAATATTCTCTGGTCCATGACATTTTATAGAGTTTCCAAAAGAAACCAATTCATTATTTAATTATTGGGTGTGTTGATCATGTAAAATATAATTGGCCCAGGGCAAATAGCAGTACAACCCAGGGAGCTGGCTGACTGAGCTTGTATAATATAATTTTTGCCAACTTTTTTTTTCTGCTGTGAAAACATTGTAAGATGAATTAATGCTACTTAATCTTTCTTCCAGTGTTTCATAAATAAAAAAGGCCCAAAATACAGACTTTTCTCTTTTCCGATCACCACCTTGCACTACCAAGTAACTTGGAGACAGAAGAGCTAGTAGCAAGCATAAATATTGTGATAGGAAATGATAGCTTTGTTTAACTAACATCATTTTAAGGAGAAGGCAATCTGTTTTAAACAGCCACATTTAATTCCTCAGCTCTGTGAGGAATTCCTCATGTTATGGAGAGCAAAGAACCAGTTCTTTCCCCGTCAGCACCAGTAGGGTGGGTCAGGAAAAAAGAATGTGGTACAGAATTTACTGTGACACTGTGTAAACTTAGGTAATTGAATTAATTGAACTGAGTTCAATTAGCAAAGCTGACGGAGTTTTTCTTTATGATGATCTATAAGCAAATATACAAGAAATTAATGTAATTTCTTTAAACCAGCAGCTACTTCTTAAATAGTATCTATTGTGCTCCAAACTTTCTCTGTGTCTTTCGATGTTCCTGCACTCACTCTGTGGTAGCTATTTTCCTGTTAAGAGGCAGGAAGTAATTGAAATGAGGACTGAAAGAAATTCATGACTCATGTCCTCATGATTCTCCCATCCTAACTTTCTTTTGTGCTTGTTCAGCAGCTTCTGACATCTGGGAGAGGCACATTACTTCCACACCATTTTCTATGATCATATCAGCAGGCAGAGGAGGGGGGAAGGCCCACTTGTCCGCACAATGGTGAAAGAAAGCAAAGAGAAAATAATCTGTGATCCCTGCAAAAAAACAGTTTCAGATTGTTGGGATCTTCTTTTCCTTGCCATTCCTACCATAAATATCCCTAGGACTCTTTCTTTCAATGGTCTGAGGTCAAGTTGTTCCCTCACTTCTCTTACAGTCCCCCCTCCAGATTTAAAGGTTCTTGCTAGGTTAGGTTTGTTCTATAATAAGGAAAAATGTACAAAGCCATAACCGCAAGAAAAGGAAATGGCAGTCTCTACCAAGGTTTGGCTTCCAAGCTTTCTCTAAAAAAGATAGAAAGCACTATCTCCATAATTTCAGCCCACTCATGCCCATTCTTGAAATAACCTGATGGCTAACCTCAGGACTCTTAAGACAAACACATTTCTCTGACAGGTGGGTATAGTTACTCACCCAGAGCAAACTTAGGAGTTTTTCTCAAAGAACTTCAGCCAGGAAGAGACTGAGGACAGGGGATTTACTCCAACTGAGAACCTAGATGCCTAATCTTAGGAAGTGAGTCTCCCTTCCCTTCCCCCAGATCCCCATTTAATACTAATCTTTACACTGGTACTTCCCCTCCCCCTGATACCTGGAGTTTTAATGCACACAGGTGGCAGAGGTTTAAGGCATGTTTTCTACATGTATGTGCTGATTTAGGGGGTTACTTGTTTAGCAAATCTCATTGACAGGCACCTTGCTCTCCCCTCCACAGCCATCTAGGTGTTGAATCCTCTGGGACTCAGGGCACCCACAAGTTGGAGGGATTATCACTGAGCCTAAGCCCCATTTATGAAAGAAGCCCAGGTGCCCTCAGCTAACATACACTCTTTCTTCCGTTGTCTTAATAACACAGGATCTTCTTGACCATGAACATGCAAGTAAGATGCAGTGTAAGCGCTCTTCGGGATACATTAAAAAATGAAGCTCTGCCTTCCACGAGACTGAACTTTATTCTATGTCTAAAATAGCTTTCATTGGCCATGCAAATAAAATGTTTCCAGTGTAACAGCTTTTTCAGAATGTATAAACAAGATGGAAGTCTGGCTTCTAGATGACTGAATTTTATTCTCCACCTAAAATGGCTATCATTGACTACATCATCTGCAGCTATATTGAGGAAGGAACTGCTCTCCATTTCACCCTATATATCATCTTACAACGACATTTTCTTAGCTGGGAATTGCTTGGTGATTTGCCAGCAGACAAATCAGAGCAGGAAAAGGATAAATTGATCACATTCATCCAGCTCTGGAGGTAAAACCCAGATCTCAGCCAGAGCTCTGCTCACATTAAAAACCTGCCTGTCCACCTGGTGAAAATGCGTCTGAGGAGCAAAGGATATGAGAGTGGGGTGGAGACAAAAATATAATAATTCATATTACCATAGCTAATCTCCCCCCTTAAATTATAAGTCCTGCAGAAGATATTATTTATGAGTTTTGAGCAGTAGTTCATGGCACTGGGCCATTTTCTTCTTTTCTACATGTACTTCTCCAGAAACCTCAAAGAAATGGCACTGAGTTTACTAACTAAATGTCTTTCTGTCCAACTGGACAGTAGGCATGGAGCCAGATAGAAATAATGGCTGTCTAAAGTCATTTAACTGAAAAAGAAAGTTAATTCAACCAGTATGAGAATAAAAGAAAGGTATTGGGTTTATAAACTGTAGGTGTTGCTGCCATTCACAACTAATAGTTTTTCAATCAGGCTGTGGTCACTAAAATTCACTTAACAAAAAGGGCAGTAATTTGAATGAGAATCTGTACCTCAAGTTTTTGCTCTACCTGGCCAACTTTCTGATATTTTAGGATGATTCAAATGATCATGTTTAATAATTAAAGCTTCCAAGGGACTTTGCAAGAGTACTTTGTTATTACTAGCACAGCAGGTAATATGAATTGTGTCTGACTGGCACATGTGTAAATGGTGAAGCAGTGAAACTCCATGACTTGCATGCAGGTATGTGGTGATGCAGCAGCAGAGAGGTTTCCAGAAGGCTGCAATTCCCAGACTTTGCAACTATTGATAAATTTGCTACTATTGGTAGATCTCTAATTAACGTACATGGTTTCAGCATCTCCATTGTCCAAATGTGCAGCCAAGGCACCACGCAGAGAGGACAGGTCTAAAACCGCCAAGCAGCCGAGTGATAGAGTCCGGCCAAGAACTACACACAGGTTTCCCAAATCCCAGTTCAATTCCCTGTCAGCATTTCTCTCTGAAACTCTTTCAGCTGACAGATTAATATGCTTTTCTGGGAAAGTTCAACCTACTAGATTTGCATGGTCTCAGCAAAGCTTTAAATCTTGTGCTTTTACAGTAGTCGGAGGAACAGTGATTTTCCATTGGTTAAAAAGCTTATTTGCAAAACAGCCTGTTGGAAATCATAGTTCTGGTCCTTCACTTTGCTGCTGGCATTTGCTACTGTCTCCAGTGCAGTTTGCTGGTGTGAAGTCACCCCAACATAGGATCAGGCCCCGGCGCGTTCTGTAATACAAACAGATAACAACTACCAAATCAACACTGCTTCATACTTTAACAAATTAAGCAAGGAATCTATTTAAACTGGGAATTAAAAGAAGCTATTAAAACATTCCCTCTGGTATTTTTATTTTGTTTACTCATGAGACCTGGCTCATGCCCCTCTGATGCACACTGAGTCCATATTTGGAGAACTCTGCACTCGTTAGCATACTTATGCTTAAGCAAATTTTAGATTTTTTTTTTTTGTATACACAGTGTGCTTTCTTATTATTTTTTTTTCTTAAACAATTTAAATCAGAAGGTTTCCCCTTTCGTTTCGCTTTCAAAACATGACCAAAAAGGGATCTAACTGTTTTCTTCAATTACTTGAAATGAACATTTCTCTTGTACTTGTTATTGCTTACTGCCCACCGCATTCCCTCCCACGTCTCCTTTCCGATGAAAAAAGAAGTCTGTGCTGGCCTCAAGCTGCAGCTGGGTGAGGGAACCTTAAAAGTTTGGATTTGGGGCAGTTAAAATAAACAGCCTGACGTTTGGATGCTTTGCTGCAGCAAAGGCTCACAAAGCTGGGCCACAAGTCCCTCGGGAGGTCACCACTGGGAGCCTCCTCCCATGTCCAGGACTTCCTGGGAAGATCCCTCAGAGCCTCCCTGTGGGTGAAAGGAAAACTAGCCATCTGGTGGGATATTTTTGTTCTGGTGTGATGACACCTTTTGTAACCTCAGTGGTTAATGGCTAATGTAAGCCATTCCCACCTGCTAAGAGACACCAGAACTGTATTTAGCCTGCATAGGATTGAAATCAGCATGGTTCCTCAAGTGGTATGCAAACCAAGGGGTGTATGTTTAGGACTACCATGACCCCAGTGCAGGGAGGGCATTGCAGTGTGAGCAGGAAGGGAACAGGACCCCATCAGCTGCCATCTCCATGGGCAGTCTGCCCTGCCTGCCTCCTCCCTGGTAGCAGAAACCAAAAAGGAGCTGTGGGGATATGGCTGGCAGATGATGCATGGAAGTGAGTTGAATTTCAGCAAGAGCCAGCACCCATCTCTCAGCTCCCCCATGCAGTGTGAGGGGTTGTTCAGGCAGAAGGAGCCTGTGAGCCTCCAGCCAGGGGGTCAAGGTGCAGCACCAGTGTAAGCCGGGCCTGCTACCCATGCTTGAGGCATTTGGGAGGAGGGGGTTGTACTAGGGAGCTGGCAGAGGGGCCTGCCTCACCCTGCAGGCACCTAACACCATGACCATGTCTTACCTGGATGAGGGGCAAGGGAAAGGAGTGAGCACCAAGACAACACCTCTCTAGGAGGCAGCAGGCCTTGCTGTAGCACAAGATACAAGCTTATCTCATTGACACATCTGTTCTCTGGGACTCTGATCCCCACTGTAAGATTTTAAAGTCTTTGAAACCCACCGCTAACCTCAGATGCAAGTCTGGAGATGCTCCAATTTTTACCATTGATCTTCGGATCTCCAATCTGGCTTTTGCTCAGAAGGCTCCTCTGGTTGGACTGGGCTGACCTACTTAGTGTCTAGTTCATTCCTAAATTGAGTTTGAGCACCTGCTGGCGATGTGTGCACATAGGTATTCCCAGCAAACAGCTGGACAGGCAAGCCAAAAGCAGGGTACAGCCATGAAGGCTGCTTTCTCATGAAATGCCAGAAAAGAGACGCCTTCCCCCCAACACCTCCCTCCCCCCCCCCCCCCCTCCAATTCCATTCCCTGGGTCAGGAGCTAGAGCACTCAGTCCTGGTGTGGGAAACTTATTTTGATTTTTGCTTTTATTCTTAAGGGATTTGAGCCCACAGCTTCCACTTCAAAGGAGAGGGCCTGACTTATCATTATCAGGGGCACATTTGTGGGTAGTTTAAAGCTAGTCAGGGAATAATAAAAATAAAAATAACTGAGAAATGGAGAATGCCTCTGAATAAGCATTGTATTCTACATACATTCTTATGTATCTATCTATCAAAAAGAATAAGATTGTATATGAAAATATAGCCTGAAGGTTAGAACATTTGACCAGAAGGAAGAAGTTCTTGTTTCCTGGAATAGTTCTTTACTTTATTGAGTAGTAGATAAATTGTAATTGAAAAAATGCTTTTGCTGTCAGTGTTTTAGGGACTGGAATCCAGAATTTCCTGTCTGCTTGTCTAGACAGATGAAATCCTTCCTTCCCTCTCTTATGGTATGACCCAATGAGTCTTCAAGTACAGGGAACAATAGAAAAACTCTATCAAGATGGAGCTGCTGAGTTTCCTCATACCCAAATATCTTCTAATCTGGTGGTCAGAGCTTTCTCCCTTCCTTTAGAGATCAGAATCACTCAAATCTGCAGGTAGGGGACCGCAGGCAGCTGTCCTGGCTTTTCCTGCTTTCCCAGTCTAACCACTAAAGAGAGGAGACCTTTCCTTCTCTTTCACTTATGTCTGATAAGACGGTCTGCTCTGGACCCTTTTTTGGCAAAAAGGGCCACCATACATGCCTAACTCCAGGGTAGGGATCCAGGCTGTGTGCAGGAAGGTGTGTTCCTGTCTGCTGCAGTAATTCCAGTGTTGATTTGCTGATACTGGAGAAAACGAAGAAAGATGAGCTGAAACTAGCTATGTTGTCTTGCTGTGTTTAGAAACAACCTCATCTCTCAGTTCCTTTGAAAATACTGCCTAAAATTTCCCAGGTAGTGCTGAAAGCAGAATTTGACCTCAAGAATTTACCACTGTTCAGTTTAACTTTTTTTTTTTTGTGTGTGTGTGTGTGTGTGTGTGTGTGTGTATAGGAAAGAGGAGTATGCACTGCTGCCAGAAGAAAATAATTTTTTAAAATATATTTATATTTTGAGCAAATTTAAGATGATAGGTACAGGGTAGGCTTCATTTAAGGTGCTTGTTTATGTGTGGATATACATAAGAGAAAGCCACTTCCTCCATGTTGTTAGTATAAGGTAGCACTATACTTCGAGCAAAGAAAGTACATGCCGTATTTTTTGTAGACTTTACACCCAAGATTTTTACAGCCTAGGCCAGTTATTTTATTTTGTACTTACATGGTGTCATTACAGTAGTCTACACTTGCCTCACAATGCTTTCTACTCACGTTGTTCTTTTTGTTCTACAGAAAGTGTTTGTATCTTCTCATAAGACAAATGTTTTCCCTTAACCCTACCCACTGCACTCAAGAAGGAAAATGTCCATAGTGTTCCTATCCTGAAGTTAGTGAGCAGAGGTGGAGAGAGGTTATGATTTGCCCAATGTCATACACAAAGTTTCTGGCAGAGCAAGACATGAATTCATATCTTTTTAGTTTATACTTACCTGCTAGGGCAAGCAAAGACATTTTCTTTTTTTTCCTTTTTACATCTTTATACTTTTTTTTTTTTTCTTCCTCTGTGATTAATAGAAAATCTGATTATTATTCTTTAATACAGTGTTCTGAATAACTTGATAGGTGTTACTAGGGTATCTCAAATAATGTAAATGACTCAGAAGAAAAGGAATGGTAAAACAGTGTGAAGATGAAGATGTAGATCCAAAACTTGTCATTCTGGGTGCCTCGGGAGTGCATGAAAAAGTGGCTACTGGAAGACGCTTTTTTCACAGCCTAGTTTCTGAATGTTGTTCAGAGAGAAAGAGAAGGAATTAGAGATGGAGATAAATTCTTGCTGCCATGTTCATCCTTTATTTATTTATTGCTGAAAGCAGGGCAGCAGTATTAGAGGGAGAAAATCATGAGAGTGGGAAAGAGCAAAACCTTTCCTTCTCTTTTTGCTCCATCTCCCTCCACTTCGGTCCTTTCCTCTCTTTTTAAGCAGTACAGAGAAACATCTCCCAATGCAGACCTTTAGCACAGAATCACTAATGTGGGAGAAAGAAAAGTTTATTGTATCATCATACTGAACCAGTACAGGACTGAGCCTGTGTATTGCACAGTGCCTTTGCCAGGGAAATTTTAAATTACTCATGTCATGGGGGCTTCTACCCTTCCTCTGACATTACATTTTGGATGTACTAAGTTATTTTTATTTGTTGTCCTTACCATTACATCCACGTTTCATGTAGATCTTTGCCTCCATTGTCATAAACCAATAAAGCAGTAAAATCTCTACATGGTTTTAGGACTGAAACCAGAATTATGTCAAGTAAGTCTAATCAAAACCTGAATAAAATTATTCCCAGCAGGAAATGAAATGCACAAAATTGTACTGATGCACAGCAGTGCAAAAGGCTATTTGTACTTGGGCACCCCATCCTTACAGTATGATTTGCATTTATTTTACTGGGTGCCCTTTTTGGGGGAGGCTTACAACATTCCACATAAATTATGAGAAGCATTAAGGTGAATGCTCCAAAACCCTGCTATTTTCCTTTCTTTTGTCATTTTACAAAGCTACTTAAACTCAGGTTCAGAGAAGTTCTTAGCTATGTTGAGATGCAATAGATGTCTAATACAAACTAGGCTAAACACCCAGTTCCCATGATTTTCAGTGCAAGTAATCTTTCTCCTGGCCTGCTTCTTTCCATAAATCAGACTAAACATTTATTTGCACTTTTAGGTATGTATGCAAATATTCTATTAAGTAACTTGGGAGCATAAACAGCAAGAGGTTTTGGGCAGATGCATTTGAAAATGCTAGCTACCAACAGGTAAAAATAGACAAGCAGGCAAATTGGTAAAGATCAAAGTATAGATATGAAATAGTATTAGCTGAATAATTTCCTTCCTATAGTCAAGGCTGGTTCTACCAAAACTGTTCCCTAAATTAGCATTGTAAAAGTGGAAGATTTTGTACTCTGATTGTATTAGGCAAGGACCATGTTTCTTTGTATTTCTTATGTGCCATAGTACAAACAAGATTTTCACCCTTGATGGAGCTCAGAAACAGTCGTGTTACTAATGTTCCTGTCATTGTGGTTACTGCTACGTCTTCCCACCAATCTCTGAGGAGGCGCTCCTATATGAGCTCTTCTGAGGCTCCTGTTTTGCATCAGAAGACTGTAGCAATATATAGCCTATAGAATGTAGATTTGCATGACAAGATGATGGGGAAAAAAAAATCAAATCCCTAATAAGATCACTTACAGAGCTTCAGTACAGCAGAAAACAGTGATTTCAAAACAAAACTTCAATTAAGGATAAAAATAATTGTGCAAATAATACTGTATTTGCATGGGAAATATGCAAAATATCATCATGCAATTCTTAATCAACCAGAGAGCTGTCAGACATACAAAAATAAGTTAATTCTGCTGTTAATATTGCTGCACATTATAAATATTAATTGAATGCCATTCAACATTACTTTCATTATTGTTTAGCAACTGTTTTAGCTCTCCCTCCCACCTTTTAAATTGTCAAATAATTGGCTTTCTTCAGCTTGTGTCTGTTCTCATAAAGTGGATTAATGTGGAAAAGAAAGAAAACTTCACATAAAACAATAGAAAGGACCAAATAATTGTGTTTCTAAACACTCGGCAAGATTGCCCTTTTTACCTAAGTCTGATAAACCATGAAGCTAAGTTTTGGACTGATGGCCAACCTCAGTCTGGCTTTAGGCATCCTTCTGCACTGAGGACAGTACATGCCATCCTGTGCACCTACAAGGATATCATGGACGCTCTGACCAAAATTCATGAAATGCCTGAGGAAAGCTGACAGACTGCCTGTGGGAGAAGCTGTCTGATTTTCTCATTAGCAAGAGCTAAAGAGTCTGTATCAGGACCTTTCATGTGGTAAAAAGAACTCATTAATTGCTTAATTCTGTAGTCGCTATTTATGTCATTATTTATTAATATTCTAGTTTCTGACACTGGGGCAAATTCTACTCTTAGTTAAATTAGTAACTTAATAGCAAATTTAAAAAGTGGCTTGATTACACTATTGTTCTTTTGAATTTCTTTCAATTAAAACCAAACCCCTGCCCATTATGGGGCTTCTTCCCAATTATCTCCAGTGTAAGTTTCCCTTTTCATCTATATACAATGTTATATAGCACTATTGTAGTGCAAATTCCTGCACAAGTATTAGTGAATTTGTATTGAAATAAAATGTGAAGTTGGTAAATACAAACCCATTTTACAGGCATGAAGGTGAATGTACCTAGACAGTAACTTCACGTACTAGAGGGCAAAGTCAGTGCAGTACCTGGGAAAGAAACCAGAATACCAGCCCTTGCTGTAACCACACAACACATTGTCTTCATGACTGGACTTTGTTAGATCCTGAACAGAAATACTCACATAAGACAGCCTTGCACAGATGTAAGCAGCATCTCTGTTATTTCAGGGACATGCAAAATATGTTTCTGGTTATGTATGTTTTTATGCTATTGAGAAATTCGGTCATCACTTTGAAAAGTGGGTTACATTTGTCCAGCAGGTGAATCGGTGATTCCTAGACTTCTAAAGACCTAATCCAAAGCACGAAAAAAGACTGGACATAATAAGAACAACTTCTTGCAAGCCAGTTAGTGTCAGGTGTTGCAAGAGTTGGTCTCCTGTCTTCATCCCAGCTAACATGTAGATAACATGCTTTAGCTAAACACATGTTATAGAGCACCATGCAGGAGTAATTAGATGAAAACATGGTTGTGTTTCTGGTGATCTTACTGCTCCTTATCCTTTTCACAATTTTGAAGAGATTTTGCCTTCACTGTATGCATCTGAGAATGGAGGACCCTGATACATGCAGTGTTCATGTTTGTTCACCATACATGTACGTCACCCCATACGTCAGTCCCAGCCTGCTGATTTTCTTGCAGGTTGGGATGAGATTTCATAGTGGGACCAGCTGCTTTGTTAGGAGGACAGTAACCCCAGCACAATTTTTTACATGATTGTCAAGGCTCAGCACAGTAACAGCCTCTGCAGCATTAAAAATGATCATTTTACATACTTCTTTAAGACAGTGCAGACCAAGATATGTTTAAAACACATAACGGTATTTCTTAAATGTAGTAATGTGTGCATCTACTTGGCATTCACTGTGTAGTGTGCACAGTGCCTGCAACGAATGAATGGCTATGTGACCAGTGTGTCTGTCAGTAACAACATACGGACTTTGTCTCTTTCTATTTGGAAATAAATAAAACCGAGAACAGGAAAACTGTGGTTAAGGCGACAAAAATAAACACCTCAGAAGTCACACAGTTCTCATCGTAAGTTCTGCCAGAGCACAAAGCTACTTTATTTTCTATATTTATTTTCTAATATCTTCTATTATTTGGCTTGTACTCCCTACATTAACATATAAGGGTGTGCAAATGGCGGAGGCAACTTCAGCTGCCAGTGTAGCCACCACTGTATCTGACCACTGGCCAACCAGAGCATGCCTGGCATGGAGACTGTTACCCATGCTTTGCAGCTCTTCAGTAAGGCGCAGAGGTCAGGGTGCACTGGTGTGTGCCTGGGCAGCAGGGGACTTCTTCCTGAGGAGTCCTGGAAAACCCTGATTTGGGACACGTGTAGGGATGAGGCTGGGGAGGGGATGTCTGAGTTACTGCTGATTAACTGCAGTAAACAGCACTGAGAAATATTTGGGTGATAAAGATCCCAGGAGGAAGATTAGGAAAGCTGCCAATAATGTAGAGATCCCACGAAGCAGTGTGGATACTGGGGTAGAAAGTCCTTTTCTAACATCCTTCATTTTCTATGGGCTTCTATACTTACAGAAATGCAGCATAGGTATTATTTGTCCCTTGTCTTTCAGGAAAGATATCAAATGCATATTAAAGGCATAACAAAAAAGTGAATGAGTGAATAAATAAATAAATAAAACAAGATGCCTTCAAGGCACAAATTATCTTCTGTGGAAAACAGATTTCCTTTAGATTGGAGGTACTAGCACTTCTTTTTTGCTTTTGTTTGCTCCACTGCCCATAGCATGACCCTCTCCAGATGAGCTGGTCTAGAGCCGCGCACAAAGGAGATGGCACTTATCCCAGCCAGGCCCGGCAGGGCTTGCGAAATGCCTCTTCGCTTTCTGAGGCAGCTTGGGTGGGAACGGCTGGCGGCGAGGATCCCAAGACCCGGTACTGCAGCATGCCCTTGTAAAGCATCAGGACGTGCCATGTGCTTTTGCCTCGTCCCTGTTCTCAGATGCCACGTATGCTGAGCGCTGGACTGAGGTCCATAATTGGAATCACAAAACAAGAAATTTAAGGCCCAGGAACCAGCTCAGAATGTTTTTCTTTGTGAAGATACATCCTTTATCTCCATTGCTGGTGACAGGGGAGGGGTGGAAAGCCATCGTGGGATCGGCATAAAGTGACATGAAGCAATAAATAAAACCCGTGTCTATGTACTGAGAAACACTATTCTCCCAACTCCCAGTTAAGGACAATGAAATTTTATTTTGCTTGCTGTAGCTCTTTTTATTTCTCCCCATCACACACTTTTTAGCGATATTTGCAAAAACTTTGAAACAATATTGCTACAAATACATATTTAAGATTTGATTACTCATTCTCATCCACTATCATGTGCCAGACATGCAGCCTACTCTAACAGATTACTGTTCTTAAAGTTGTTACAGGAAGGTTAAATAAAATGTTACTTTTATGACACTGAATATCTTTATGATGTTTTAGCTAAATCATAGGCTGTTTGGTGATGCCACAGATGTTCCAGGTATTAAAATCAAACTGGCAAAATGTCATCAGTCCTTTACTCAAGCTATCGAGTCTCTGATCTTTTAAGCACCTATAATTTGTCGCACTGTACCTCAGGATCCCATCCCTGCCACACCTCCTTCTGTACATTTAATGACACAAAGCAGAGTCTAAGCATCTCCAAGCTGCTGCAGTAGTAAGATTGAAGTCTGAACTGAAGCCACTATAAATCTTGATTTTCCAAGCTCCTGTGACTGTGATTATTAACCATCCCCTTTCAGTAGCCCTGTTAACTGATTTATTCTGCTTTTGAAGTCTTGGAAAGTGTTAGGTTCCATCCAAAAGTGTTAGCTAAGGGTAATTTGTGTGTGTGTGTGTGTATATATATATATACATATATGTACATATAATAACACACACACACACATATATATATATATATATATATAATGTATATATATAACATGCATATAGTCTGTGGAAAAATAATTAAAAATGAAAGATGTGGCTTCTAAGGCAAAAGCAGTATCATGAAAAGAATGACATGCTGCAATCTTTATGTGAGAACAAGAACACTTGAGAAGTTCAAAATCTTGGTTTTGCATCAAGTTTATTCTTTATAATACAATTGGAACTGGACAGAGATGTTGAACTGGACACTTTGACATGCTCTTGATGAAATTTTCATATATAAATTAAAAGAAAAACAAACGGAAATGTTTGCATATTTTTATGCTACTTGCTACCTGCTCCAGTTCTTTCTGTTAGAAAATATAGATTCATGTTTAGTTGACACACTCAAAGTTAAAATAGGATTTCCTTTGAAATTATATAGTCAAGAAATTACAATGCAAATGCTTTAAGGAGTTTTGAGCCTCAACAAGTTTTGCAGAGTAATTCAAGTATGAAGAAAACTAACTTATTTTAAACATTTTGAAATCTTGATTTTTTTTTTTTTCAGTATTGTAATCTATTTTTCAACACATTTGAAATGTTTCAAGAGATGAAAGCATCTCGTTTTTAAATCATTCACATTCATATGCCAACTTCTTTTTTTATTTTCCAGGACTGAAAGGAAAGCCTGGGCTAAAGTTGGCCAGTTACTTAAAAAGCCATGTTAGGAAGGTACCAATGAAAAAAAAGGATTTCAGAATGTTTTGATATACGCTATTTTGAGACTATGAGAACAGCAGAAGAATTGTCTGTGTAAGTATAGACTCTAAAGGCATTTGCACCCACTTTCAACCCCCTTCCTTTGACTTATTGGTGTGAAATGGTCCCAGTATGGTTTAAAAACAAGTCCAAAGTACTTACTCACTGGCCTTAACATGTGTTGTGCTGCATTCAAATATTTGTGATTGACTCATAGTACATAGTTGTGTTAGCCAAATAATGTAGAAGCATACTTGAAGTAAAACATTGAAACAAGTCACTTAGAGAAACATTTTCTACCTGCTGCATGGAAGTTACACCCAAGTCTCTCATTAATGTTAATGCCAGTTGTGCAGCTAACACTTCACATGGCATCCTGTAAATTTGCTTTTAAGACTCCAGAAAAGAAAATGATGCCTCACTTTTATAGGACTCCTGCCAAATTTAGAGCACTGAAGCAGAGCGAGGGCAATCATGCTTCATGTTTCAGAGTAGAAGAAAATTGCCTCGTGGCCTGGAGATGAGACTTTTTCCCCTAAGGTATTGCACTTTCAGCTGTGACATTATGGGTTTCTTTCTCTGAATTGCTAAGTACTGGAGTGCTGGGCACCATGAAAACCACCATGGGGAGCTGACAAAAGGGAAACCCACATCTTCTGAATATTTGAAAGCTGGTGGTTAGCATGAAGAAATAACCCATGAAGTCTTTCACTGGCTGGGACCAGCTGTCCAGAGTCACCCAGCATCTTCCTCATTTATGGCCTTTCTGATGCAAGTTTGGCTAAGTCAGATCTTAGAGCCTTTGTTGGAGCTTTGTGTGTGCTTATAATCAGTTAATACATTTAACCAAATGCAAATTGTACTATGTAGACAAAGTACAGTTCCTATATAGTTGCTTATGTGTGCATGTCAGTATGCTACAGATACCTTCTTACTTGACAATTGTCTCAGGACAATTCCTTGTTTTCAGATATATGTTTTATCTCCCAGAACAGGAAGAGTGATCAGACATGGACTGTCAGTTCTGAATTTTGCAAGTGCTCCTGTATGCGTCACAACACTGCTTATAATTTATTTTTGTGAGTGTACTAGCTTCCTTGAAAAAAATCTCAAAATTGATGTTACAACAACAAAATAATTTCTTATCAGAATACTGCATAAAACAGATGTCATTTTCTTTCACATTGTGTTTATACTCCATTAAACCTTGACTGCATGGGAAGGGTATCATCAAAGGTGATGCTATGAGTGGGGATGGCAGCCCTCATCCAAACTTCATGACATCTGACTCAGAGTCTTGTTTTGCTCTTGCTGGAAGTGTGGGGATGTGCCAGCCCCATCACACAGGGGAAGCATGCTGTGCCTGCACTGCAGCCTTCAGTATGGGTAAGGCGGGCATCTCTACCTGCTAGAAAGTACTTAGGTGCTAATGATTGTAAGGATTTGGTTGCACGCTGTTGGAGGTGATCGCCTCTTCTCATCTAGTACATCTTCTCCTGTGAGTGCCCTATCTTGGAGATTAAATGGGTGGCCTTTCCTAAGTTTTCCAGCATGTGTACATATTCCTATCAGTGTATTTATATGAATAGTAGTCTAAGCTAAGTGTTAACCTTGTATAACCATTTTGGTTTTCTTTCTTGCATGCAATAAATGCAACCAGCATTTCTCTGTACATATAGCAGACTTTAGTGATTAGGTTTTTACTATTTTCTATTTTTTTATATATATATATATATTGCTTTGACTTTGCTGTGGTAATCCATGTTGAAAATAGCTAAAATGTTAGAACATCAACGTGAAGCTCCACAGTTTATGGGAGAGAACTTCTGGCTTCTCTGGTTTTATTTGTATTGCTTTCCCATTGAATTTCATGCCTAGAGACCTTGTGAGCTTATGTTCAATCTCACAGTTTTCCCAAACTAATTTTAAAAAAGAAAAACATAAAGGGAAAAAAAAAATGTCATCTTCAGTTAACTTTGAAGTATAATTTGTGGCTTTTTCAGAAGGGGCAAATAACTGCCTCTCTCAATAATGCAACAAAGATGCATATTCATAGCTTCCATTACAATGACAAAAAGCAGATGAGGTGAGGCAGTCATCCTTTGTTACTAGCAAGCAAATTTTCTCAATTTTCAGCAACTCACACTGCATTATTAACTAGCAAAGATTTGCAAAGCCGCAGCTATAACAGATAATACTTTGTACTTAGAACCTTTCATCCAAGACTATCAAAACACTTCAGAAAGGCAGGCTTTGTTACTCCCAGAACACAGATGAGGAAACCAAGGCACTCGATTTATGTGGCCTGATATTGAGTGTAATGTAAACTCAATCACAAATTGAAGAAACTTAGTGGTTTTTTTTGTTGTTGTTGTTTTCTAGTCTACTTAGCTTATCTATGTTGTGCAACTATATTTACATACTGACACTACCATACAGATTTAGAGCTTGCTGAATGTCTAATGTAGTATGTAATGAATAGGAAATTATCTGTTGAATTATAAACGGTGGATACAATAATAAATGATAGTTAATTATGTGTAATAGATTTGATCATTTATTGCTACAGGATGTCAGCAATAAAAATCATTACAAAAAGCTAATCAACTTCATAATCTCACAAAACAAGCCATATTAGCTATTACCTTCCTTTCATGTTTTGTTATTATTTTTCTATTGTTATCTTACAGTAGAGCACAACATAAGCCACAAATCATTCTCTTCAATTAAAAAAATGTCCTGTATTTCATCTAGGTACATGAGTATTAAATCACAGTGAAGAAACTGAATTTCAGTTATTCTCAGAATTAAAGAAAACATTGAAAAAAGGAAAATGGGATGAAGGATAGGGAGAAAAGCAGCAAGAAGCATCAGTAAGTGAGCAAAAACAAGTGGAAAAAAATGTGATATTTTAGTGGCTTTACACTGGTGGGCAGCTAAGAACTGACAAGCTCTCCCACTCCCCCTCCTCAGAATGACAGAGGATAAAATAGAATGCAAAGAAAACAAACAAACAAACAAAAACCAGCAACAACAACAACAAAAAAAAACACTCGTGAGTTGAGGTAAGGACAGGGAGTTCATTCACTAATTACCATCAGACTCAGTGTAAGGGAGATTAATATAATTTATTACCTATTAACTAAAGCAGTGAGAACTGAACTAAACTAAAAACACCGTTTCCCTCTTCTACCTCCTCTCCTCAAGCAGTTCAGAGGAATTGGGTTGTGCTCAGTCCCTAATGCCTTGTCTCTGCCACTCTTTCATCTTCACTCTCTTCCCCTGCTCCGTCCTGCCCACAGGATGCCGCCTTTCCTGAACTGAGCCTGTGTGGGCAGCCCACAGGCAGCAGCTCTTCAAGAACTGCTCCAACATCGATCTCCACCACAGGGCCCATCCCTCAGGAGCAAAGTGCTCCAACATGGATCCCCCACGGGCAGCAGCTCCCCCAGGTCCCCTGCTCCTGCATGGGCTCCTTTCCAGGGCTGCAACTCCAGCCGAGGGCCTGCTCCTGCGGGGGCTCTCCATGGGCCGCAGCCTCCTCCAGGCCACATCTACCTGCTCCACCTGGGGCTCCTCCATGGGCTGCAGCATGGAGATCTGCTCCATGTGGGACCCATGGGCTGCAAGGGGACAGCCTGCTCCACAAGGGGCCTTTCCACAGGCCGCAGGGGAACTGTGCCTGCATGCCTGGAGCACCTCCTGCCCTCCTGCTGCACTGACCTGGGTGGCTGCAGGGCTTCTCTTACATTTTCGCACTCCTCTTTCACAGCATTGCTCACTGTCTCAGCTCTGGCCAGCAGCAGGTCCCTTTTGGAGCCAGCTGGAGCTGTCTCTGATCAGATATGGGGCAGCTTCTGGGCTCTGCAGGGGCCACCCCTGTAGCCCCACCACTACCAAAACCTTGCCACATAAATCCTGTACATGTATGTAATATGTAGTATCATATAATGCACAAAACCAGCAGCTAGGTTTGCATTTTTACTTTGATCTTTACTTTTAACTTCCTTGATCAAAATTATACTTACCTTAGGGGTCCCTTACACAATCAGGACGCTAGAAACTCATCTTTTTGTAAGTGAGAAATCAGGTCTAAAAACCCCACAAAATCTTTAGGTCTCTACTGTCAGCTGTCCAAAGCTGTCAGCCTAGTCATTAATTTGGGCCAATAGAGCAGTAGTCTTTCTTTCACCTCTGCAGCAGTAGACTTTTTGGTTAAACTTCCTTACCATCAGCTTAAGAAGGACCTTTTGTTCTTTTATTTTTTATACTGTCTGACAGCTTTTGAAACAGAGTTTAGCAAACGGGAGTTCAATTTAGCTGTAATATATAGCTAATATGACTAGAAAAAGTCATATGAACTTCTCCAAAGAGATGCTATTTTATGCTAAATATCTCTGTTTGATCATAAACATTTGGAAATTAACTTATGGGAGATCTATGAATGAGACAGCAGCTAATAGTGTAGACCTGCCCTATATTGGCTTGAATCACCTGATTAAGTAGCTTTTTACTTTAGAGTGTTTCAAGTGAAAAATGTATTGGTTACAAAATTTGGACAGTTTTCCCATGTATGATAGAAATCCTATTAAAATTAATCAGTCCTTCCTTTTAAAACAGCCTGATAAAAATTTAAATCATGAAAATGCTGGGCTACATTTAAACTATCGTTCAGTTAGCTCATTAATGAGATCAAAAGTTACCACTTTTTGTGACACTTGATCATTTGAAAGCATGTCAAGAACTTAAATCAAAGACCTTTCATATACAGTACATTTCTATGGATATAGTCATATTTGAGCTAAAGTGAATACCTTTTCTCTCAAACCAGTGCATTTATCCAGAAAATAAAATACTGAATTGAACAGGAACTAATTCTGCTTCCCAACACTGTAAGCACTTAGCACAATGAATGTATGGCCCGAAAGTTGTATGCAGTTTAACACAGGCATATCTGGAGTACAACTCCTAATCAGGTCTGGTTTTATAAAGAGATTGAAGTGCTCTTTCTCTTGTATAGTATGTTCACTGTAACTATCACAATACTCATGCATAGAGGCCATCATTATAGGGATATTAGATAGTCTCACCATTTATGAGGAGCAATCAGAGGTGACTAATAAAAATCTTCCTAATCAAGTGGCGATAATAACTTTATACCTCATTGTCAAATACCTTCTATCTGTTATCAGTCTTCCATTTTGTTAGATCTCTGTGAAAATCTCACCCCATTCCCCATTTAAAATGCATTCATTATCATGGAAAAATTTCTACTTTGAAAAGTTCTGTCTTTGAAAAGTTCTTTATTTATTGATTAAGCAGCAGTTTAAATGCATCGCTTAAAATGTGTAGAGGTGCCAAACTCTGACCCAGGTGAATACTGGTGTTGCACTGGTGCACACCTTTTAACAAAAGTCTAAAGCAGAGATTAACCTTTTAGCATGGAGTCATCAGTTTGTAGATTCTAGTGTTGGTGAAGTACCAGTTTGAGAGCTGTTTACATTGTTGCACCTGGGACTGGATTACTGGGGCCAACATGTGTTTCCTGGCTGCCAGGCCCCCACATGCTTGAGTAACTACTGTCCAGGCATATTGTTTGCTCTCATGGGCCTTCAGTCTGCCTCCTAGTTCCCTCTACCTGGGTACTTACATAACCAGAATGGTCCCAAAAAGGAGGAAACAGAATCCCATGGATTTACCTGGCTCTTGTCCCTGTCCCCTTGGCCACAACAGGAGTATGAAGCACCTTCCCCAGGTCAGCAAGCTTCTGGGAGGTTTCTCCTGCCCAATTCCACCATTAGGAGGACCCGTGAGCAACGCTGTAGGGGATGAGCAGCCTGGAGGGAGTCTCTCCATAGGCCAGAAGCTCTATCATGGAGCTCTTAAATTAACAAAAGAATGACTTAAAGACTAATAGCCTGGCCCAATATTTCTGATAATTTTTTACCATTTTCCATCATAAGTATGCAGTGAAGCATTGTTCATTGTCTGCAGGGCACCTAATTCTTCAAAGTAATGCAAAATACCATTTCTGGGGAGAATGACTAAACTTGACTAGTACTTGACTAAAAACAGCACATACAAAGAAACAGTTCACATTCTAATTTAAACCCCACCAAACTACAAAATTTGCCAACGTTTTGATGAGAACTCACTAAAATCATATGTTCACCTTGGTTTCCCTTTGGAGTACCTTACGAAAAACAAACTTTGCAGCTGACTCCTAAAATACAAGCGTGTACCAGAGCCATCTTGTTCAGTACATTTGTTTATCTTGGGTTCGGTTGATTTGTTGCAGAAATATGCTAGACCCTTAATCCCAGTAGGAAACTGAAACTGTGAGAAAGACAAAGTCTGGCTGACCCCCTACAAGAACAAGCAGCAAATCCTGCTGAGAAACAGCAGTAGCAAAAACAGAGGGTATTACCAGAGAGTTTTGTCTTGGAGGATGACAACTGTTTAAAAAATGCAATGACTGAAGGAGTAATTCTTCTACACCCTCCCACTTTGTCTGTATTAAGCATGTAACAAATGGTGAATTGAAATCTATACTGGTAATAGTGTCAATGAGGGATCAGGATTATACATGATACTTCCTCAATTTGTTATGCCTCATTAGCATTGTGGCTTATTGCAGAGAACGACACAGTTCCCAGGCATTCCCTCATGGCCTGTCCTGATGGATAATGGAAATAAAGAAAGGAAAGGCACGGGTGACACAGTGCTCTCACGACATTTATCAGGGGCATAGTTAGCTGGGTTAGGTATGCTTCTCATTCTCTGTCAGAGTCACATATTGATCTGAATTAATAGTCGTGCTTGCTTGGTACTTTGCCAAGGAGCACCCTGTGTGGAAGGGGCTGTGGTGCTAATGAACACACAAGTTTATTCTCTGAAAAATTATTTATGCTGCCAAGAGAAAAAGCACCAAACATGGTTCTTTGCATCAGACACTCAAACTCCCCTCAGTTTAAGCTCTCCCCACTGAACCTGCTTTCACTGGAGGCAAAATTCCATTGGCATGCAAATTAAATTGTTATATTTATGTTATCTGAGCCTAAGCTTTAAGAATAGGTAAATGATCATTTACAATTTTATGTATGTATTTATTTATTTAATTTCATAGGGAAATCAGATTTCATTTCTGTTGCACATCTTTGTCATGCCATGGCACATGAGCTAAATAATGTCTTCTGTATGCAAAATTTTCACCCAGGAAGCCCTGATTTCAAGTGAAACGGTGAGCCTAGTAAGAAGTGAGGGATTGAAGTCCTTAACCAGAGAGAATGATGCTGAAAGCTTACTTGGGGTGTTTTCACAGTGTTAATTAGGACCAAGCTTCTGTCCAAATGAGAACTTTAATAGTCTGACCACTCAAACCACACTGCTTCCCTCCCCAGGGACCCATCTTTGCTTGGAAACCCACCAGGAGTAAACCTGGCCTTCCCAGGAGAACACTAGCAGCATCACTGAGAAACTTGCAGCTAATGTCTTCCACTTGGCTACCTCTTTTTGCTCCACAGCTGGGATTAACGCCTGACTGTGTGAGCATTTCTTCTCCTCCTGTCTGTTCCATTGCAAAGTCAAACAGCTTAGTGTAAACTCTCTTCAGAGGAGCATCACTCCAGCTGCCAGGATCAGCTGGTAGGTAGCTTTAAAGCCTTCTTGTTTCCTATCTGCTTCCTCTCAGCTGACAAGTGTGCTTGATTGCATCCTAATGCAATCCTAGTTGCAGTGTAGGTGGGCTCAGCCCTTTACTTAGGTCTCAGCCAACTGTGCAATTGGTTGGTGAATGTCTTAAAAACTGCTGCAAATATGGTGTGGGACTGGATTTAATTTGATATTAGTTTATGCCAGTATGTGTATTATTTTATACCTCTGATTTTTAGAATGTTAGTTAAGGTGACTGTCATAGACATAATAATAAGCTAGAACAAGATTTTGTACTTGAGTGCAGCACTTGTAGTGCTAGTCCCAAATAGTAGAGAGTCAGACTACTCTCAGGAAATGTACTTTCCCTCCTAGATTTCATTGTTGTGTATCCTATTTTTATAACAAGTTAGAAAACAAAGGGTGGAAGTTTAGGAGAAATTAATTTTTACCTGAATTCTCAAGATTTTTGGGAGAACCATAAATTTAAGCTAGTAAGTGTTAAAATGAGTCAGAGGAAAAAAAGACCTAACAGAACAGATTCATAATTAATACTAGCTACCAGTAGACATCCTGTGAGGGACAGAAAGTGGTAAGCAGTTTTTGCCTTTATCTGTAAAGAAGGCAAAGAGCAAGACTGGTGTGAAGCCCACTCTGGAGAAATGGAAACCAACCAAAAAAAGAAATCCATGTTCATTGGCAAAGAGTCTGTAAGCAAAAGAATGGAAAGAAGTTGAATGTATATGACCAAAGGATCTGGGGTTTTGGTCCACAGCAAGTTGAATATGAGTCAACAGAGTGCCGTGGCAGCCAGGAGGGCCACCTGTACCCTGGGGTGCACCAGGCATGGCATTGCTAGCGGTTGAGGGAAGTGGTTGTCCCACTCTGCTCTGCACTGGTGAAGCCTCACCTTGAGTACTGCATGCAGTTTTGGGCACCACAGTATAAGCAGAACACAAACTGTTAGAGAGTGTCCAAAGGAGGGCTACAAAGATGGTTAAGGTTCTAGAGGAGGAGACATATGAGGAGCAGCTGAGTTCCCTTTGTTTATTCAGCCCAGACCAGAGCAGGCTTAGGGGAGGCCTTATGGCAGCCTGCAGCTCCCTCATGAGGGGAGTGGAGGGGCAGGCACTGAGCTCTGCTCTCTGGGGACAGCGACAGGACCCGAGGGAACGGCATGGAGCTGGGACAGGGGAGGGTCTGGCTGGGAGTTAGGGAAAGGTTCTGCACCCAGAGGGTGGTTGGACACTGGGACAGGCTCCCCAGGGAAGTGGTCATGGCACTGAGCCTGCTGGAGTTCAAGAAGCATTTGGACAATGCTATCAGACATGGGGTCTGTTTTTGGGGTGGTCCTATGTAGAGACAGGAGTTGGTCTCAGTGATCCTTGTACGTCACTTCAAACTCAAGTTATTCTATGACCAGTGGATACCTGAATAGTCTTTAGTCATGTAGGTCCACAGTATGGTTGTATGATGTATTGAAATATTTTTTTTATCATTTTATTTAATGCTTATAATTTCACTTATGTTTTTTGTAGCAAACGAGAAAGTTATGATGTAGCAAACAAGAAAGTTATGGTGGATCCCACTGATCTAAGTGAGATCTTTGCACTGATGATACCAGTGTCAGCACAAGTGCCCATCCCATGACCTTGCATGAGAAAAGAACATGAACATCAGTGTGAGCTGCACATTCTATTCCGAACTGGGCTTCACTTCAGTGAAACAAAGTGTTGGTGTTTAGGAGTAACACTAGCGAAGAAGGCTAGGCCTAGAAGCTTATTGGAAATCTTATGTGTATTCAACTGTCCAGCTTCAAAAAAGATGCACTGAACCTCAAGTAGACACACAATCATGTCAGAGAATCTCCATAGTCTTTGGGGTATGGAGCTTCATTTTGGTGACTTGCATGGGTGAAGTTTTGAATAGCGAGAGGTTCAAATAGTGGCATAGCCACTCTTTTCGTCATATGTGAATTTTGCTGACACACAGAAAGCTTAAGGTACTTTCAACTGTTCAGGTGATTACTCACACAAGGATTATAAACCTTTTGATGTCAACAGTGCCTGAAACCCTGAATTTATATGAGGATATTATTATTTCTGGGGGAAGAGTATTTGCAGTCTTCCTTTTAAGATGCCCTAAAGCAATGTTTGAATGCTCACAACATGGTAAACTGCAGTTTCTTGGCACCAAATGTATTCTCTGAATTAGTCTGTCAGCAACTGGTCCATGATTGTATAATCTGAACTGCAAAGTTTTTTAAAAAGGTAATTAAAACAAAATAACTAAAATCAGAAAATGTAGGCAGTTACAAATCTTTAGTGTGCTAGAATAATCATTCAAAGCCAGTTCTCAAAGTAGCAAAAATAACATTAAATGTATATCTATATAACTTTTAACCTTTGTACAGACAGCAGGAGCCCTGCAAGATAAATTTGCATTTTATAGGGGGAAACAAAACCATCCCACAAAGATGTGATAAATCATCAGAGGAACAATGAGCTGCCATGACACATGCATGTTTTTCTAGAATCACACGTAATGAAGATATGAGACACAACCCAATCTCCATCTCAAAGGTTTACTAACCATAATCAAGTCTGACTGCATTAAGAGCAGACTCACTGAAATTTGAAGAATGGATTTGTTTCCAATAGCAATTCCCCACTTATTTTCTTCATATTATATTTTTGGACAATTAACTAACCTAGTTTTCAAATCATAAGAATTCTTAAAACAGTCTTTTGTTATATAGGTGCAGTGGAAACACAGATTTACTTCCAGTGATATTTTGATTACAGGGAGGAAAAAAGGCTGCCATTCCAGCAAAGCATGTTCTGTAAGAGGATTATTCATTCTTGTTCAACTTTGTTGACTTCCGTGAACATACAGCAGATACAAGTTTGGACAAATTAGCTAAAGTGGAACCAAATGAAAAATTTTCATATAAAATATCACTTAGATAAAGAAGCAATTTCTATAAAAGAAACTGAACAAATTCCATGTGAAAATGTTGATTCTCTTATTAAAAAAAAAAAAAACAAAAACGTACCTTTTTCCCCATAGAGAACCAAAACAAAACATTTCAGTTTGGCTTCGTTTGACCCAAATTAGAGTATGGGGGAGGGATGTTGAAAACCAAGCCAGATTGTTTTAAATCAACTGACTTGGCATAAAGCTACATTTCCTACCAATGTTTTTACTTTGCCAATCATAGCTTCAGTCCTCCATTTCTTTTGGTCCAGCCTCCCTAGAAGACCATATATGCTATGAAGTAATAAATGGATTTCACTGACACATGGCTTGTCTACAAGATAATTAATTCTCAGTAAGCGAGGATATGAATTTACAGTGTACTAGCTATGCTGCACTGACTCTCCATATGGACATCCTAATTGCATTGAGGCTTACTCTATCTAAAGCACATTAAGGATATAACTACGCAGACTCGTTACTGGGAAGAAAGCAAGGATAAGAGTTTACTGCTCTCCTATGGCATTAGCTGCTATGCTTGAATTGCCTTGGTGAGCACTCCTTTCTTGCAGTAATGTGATAGAGCACTGAGTGTCCAAGCTGGACTTATTGCAGACTAATTCTCCAAATTCACATCCTTACTGGCTCTTTCTTAGCTGGCCTCTTCAGGGAAGTGCTGATCTGTGTGATGCATCACACTCCAAATCACCAAACAGCTTACTTGTTCTGCACACGTTGAATTCCCTCCTATTTGGCAGCATATGGAAGAGAGATATCTATACAGTCATCCCTTCTCAAGATGCAGTTCAGTATGTGTTCACCACCCAGTATTTTCAGTTTATCAGTATGTACCGCATGAGGGCCATGTTTACCACTGATGCCTTTAGTCCTTGCTGTATTTTGAGCCTGCCAAAATGCCTAACCATTCTGAGCAAACTGCAGAAAAGTACTGTTTAAGTAATTTAGCCTGGATACCATATACTAATCAACATTACTCTAGGCTTCACAGCTGCCCTAGTGTCCAGCTATGTTGATGCAGAGAGGTGGTAAGTACCCACGGGTTTGGTAGGAGGCAAGTACTGATCAAGCTCTTGACCTTCTCCAAAGCAAGCACAGTAGCAGAAACTCAGACCTGGTGCCAGGCTACTTGCCGGCAGTCCTCTTCCTGCAAGAGTTGGTATCAGGCTATATGAATGGTCTGTGCTGCTAAAACTACTGTATTCCAACCCTCCTCTGAGGAACGGGTAGAAGGCTGGAAGGCTTAATCCAGTTTATGTGTGCGGGTCATATAATTTGTAATTATTACTGAATTATTTCAGCTTTACATGATTGCTGGATCAATTGAAGTTTCACAGGAAGACTTCTTGTGAGGCTTTCACAAGCACTGGCTTGTGGGACTAAACTGTCCCAGAGCAGTCTTCATTGAGAATGAAGCCTGGAACCGCTAGGATCTAAGAATGTTCAGAAGTATTATAAAGGGGGAAGCTTCTCCCCTCCCCACCTTTAAAACAAATTTTGTGAGCCAAGGGATAAGAAAACCCGGTTTTCTAAAGGTCTGTGTCCACTCGCCTGTGTTCCATCCCCCAAAACCTAGGGTCTTCCCTAATCTCCAGGAAAAATCTAATTATCCAAAAAACTCCAGACCGTCTGCAAGTCTCTGTGCTCTGCCATGAGAATCTCATTGCACTCCATAAGCATTTTTCTTTCTTGTGCCAAAGCATATGTAATGTCCACAGTTACCTCCAGGTCCCCTCCCTTTCTTTTTTTCCCTTGTCTCTCAAAGGGCTGTCAGCGTTATATCAAGTTTGAAGGTCACTTAGACCATAGGTATATTATTCTTCATTTCACTAGCCATTGCCTCTTGAAGGTGAAATAGTATGGAAAAGAGAAGCATTTGCTTTATGTGGCAGTCAGCAATGGCTCCTTTACTCTGCTGCTAATTTTCACTATCTCATGATCTTTAAGACTTTTTACAGATTAGACTGACAGTAAGTAATATGTTCCAAACATATTGGGGAAAGATGTGGGGGACGGTGACAGTTAAGCAGCTAAACAGAGTCACATATGGGACAAAGTAAGCCCCATTTTCTTGGAAGATCAGAAAAAATGTTCCCAAAATTTTGTTCTTTGTTTCAGAAGTTTCTGCTTACACCCCTTGTATTTTAATTTCTAGTTATAGATTGAAATATGCTATGATTGTGAGGCAAATGGACAAATTTCACATTGAAATGTATTTACAGCAAGTAGCCAGCCTAAACATGCCATCAGACCCAAACAAATAAAAATCTGCAAGAAACTTTAAATCTAAAATTAGATCTGAATTTTATATATATTTATATATGTGAAAGATCTACTGTCAATTTGTGAATAACATAAAACAGCATTTCCAAACTTTGGGACAGCAGCCTCATATTGCAGGATTAAAAAACAAAACAAAACAAAACAAAAAAACAACCTTCAGCCAAAATTCCTCAGCATCAATTAATCTCAGATTTAGACCACCTAAAGTATGCAGCACTACACTGGGGAGACTTGATCAGATGCAGTCACTTGATACAGCTGAAATGCTATGAAATCTAAAGTTTTCTACTGTAAGTAGATCCTTTTACTTGAAACAGATTGTAATGTTATGTTGTTTTATTGGAATAATCTACATAGTGAATATTGCACTCAGCAGTCAGGGCTTGAAGAGGTTCTCAGAAAAGTTGAAAAACATTTTTCTTGCAAAATTTGGCTCTTCAGTTTGTCAGTCTGAGCAGAAAAAAAGGAGTCTCTAGGAATTAATTCCTAATGCACTTGAAGAAATTTCTGTTCATGATTCATTCATAGAGAATGAAACAGTGAAAACCTTTTTCCACATCAACTTACAACTCCATTCATATTTATCAACCAGTTCTTAATCCATTTAATCCAGCCAGAGTGCCTGTGAAAAGGAGAGAGGTATGGTGTGAAATGTGACAGCCACCAGAGCAGCAGGAGGAATCTGTTATTTCATACCCCTCCTTCCATGCTGCAATAGTTCTGCGGCTCCCCGCACACGATGGGGTAGGCGCCTGCATAGAGGCAGTTCCCAGGGAGATTGCTGCTGCCTGCAGCAGCACCTCTGTGCCCCCTGCTCCAAAGCCACCAAGACTTTTCTGCTGCAGCTACTGAGGCAGTGCTGGGAACTGCGTCCTCAGGGGAAGGCATGGGGTGGAGAAACAGAGGGCATAGTGGAGGGTGAGCATTTGCAGGTGGGAAACGTTTACTTTCTTTTTTCTTTTTACCTAAAAATTGCTTTTTCTAATACCTTTTGGCTTTGGAGGTCTAAGAGACTGGCTTTGTCCCTGTTCCTCCATGATGACCTTTACCATGATACATCAGCTTGCATCAGTTCAAAGTATGGGTTTGTTATGAGCAAAGGACAGCTGCAGATTTTGGATTTTGCAGATGTGTGCATTCGAAGCGCCTGTATTAATGATGTGTTTGAATCATGAGCCTCATCTCAGGCTGTAATGCTTCTGAACTCAGCTCGGTGCTCTGATGGCATTGGAAGCAATATCCTAGCCTCTTAACTGTAATCTGTATTTTCTTGGCACTGAATGTGTGAACAAATTTGGGATTTGGTGATTTTTTTTATTTATTTTTTTGATGGGGAGGTGAGTTTCATCCTGTAAGAGAGGAAAAGCTAAATGTTGTTAATAATGGAAACTCATATTAAATTTGGATGCTTGCAGTGGAACTTTAGATTAATTATTAAATTCTTCAAGCTAGGAGTGAGGTGGGCAAAAAATAGACTTATTCTCAGCCATACAGATTTTAGCTGTGGCTGGTAAATGCTTATGGAGTTAGTAAATGCTTATCACAATGCTACAGAGCTGTTCAAAGATGCTGTCTCTGTCCCACACACAAGCACGCGTGGTGCAAGGGAAGGAACTCGTACCTTTATTTCACTTGATTTGCCTACTGCCCAACCTCACAGCAGGGCTCCCTGCTAGCTGCCAGGTGGCCGGCTGGGACACCAGGGTTAACCCCCTGCCCTGCCCACTCCTCTCCTCTGTTCACTGGATCCCCAGATCTCCAGCAGCCAGTCCACTGCGGAGGAGAGGGCACCTGTATGACTGGGCAGAGAGGGAAAGCTGTCACCTTGTCTTGCCTACAGTCCTCTGCCACAAAATTGACCCATGAAAAGGAGCATCAGAAGGAAAAGGACAAAAGCTGGTCAAAACAACAACAACAACAACAACAACAACAACAAAAAAACAGGGGAAGGGGAGAAGGGAAATCTGATAGGAGCAGCAAGAGCTCAGTGTGCAGGGTGAAGGAAACTGCATCGAGCAGGAAAGGAGGCTTTCTGCCTGGTGACAGTCCCTCCTGAAGCTCAGAGACTTAAAATTAAAACAGGGACTTCATTTCATGTGTGTGTGCAATGTCTAATGATGGTTTTATAGAATTATGTGTAAACCCCATGCAGATCTACCTTCAGGCTTTTCCATGGCCTAGCACTGACAGGTCTTTTCTCCTCATTTTAACTCTTAGTGACTTGCATTTTACTAACCAAGACAAAAAGTATTCATTTATCCAAATTCACTGTCAGCTATTCCAGTTCACAATTAATTTTGTTTTACATATAAGTGAGTGATGCAGAGGTGCTTGGGAATTTTCACCTGGGCTGCTTTTTCCACCAGTACAAGAAGGCTTACATACAAACCAGCACTTGCAGCAGACAGACAGACTGATTCCAGGTTCTCTAGACTTATTTCAATTAGCTATCCTAATACAATCCCTCTGCAAACATCTCTGATCTTCAAGGTGTTGCATTTGCAAGAAAGCGATAGAGTCAAGAGGAGGTATCTTTGCTTGCCAGATTAAAGAAACTAATTAGATTAAGAATTTTTTAGTACTTAAAAAAAACAAGAACTGGCTGTTAGTTCCATGTCATGCTACAAAACATCAGCATGGTGACCCCATTTAATTATTTTCCTCATTCACACAGCTCCTAGATCTGCAAGACTTCTTGCATTTCACAGGGACAATGGAATACTCCAAAGACAAAAGATGAAGTTTAAAAGAAAATAACTAATTAGATGTCAAAGCTTTATTTTAAAAATTCTCAGTGGAAAAACAGTGAGGGATTTTTCTCAGATACGGAAACAAATAGGAAGTTTATCCTATTAAATATGTGCTTCTAATCCATATATCCACTCGGAATCTAGCTACTTTATCCATCAGCCAGTCTGGGTGGCATTAAAGGGGGGGGCAAAGTCTGAGTCCGGGGTAGGTGTTTGTATGGCTTACTATATCTTTTTTCATATGTGGTAACTTTTTTGCAGGAGTAGCTTTCCCAGGATGATTGCTGAAATAAAAATTGGTTACCACAGTATCAATCATTCTGTATGTCTGCTATGAGTACTTCTGCTTCCCTAATGCTGCTGAATTTTTGTTCATGATGTGCAAATGCACACAGTTTTCATTACAGTTCTGAAGCAAAGGTAGAGAGAACTGGAAAATATGAAGATACTAGTCAGCACCTTTCTAAGCATGCACATGCGCGATGTGTTATTCAAAAACTTGTAAGACTCAGCTGACAATCTAATATCATTTTAAGGCATAAAATCATGGGATAGTTTTCTTCAGTATTCAAGGTGTGGTTACAGCAGAAACTTACACGCTGGTGAAGTACGACGTGTTACCAGCAATTTTGCAGCATGGTTATAAGTTGTTTTGTTTTGTTTTTTGGCATATTAATTATTACATCAAAAGCAGCTCCTGGATCCAGAAGACACTTATGGAAGTCGCCAAGAAAACCTCCAGGTGGAGGAACAAGATATAAGGTGAATAGTTTCTTTTTCAGGAAAAATAAATAAATAAATATATATATATATATATATATATATATATATATATATATATATATAAAACAAGTGTTTGAGACTAAGGACTTGTGAAGTGCTGGTTAAGTGTAATACACTACATGCAGATTCAGAAGTGCAAAATGCTACCAGATAAAAGATGATGACAGATCTTTGCTCTTGTCAGCAGAGAGACAGTGACTGTAGCAAGTCATTATCACCCAAGTTGTTACTGTGAAGTGTAAATAAAACAAAAAATAGCGACACAGAATATTGTAGGATTGTTGATCCAGATTCTGGATATTTGGAAGCCAGAAACAGAAGATTCAAGCAAGAAGCACCTTCATCATGAACTGGAAGCAGAATTTAGAAGAGCACTGTTTTATCATGAAAAGAATAATCAGCCTGTATCCAGACAGCTTGTGATAAACCCAACATGGATAATCTACCACTAAAGACAGTCTAAAGCAGCCAATTCAAAATACATATATATATATATATATACCTTCAAGTGGTTTTGAGTAGAACAGCTTTACAGATGAGAGATGACATCAAAGTAGAAACTGTGAAAGAGTTGTTGTCTTCTTGATGATGAGAATTCAGTCACGGTTCACTAATTATACCTATTTCAGTCACAGTCTTTCCAGCACAGCATTAGCAGAAGAAAGATTTAAGACCATCAACCACAATACTTCACTCACTTGAAGTTCTACTGCCAAGATTTAGTTTATGTAGTCACCTGCTTTAAGAAATACATCCACCAAGCACATTTTGCTGCTATTTATCGTTCAGTCTTTAAGAGGCAATGTGGAGCTTATTTGACTCTGATACAGCAGATTTCAAACTAAATAGACTGAGGCAGGCCTTTTTATCTATAAGCTAGGATCAGCCTCAGAAGAAGAGCTGGTACTGTCACTATATGTTGTCTTGTGATGATGCTGATAGACAGTATGCAGAGAAGATGCATCACTGATTCTCAGCCTTCATTCACTAGGTTAGAGCAAGAAAAGCCCCTGGCTAATGTTTTGAAGAGCAAGAGAACAATTACTGTTGCTCTGAGAGATGGTGGAGTCAGGTGAATAACTGAAAGGATTGCAGTGCTTGAAGAACCTGGTTTGGATGCTTCCTTGCTTGCACACCAAACAGCTCCTCAACACTTCGACTGTTTGTGCATGTGGACTATTACATATGCTTGCCAATCTACCACGTACAAATGAGTCTTTTGATTATTGCCATTCATTTATCCATCTCTGCCATAACAGTAGAGAATTCTTGGTTTAGACTAGTTCCCTAACACTTCTTGGAGGAGAAAACTGTGCACAAGATCATTGAGGAGACAATAAGCAACAATTCAGTTCAAAAACATAAAGGAATTTACTGTCAAATCAAGGGCAGTCAGTAGGTACCATAATGGAGAGAAATAATACAACTTTATATAACAGCAATTCAACTCAAGCATGTTTTAGATACATAGGATTTGCTGAGACTGAGCAGATGTTGAATGTGTGCTTGCTGTTCTTGAGGATACCTGGATATGCACAGTGTGTTAATTGGACAGGCTTTGTCTGTTTGCCATCTGGTCATCTAGATTGCAAAATATTGTAGATAGCTACTGAAAGTTCATAGAGAAGCAAGTGTACGCTCATCTCAGGAAGAAACTGCATTAATGACTTGTCTTCATAGAAATGCTATGACCAGTTGTCCAAAGAGAAATTCCAAATGTTTCAGACATCAATGAAAAGAAAGGTATTATTAAGATATCAGGAAAAGCACGGATCCTCTTAACAGACAGGAATTTATCTTGAATCTTGACTGTTGCTCAAAGAAGAGGATTAGAGATGAGAGAGATAATGTTATGTCCACATAGATCCAACAAACAAACAAACAAACAAACAAAAAAAGAACAGCAACTTTAGGTACAGAAGAAAAAATGTGGACCCTGATGAATGTCAGACCATGAAACATGGACCCATCATCAGGCCATCTGTCTGTGTTTCTGTGAAATGAATGGTTAATATATTTGCAGAACTTGTGGAACGTGTCCTGTGATTAGCCCTCCTTGGCAGTGCAAAAAGCAACAGAACGGATGTACTTTTCATGGTATCCTGGCAGATACCACAAAAGGTCTGAGAGAAGCTAGAAGATCCAGAAGCAGAAGATACAAAGCTGAGCACAGCATCCAGCAATGGAGAAGACATTTGGGTAGGATATCAGGAGTCAAGCCCTGTTGAATTCTTTGCTGAGGAAAGGTGGAAAAAGGATTGCAGAGATAAGCTGTGCAATGAATATTTTGTTTCCCCTGAGATCTGTTCTTATGTACTCAATATTTCAATTGTTGAAGACATATCAGATATCATTTCTCAGGACAAATTTCTTTGTACTCACACTTCCATGGTCTTAACTTGTCTAGTATATGATCAGGTTCCACTTCACTCAGTAAGACACAATACAACACTGAAATAAGTATGCAAAAAACCTGTGCAAAGTCTGCGCAGTAGTTTAATGACAAGGGAAAGCTGGGATCTTTAAATCACATGCAAAGAGCATAGTTATTAAGAAATCTGAGTCTGGAAGAGCACAGGAGAACCAGATTTCTTACAGCAATTAAAAAATTCACATGCTATCTGTCTGTCCCTGAAAGTGCAACAAGCTATATCAGTGAATGTTGTTATCAAACTTTCAGTGCCAGCTGGGGTTAAGCAATTTCCAGCCAGCTTCCCAATGTATAGACTGTCTTTTCCAAACTGCACTGTGTGTAAACTCTCAAGCAAGAACTTGGAGATAATCTCTTCTCTTTTAACCCCCTTGCGTTGAGCTCTGCAGCACTGGTCAGACAGCTGATGCCAAAGGGAATGTGGACCATCCAAAGCTGTTCTGAAGTCTACAAATGAAAGTCCACCTGGCCCATGCCACAGAAAGCATGCATGAGTAGCGAGAATGACCTCAAGTGCACGGGCTGTGTCAGTAGCAAAGCTGTACCAAAGATTGAAGAAGGTCTCTACAAAGTTGTTCTAATGAAGATTTAAATGAGGAATATCAATGTTTTGACAGTATAGCTAACATTCTTAATGAAGTAAAAAGGCTTTTCTCTTTATTAATGATTTTTTCCATAGTTTCATTAATAATATTCTCAAATAACAGATAGGTGAAGTCTCACCATAAAAAATAAATTATAAATAAATATATAATTGCCAGGCTGTCATTAAAAACAAAATTGCATCTGCTAAGCTACCAATCACAGAAGTTTACAATATGTAAATAAAAGTAAATGGACATAGACGGCTTCAAAAAGTATTATGAGAATTTGCCACCCTACATGGCAACAGCGACATGGCAACAACAGGACTCCTAGATTTGTTCATAGGCTTATTTAGCAGAGATTTCTTAAAGGCAAATGTATATACAAAGTAATTAAAAAACACTGATATTCCTATTTCTGCCAGAAAAAAGACTTCAGCAGAGCAATACTAAGGAGAGAGGAGCACAATATCTCATAGAATCATAGAATGGCTTGGGTTGAAAGGGACCTTAAAGAGCATCTAGTTTCAACCCCCTTGCCATAGACAGGAATGCCACCCACTAGATCAGGTTTGCCAGGGCCCCATCCAGCCTGGTCTTGAACACCTCCAGGGATGAGGCATCAACAACCTCCACAATCCACATCCACAACCATCCACAATCTCAGCAGCAGTCTGATTAAGTTTAAAATATGAAGATTTTTATTAAAATACAAAGTTTAAAATTAAGATACTTTGACATCAAAATACATATATATGCATAAGAGGCTGCCATAGCTCCTACTAGCAATGCATCTGAGGGTAGGATTCAGAGCCTGAACTTTGGTATCTGATATTCCTGGAAAATATTGCAATAGCTAGCAGAGTGGCTGCTGTCAAGAAGGCTTTGGTCTTTTCCTCCTTTTTCTCTCCCTGTCCTCTTCTCCTTTTCCTGTATTTTGGACAAAGGAAAACTTTGTATGGGACAGTTTGTCAAAACTTAAGCAATTTGGTTTCAATACATACTCCCTCACAATAAAAGTTGTCCATGACTCATATCCCTCATCTCACTTTTGGGTGACCAAGGCATAGCACTTTCAGTTTGAGAAAGGCCTGGATGTGGCTTTATCCATTGCTCATTCAAAGGCCTGCAATACCTTAACTAATGTTATTCTGTAATCTCCAGTTTCTCAATGACTTTATCACAGACCACTAAGTAAATTCCATTTACAAATTAAGTAAATAAACACTGGAAAAAAAAAACAAAGTTTTGTCACCAGGGATGGTCTATGGACAGAATTATTTGAAACACTTTAATGTTAATAGACTAGTTCTCATTTTTACTATGTATGCATAGTTATAGAAACTAAGATTTTAAGTCACATTTAGTCTAATTCAAGCCTTTTTACATTTTTGTTATACAATCCTTTGAAATACTGTAAAGTTTATTGACAGAATTTCTTAAATTTTGCGGTGACTGAACCAAAGTAATCTGAAGTTTCTGGGGTTTATTTTGTATTTATTTCAAAGTAAAATGCTGTACAGGCTAATGTATCATCAATGAAAAAATGTGTTGTTAAGAAAAATGGCTATTGAATACTACTCTCCTTTAATTCCTTTCTCCAGCAGGTGGTGAAATTATTGTCTTCTGTAACACTATCTACTATAAACTGAAAGTAGCAAGGTTGTAACTTAATATGAAATGAACATTAACACTCTTCTGATATTCTGATTTTTTTTTCCTTAGAATCGTTAGAATAGGGGATAATAGAGTCAGAAGTAGGAATTTGAGTGTAATAGCTACATAGCCAAGATACTTTGCTTCACGCATTACACGCATGCACTTCATTACCTTACATAACAGAGTAGTAACAGTGAGTATTACAATTTTTTACTACAGGGTCAAGAAGCGAATGGGATATAGTGTGACCTCAAATCAGGGTTCCAATCCTGCAAATTTTACATCCAGAGTAACTTCACTTCTCTTCAGAAAACTCAAAGTCAGCACAATGACTTCCATGCCCACAGTTACATATAGATCCTAATCCCAAGAACTTTTGAATGTGCCTCACTTTAAATCCCTGATGCTTACTGTGTTTTGAAAATGGATCATGAGCTTTTTTTAAAACAATAATAATTTGTAAGAACAAAGCAGGGATCAGACTGACTCAGCCTTCAGTGCTTCAATCACAGAATCACAGAATCACAGAATTTCTAGGTTGGAAGAGACCTCAAGATCATCAAGTCCAACCGCTAACCTAACACAAACAGTCCCCACTAAACCATATGCCTAAGCTCTACATCTAAATGTCTTTTAAAGACTTCCAGGGATGGTGACTCCACCACTTCTCTGGGCAGCCTGTTCCAATGCCTAACAACCCTTTCGGTAAAGAAGTTCTTCCTAACATCTAACCTAAAACTAACCTAAATACCAGATTTGGTGTGAGAATCCACCAATTAACAGTGACAGTATAAAGAGGTAAACTTGTATTGTTAGCAAATGTAAGTATTTGTAAATACATATATTTATTTATTTATAAGATCCATGAAGGACATATTTCAGTCCACTGAAATCAGTTACCAAGCTCATACTTCAAAAAGTACGATATATTACTTGTTCACAATGTAAAAATTACAGTGAGAGTGGCATCCAAAGTCATCGAAGCTCTTTAAAAAATATTGAGAAAAGCTCAGCAACTTAAGCATGTGAACAAGCAAATTCCTATCCTCATTGTTTATGAAGGACACAGCTGTGAAATTCTGCATAAGATACTGATGTAAAGCAAAGTTGTAATAACTACATCAAAATTAATCATTACTTACAACTGCAAACTTCATTCAAAGGCCATCATAAAGGATGTAAAGTCAAACATTAAAAAGCTAGGAGATGCCAGAATTAAGGCTGTCCGTGTAACCTCAGTTTAGTCCCCATAATGAATACACCCTATAATGCAATCTGCAATTATGTGATAATACATTATTTTCTGTAGGATCATTGCCTTACTTAGTGCACAGTGAGGATTAAGTACATGAGAAAACCAAAAGGAATAGGATATGAGAGTTTTCAGAGCTTGGGCCTTCTTCAGTTGAACTTAATGACAAAACTTTTCAAGATTTCACCCCAGAAATGGCCCTAAATGGAACGGTTAATTTTGTTGTGGAAGCATGACTAACAATCATTTGGGGGAGTTGGGGGGGGGGGGCACACAACACACGACCACCAAACGGCACAAAGACAATGAAGGAGAACCCCCCCACAGCCTGTTATCCTTCCTGTTCCTGCTGCTTTCCTCTCTCCTCTGCTGGAGTTATTTGCCTCCTCAATTAAAACAAGCCACACAGAGAGCTGATTTGACATTGGGCCCAACTGAGGAGGCAGAAACTCTGGAGGAAGTACAGGGAGATGTGGCCAGGGGCCAGGGGTGGGTGGTGACCTGCGAGCACAGCTCTTCTGCCAAGCAAAGAGCTCCTTTTACATTTGCAGTCAGAATATATCCTCCCTCCCCATCAGCCACTTGTTTTCTGACCTCTTCCTCCCTGACAAGGTTTTTCACACTCTCAGTTATGCCAAACGTAAATCATCTGTTTGTGTAGCTGCAGTCTATTGTTGTGGCCTCATCTTGCCACAGCAGGAATGAGCAGCCGGGGCCTGCAGCTAGGCTGTAACCTCTCTAAATAATAATGCAAATATTCTACTTTGTAAAAACAATAACCAGTAAACTAATTACTGTTTCGCACTGCTACTTTCAACTATCACAGATTTCAGAAATGCAAGTTCAGAACTGCAAATATTATTGCCATATTGCACTTTGAGAAGAATATACCAGGATTGTGGAGCCCCATATGGTGCATTGGACTACACTGGTACAGGTAGGACATGAGAAAATAAGACCTGGCAAATAAAAAATCCGTCTTGTAAAGGGTGAATCTTGTCTAAAAAAATGCTGTAACATTTTTGAAAGGAGATAAAGCTGTGATCAGACAGAGGTGAAATTATGAACATAATCTGCTTGGATTATGAAGATTAAATGGCATTTGACATATTACTGCATATTGCACTAATACATAAGGTCGGGAAGTATGGGACAGGAGGCACTGTCCTTGTGTGCTTACAAAACTGATCAGAGGCAGATTTCACTGATTAAGAGAGTTACGAGTCAATAACCCAAAGAAAAATAGGGCCCGGCTGCCTTATCTGCTAATAAAATAGTGCCTTATTGTCCCGTGTGGCTAGCAAATGCTGTGGCCATTTACCGTGGTGGTAGCAGTGGCTGGTTGCAGTGTGGTTGCATTTCTCCCTCCAGCTGCAGTGCTGTCCCTTGGTGAAGGGTGCTTGTTTTCTCATTCCACTCAAAATGTAGAGATAGCTGCAATGCATGTGGTTGAGGTTACAGAGAAAGGAATCAGATGTTGAAGGGCCCAAATAACAGATGTTTCATTCCTTCCATGTGAATTGGAATTTACATGATTAGGAAAGGGGAATGAAAGGCAGACAATGTATCTGCTGTACAATTGCAAAAAGATTTCCAACATCTAGAGAGTAGGAAGCACCTTAGAATAATGAGGGGAATAATGAGACATCAAGGAAAGATAAGGGAAAACTTAGGGATACCAGTGTCTTGTAACTAAGACACTCTCAGAAAGTGTGCCCCTGTTTCCTGAGGGAAACCACTGTAACACCATGCATTCATTCTGGGCTGGTGGTTTTTCTGAGTCTGTCTCCTCTGTCAGGTACAGGCCACTGCTGAAAAAGAGGGAGAGGTATCTGAGATGGTACTGGGCTGCAGGAAAATCTGGGACAAAATTTTTCAAAGTGGAAGCTTTAAGGTAGATTTGTCCTTAATCCTCAAAGTAGTGCAAATCAGAAAGAGACACCTACAGTAAAGCTCTCCAAGGCAGCATGTAGGTATCCACTGCGTTTTCCTTTTCTCAGAGTGCACTGGAAGTTGGCAGATGTCCAGTTTGTGCGGAAAATCAGTCTATCTCTTAAAAGTGCAAGAACTACTCTTAAGTGTCTGGTTTGGGGAATTTGGCCTCTGTTTTTACACTTTTTTTTTTTTTTCACCATACATCTTCAGCAGAAAAATGTGTTTAACTTCAAGAAGAAAAAAAAAAATGAAGCAGTAGATGGGGATTTTTCCAGGATCATTTTAGTCACAACTATTTACAGTCCTAAACAGTATGAGGGTATGATTCAGTGATCCAAACAATCTTCTGGGTTGCAACTGACTGCTACAAATACATTTTTGCTCTTTTGAGGAATAAAAAGATTCTCTGTGTACAATACACTCAGGATGAGACTTGGGTTGCTTCTTGTTTGTTTTTCATCATGTTCATGCTTATTCTCATTTTTATTGTATTGCTTTCATGTTCAATAAACAGAATGACTTTTTTTAAAAGTCTAGCCCTTGTATCTGCAATTCAAGGTTGATTGTGAGTTGGCATAACTCAAAGAACTGTAGTTCTTTGAACTCGGATCTGCTCACTTTTTGGTTGCCATTTGCATTTTTCAGTGGTAGGAAAGTGACAGTAATATATATAACCTGGGTTAGCATGTAGCTTTTTCATTCTGTTCTGATAGTTGAGCTACCAAACAGTGAGTGACAGGAAACAAACAAAGCTAACAAAGAAAACAAAAAACAACAACAACAACAACAAAAAACACGTGTGACATAAAGTAATAAAAAATGAAAAAATATGAAATTCAGGCAAGAATAATAAAAGCAAATCCTAAAATAAATGGCAGGATTTGCTTTTGCAGTGCTGGCTTACAGCCAGGTAACTGTCTGAGAAGTAAAACAAGTGAAGCAGATACCTGAGGTAAAAATAATGTGTGTATTCTTTTGAGGAAAAAATGAACTAGAAGAAAATAAAAAGATCCATCAAGAATGATAGCATTTTGTGACTTTAACCTCTTCAGTCCCACTTTGTGCAAAAGAGCTGTTTGTATTTCTCCCTGTTGCTTTAGAAAGAGGCACATTAATAAGAGCGTAAGAACAGTAGTATTTTGTGAAAAGAGGGAGGAGCTGGAAATGTTTCAAGTTGCATCCTAACTCCTTCTATGTCTGTCTGTGATTTATACCTAGGCATGTCCTTCCAGGTCTGCTTTAGGTCTTCTGTGGTCCTCTCAATGTGGTTAACAGGCCTTAGGAAACAGTTTCAGAAGGACAGATAAAAAAGAACTGTTCTTCCCCAGTTTAAGTACTTTTCTTCTCATTCCAGGAAAGCCCCATAAAACAAAATGTCTGCTGAACTGGATCCAAGCACTGCTCTCAGTTACATGGGTGAAAACAGATCTGGCCCATAGCAGGAGGAACTATTTCATAGGAAAAGTGCTTTTTCACCCACAAACTTTCAGTCATAGCTTGTTTGGATTTTGGCACAAATGCTCCAAGACAATTTTAATCTTAATTCCTTCTATCCCATGGGGATTTTATTTTATATTATTTTTTGCACTTGACTGGGAGCTATATTTCCATGACTATACTTCTTGAAATGCTTTTTAAAGCCCTCAGAATTAAATGGCCCTCATGGTTTTTTATGTTTATTTATTTATTTTTAGCAAAAGGCAATCCTAACATGATAGCCAAATCTAAAGCAACTTTTCTATGGCTGGGAGAGTCCCTCTCCTCTAATCCCTGGAAGATGTGAATTTTACTGATGTTTCTGTCATCTAACAACTGATAGGAGTAGACTGGCTACAAGGAAGCATACAAAGATGGATAAGATATTCTTCAGCCATAAACTCATCCTTTACATACATGTCAATGGAGATATGAATCATCAGTTGCTGAGCAAAGGGAAGCTCCCTCAAACATCTTTCTCACAGAAGGTTTTAGCTCTCATTTTCTGGGTGATGACTGGCCACAGTTTTGATGCACAATGGACACAAATCCCTAATGAAGTCCCTTCCTGAAGAAGACTTTAAAAATACCCTTTTGCAATGAACTCTGCCTGTCCTTATTCTTCACAGCGATAATAGAGGGAAAAAGAACCCTTACGGTTTGGTTAAGCTTATTTGAAACAAAAACTACTTATATGTCTGAGAAACCACTTCATAGTGAAGAAGGGTAAACATTGGCTTTTTTATGGCTACTGCTGTATGTATTTTTTCCCTTATCTTAATGCAGATTCTTGGTATATCGGTGTATAAATAGAGGCAACCTATCCATTTCCCTTCCAGATTTTCAAGGAAAGTTACAGGCCAATTAGCTTTGTATCATAAGCTTTATTGGCAGCAGAAAGCCAGAATCACAGGAACATTTGGTTCCCAGGAATTTGGATCTCGTAAGAGAGAGCCAGTGCCAACACTAACCAGAGTGTCTGCCAGTTGTTGTTCTTCACAGCTACAGCTGGCTGCCATTTCTAGTAATGCTGTAGATGAAGGATCAATACCTGATCAGATTGACTTTATGAAAGGTACAGAATCAGTGGGACATAAGGCTGTTTAGGGAAAAAGGTGACCACCCTCTGAAGACAGGAGTTGGAGAGAGTGGGAACGAGACTCCAAAGCCTGGAGGGGTTACTGACTGAAAGCTTATGTGGTCCCCTTGGCTGGTGATGTGACACCCGGGATGTATAGACTGTGAGGTGAAAGGATATTAATCCTTCAGAAACTAGATCATGTAGCTCTCAGTAATGAATCCTGCACAATTTACCTCATTCTACCTTGATCTCAGGATTCTTTCTCCCTCCCTCGAGTCGTCTTTTTTCACAATAAAAGTGATATTTCTGAGACTGTCATAGCCCCCGAAACATGTCAGAACATTATTGTTGTAATAACTGCATCTCAATATTCCTACTCTGCAGTCTCCTGAGATATAGAAAATACTGCCTAGGAATCCTTATTTATGTCTCTAAAGCAGAAGGGCAAGGTTACAGCTCAGACACATGAAGTGCCCTTTTCCGTTTGCCTTCAATGTCCCCAGCAATTGCCTCAGCAGATGAGCAAAAGAAAACATTAAAGACACAGAAGTGGCCTTGGTCTTGTTTAACTTTTTGGGTCACCCTTTGTAACATCATTATATTCAAGAGAGCATTCATCTTTGGTCTGTGAGCCGCCCCCTACTCCCACCACCCTGACAGCCTTGCACTGTCTAAGTAATTGGTGTATCTCATCTGTGAAAAGGGGATAATAACACTGCTCCAACTCTCTGGGACGTCACAAGGGGAAATTAATCGATGCATGTAGCACACTCTGAGCATGAAAACCTTTGTGCAGCCACCACGTGCGTGTGGATATTATTGTTCCATGACACAGCACCAATCTGAAAGGAAGCAATTTTGTTTGTTTTGTAAACCATTCATTGCTACACACAGCTAGGACAATCCAGCCAAATGATATCTCAGTTGCTCAGTTTAGTGCAGATTTTAGGAGGCCTTAGTTATCACTGTTTCAAGCTGGGGTACTTCAGTGATTTCCAGGGAACCCATCTGGCTCTGTAGCGGGGCTCCCTAAATCTTTCCTTGAGCAGCCAGGCCACCGGCATGGAGCAGGGAGTGGAAGAAGCGTGCCATTTCCCAAATGCAGTAATTGATTTAGCAGCAGTTTAAAACAATGTTGAGCATTGTCAAGGATGTTCCTTTGTGGCACTAAATCAAGTTCCTCAAGATGGATTACATACTAACCACATACTATCTAAAAATCTCAAGGGCTGTTTATTGTTCAGCAATTTATGATAGCCCTGTTAGAGGACTGCATATCAGGCATCTCTGGAGTATAAGAAGAAACAGAGACAAATAGCATACAAACTATATTGAACAATTCATTACATTATATTGTCAAAACCTAAGCACAGCATGCAGATAACCCTTTTATGCACGCTGCCTTATTGAACAATAATCACTCTGTAATGTTTCAGATATTTAAATCATATTTATAATCACACATTTTAATGCAACATCCCTCATAAAGTTCTCAAGGCATTTTACAGGATGCATAAAGCATGGAAAAATACAAAATTTTAGGATGCAGATTCACCTACCACAGGCCCTGAAGGCAGGCTAATGAGGTAGATATACAAAACTCTAAGCTGACAGTTTAACTGTTTAAGTAGTGTATATAATAATTCAAACACGTTTTAGGATATCCTTAGTTATAAACCTGTTCTTTAACTAAATATTTGGGCTAGGTTGTATAAGTGCTTATTTTCAGTTTACAATTATGGTAAGAAACAGCAACCTTTTTTTTTTGGTTCCTTATTTAGAATCTTCTCCTTAAAAGCCTTCATGGATACTGAGCTGAAATAAATTACTGGGGTAAGTTTCTGGTGTCTTTGGAGAGTTATAATGTATATATCAACACTTCTCCAAAGGGGACCAAAAAAAAAAATCACTCTGCTTGATGGGCCACAGGACCATGAAATGCATCCTCACAGGCACAGCTCTGCGAATGCTTCCCTGCATTGTCTGGAGCACATCATCCTATACCTCAGTTTCCCAGATTATTTAGATTTAATGATTATTCTGTTTCAAGCTTTGGAAACATATGTACCTCTGTATGTGTGGATTGCCCCATATTAATGATCGCTGGTGCTGTTCAGCTGATGCTTCTATTCATTATTGTGTGCAACAGCACTTAAGGATGCTTTCCTGAATAGGTGACCAACACAGCTGGTGATACACAGGACATGCAAAACCTGCACTCTTATGTGATCTCCTATTGCTCCGTGGTATGCAGGTACCTGAAGTGAAGTTGATTTGCCCAATAGTATCTTAATTCTTATCACAGCAGTGCCATTCTTCCTGCTGGAGCAGGTAGTAGCTAGACTAGTCATCTGAATACCTTCCCTTTTATTCACACTTATTTAGTAGACCACAACTCCAAGAATCAAGATTAGACTAATGAACTGTCCGGAATTTTTTTCTGAATTCTTAAGATCCCATGCCTCTGTCTGCAGAAAATTCTGGAGGAGCTGACAACTTTGTAGGTTTTTATTTATTATTTTTTTATTATTATTTCAACATATTTCACTTTGACCAGAAATATTTTTTAATATGTTGTAATGTGTAAAAAGTGTGGGAGGGTTGGAATATTTTTCTTGACGGCACTATGTGCATGTGTCTACATTCTCATGGCATATTTGTGGCTCGCATTCAAACTATAGATTGATTCTCATTTCACTGCTTCCAGCCATTTTCCCCTTCTTTTAAGTTAGCATTTTGATTAAGGAAAATAAGGATCAAATAGCAGGGAACTCTAAGTCAAAATACATGGCATTTTGATGTTTTAGGATCTCAAATACAGTACCTCATAGTTTGATGGGATATAATTAAGCAAACGATGCATAGAAGCCAAAACCCGTATGGAAGAAATAGAGCACAGACAGAGCCTACTGTGGAAAAAGAGCTGGCTAAACAACATAGTCTAGGAATATGAGAAAATTTGTAGTATTGGAAAAGTTTTTCTGATCTTTAAAAAAGATTATAACAACATTTTTGCAAACCTTTCATGTCTTCAGAGAAGACCAAGGAAGCCCAGTGAGTTACAGGAGATCCAGGTTTTGGCTAATGCTCCAAAGGAAGGGCCTTCCCCTGGCTGCTTTCACAGTTGGGTGGCCGGTGGGGAAGGCAGTGGGCAAGAGTGACAGGTGAGGAAAGCCGGTCAAAGATATTTCTAGTTTCCTACAGGCTCCTGAGTCAGGCTCAAAGTACAGTGGTACACAGTGCCATGCTACGCTGCTGTATTTTTGCCTTGACCTTCAGCATGTTCCTTGCTTCTATTGGAAATGCCAGTTGGCTTGGGGGAAAGCATCTTTTGTAAGGGTAAAACCAAGCCACCGCTCTTTGCAGTTGTATTTTACACCTTGAGAGACGACAGCCCTGGCCCACAGGTCTTCACGGCTCCTGAGCTGAGCAGAAGCCAGGTTCCCCAGCCAGGACTTAATCTGTGCTTAGGCCTCAGCCTTTCACAACAGTGGGGCCATAACCTATCCCCACTCCCCCACTTCAAGCACTGTTTTGGAGAAGCATGTTATCATAACAAATAGGCTTGTAAAAATTCTGCATTTAAGCATAGAAAGCAGAGGGAGAGAGAGGGAGAAAGGAAACTGAGGGAGAACTGTCTTTTCTTGAGGCTGCTGCCAGCACACAAGACAGCAAGCTGGTGCCCACAGATCACATTCGCTCAGGACAGCCTGAAGTTGTCCATGCTCAAGAATCCCTTTATGAAATGCATAAATATTGTGTTACAGAAAGCAAAAAGGTCTGGAAAGACTGCTTCTGTGTCAGCATGAAGGTACAGTTGGAGCTAAAACACAGGGCATCAGTCATTAACAGGGACAAACTGCAGAAACATTCTCAGATGACTTTCCACATCGTTGTGCCGACACTTCCTCATTTCTGTCTGTCCAAAAAATATTGCTATTTTGGATGCAAACCTATATTGAGCTTTCTCTCATACTTTTCTACATGTTTTTGTTGTCTCTTTTCCTGTCTAGTCATAATTTTCACCAAAAACAACATGTGAGGATGAGTTTTAGTTAGTGGCCTGAACACATGGTAGGTTATAGAACTGAGAGCAGTCAGAGACTGTCAGCCTTACCTAATGGAAAAACAGATAGGGGGTGAGAATAATAGCTCCCTTGTCTGCTAGTCTATTAATAGAGGAATCATCAGTATTGCAAAAGGGCTAGTAATAAGAATATTTTAAGGATGGGGGTAAACCCTGGAAATTAATGAACTTTTATTGCTAGATGGATTGTTACAACATAAATGAAATGCTTTAATGCTTTGAGAAATTGTTTGGTTACTGAAATATAGCATCAAATGTTAGTTGTTGTTGTCATTTTTATTATTCTGCTTTTTTAATGTTTAGTCATTCTTTTTTTTTTTTTTTTCCCTTTAGCATCCATGTCCAAAAAATACATAGAACTTCTGACCTAGGAATATATTTGTACAACATCACAAAGCTTTTCCATGGAAACAGGCCTTGTCAAGCTGTCACAAACACCACAATGACAGATTTCCAAGCAGTTCCCAAATAAATATGAGTCTAGCATGTAAATTGAGAAAAATGCTTTTCATAAATGACAAGTTGTTCTAAATCTCTGGGACCTGAGATAGGGTACAGGTAGAAAAGTAAAGAGCCGATATTGCACTGTGTAAACTAGTATAATATTCTACACTATCATTAAGACTAATGTCCATTCATTTGCAAAACAAAGGAGATTATAGGCTAGTTCTTGAGATGTCCTGCCACAAAACTGAGCATGACCGACTTCAGTCAAGAGGGCTTCTCCAATTAATAAAGATCTCAAGAGTTGAAGGCTGGAACCTGCCAAATGAAGAAAAATTTGGAACTATAGCTGGCACTGGCTCTGCAGTGTGTAGGTATTCAAAAGTCCTTAACGATGTCAAGGAATTCAGTATTGAAAATTCTGATCTAAAAAAATTAACTGGAAATCAAAATCTGCCTTTGAGATGGTTTCTGCTTCTTACTGAATTCCACTGAAGTCAGCAGAACTAGTAGGAGTAAGGATCTCTGGAAAAAAAAAAAAAATAGAAATGAGTTCCAGCTAAGACAAATGAGAAGAAGTGAGTTTAGGCAGTCCCCCCCACACACACACCCTACCTCCCCACCCCATGGTATTTTATGATTATTTACATTAGAACAGGATGTCTCCTCGGGAGACAGTCTCCTCCATCTATCTGTCAACAAAGCACCTGAGCATCTCAGGTGAAGCCAGATGATATTCTATGTATTATGTTAGCTATGGTCATAACAATGGAACTTTCATACTATCTTTTTTTTTGTAGTGCTACTCATTTCTTCTTCCATTTGCCTTCTCAGAACACCCTCCAATAGTCTTACCTTTTCTTCCCCTTACTCACTCAGCTTTATGCCTTCACTCATGCTGCTTCCCAACACATTAAGCAGTCTACATGACCTCATCTGTCAAACGTCCTTTTATTCACTTCCAAAAATCTCTTTAAAACCCACCTCTTCCAGTAAGCAAGCTTTCACCTTTTATCATTTTTAATTCTGTCTTTTCTTCTTCTTCTTGTCTCTCTTTTTTTTTTCATGTTGAAACAGACAGAGCTGGTAGTATCATCAGTAACTAAAATTGCCTGACATTTCCCATTACAAGATTTTGGTTTTAGTTGCTTATAATTTTGCAGCTTTAAATTACTTGGGCTGAATATTTCCATGCCAGGTGTCTCAAGCAAAATTTTTCTGGAAAGTTTCAGCTAGAATGGTTTAGACAGTTCTGAAAATGCAGTTAAGGAAAAATGCCATGTTTGGGTCATTTGAAAGAATTCTTCCAGGCACTTTTTTGAAAAGCAGTACCAGCTCTGTTTTGGTGTAGAAACTTCAAGGATACCATGAATCCCTTGTTTTTTGCCTAAGATCTGCCTCTGTCTGCACCCTCAGAAAATTGTAAGCTTATGGCTCTCCTCCCCCCCCCAAAAAAAAAACAACTCACTTAAACTTACACTTAATGAAGAATTATGAGACTTTAACAGCTAAATTCTCCAACACAGTAAGGGCTGGAGTAGAAAAAGTCATGAAATTCCAGAATTAAGGTTGCTTCTGTAGTCTTAATTAGACCTCCACCTTGCATGTAAGCCTTAGCATACTATATTTAATTGCATGATCACATACAGGTTTTTTCCCCACTGGACCCAGCCTTATGCAGGGCACAGGATGGACCCATGCAGCCTGCAGTGAGGAAGGGCTCATTTGTTTTCAGAATCTGAAAGGCAACCACTCAGGAGACGGATGAGGAGACGGATGAGGAGTTCTACAGGCAACTGACAGAAGTTGCGAAATCTTCAGCGCTTGTACTCATGGGGGACTTCAACTTCCCTGACATATCCTGGAAACACAATACAGCCCAGAGAAAGCAGTCTAGGAGGTTTCTGGAGAGCGTGGAAGATATGTTCCTGACGCAGCTGGTTAGTAAACCTACCAGGGGTGGCGCCCCGCTAGACCTTCTCTTCACAAACAGAGAAGAACTGGTGGGAGATGTGGTGGTCGGAAGCTGTCTTGGGCAGAGTGACCACGAAATGGTGGAGTTCTCTATTCTTGGTGAGGCCAGGAAGGGGACCAGTAAAACCACTGTATTGGACTTCTGGAGGGCTAACTTTGTGCTGCTCAGGACACTGGTTGGTAGAGTCCCTTGGGAGGCGGTTCTGAAGGGCAGAGGGGTCCAAGAAGGCTGGGCGCTCTTCAAGAGGCAAATCCTAATGGCGCAGGAGCGGTCTGTCCCCACGTGCCCAAAGACGAGCTGGCGGGGAAGAAGACCAGCCTGGCTCAACAGAGAATTGTGGCTTGAGCTAAGGAGAAAAAAGAGGGTTTATAATCTTTGGAAAAGTGGGCGGGCCACTAGGGAGGACTATAAGGATGTTGCGAGGCTGTGCAGGGACAAAATTAGGAAGGCCAAAGCTCATCTGGAGCTCAATCTGGCTACTGCCGTTAAAGATAACAAAAAATGTTTTTATAAATACATCAACACAAAAAGGAGGACTAAGGAGAATCTCCATCCTTTACTGGATGTGGGGGGAAACTTAGTTACAAGAGATGAGGAAAAGGCGGAGGTGCTTAATGCCTTCTTCTCCTCAGTCTTTAGCGGCAATACTGGTTGTTCTCCGGATACCCAGTACCCTGAGCTGGTGGAAGGGGAAGGGGAGCAGGATGTGGCCCTCACTATCCACGAAGAACTGGTTGGTGACCTGGTACAGCACTTGGAAGTGCACAAGTCGATGGGGCCGGATGGGGTCCACCCAAGGGTACTGAGAGAACTGGCAGAGGAGCTGGCCAAGCCACTTTCCATCATTTATCAGCAGTCCTGGCTATCGGGGGAGGTCCCAGTTGACTGGCAGCTAGCAAACATGACGCCCATCTACAAGAAGGGCCGGAGGGCAGACCCGGGAAACTACAGGCCTGTCAGTTTGACCTCAGTGCCAGGGAAGCTCATGGAGCAGATCCTCTTGAGAGTCATCACGCAGCACTTGCAGGGCAAGCAGGCGATCAGGCCCAGTCAGCATGGGTTTATGAAAGGCAGATCCTGCTTGACGACCCTGATCTCCTTCTACAACAAAGTGACGCACTGGGTGGATGAGGGAAAGGCTGTGGATGTGGTCTACCTTGACTTCAGCAAGGCTTTTGACACCGTCTCCCACAGCATTCTCCTCAAGAAACTGTCTGCTTGAGGCTTGGACTGGCACACGCTTCTTTGGGTTAGAAACTGGCTGGATAGCTGGGCCCAAAGAGTCGTGGTAAATGGAGCCAAGTCCAGTTGGAGGCCAGTCACTAGTGGCGGCCCCCAGGGCTCGGTGCTGGGGCTGGTCCTCTTTAATATCTTCATTGATGATCTGGACGAGGGCATTGAGTGCACCCTCAGTAAGTTTGCAGATGACACCAAGCTAGGTGCGTGTGTCGATCTGCTTGAGGGTAGGAAGGCTCTGCAGGAGGATCTGGATAGGCTGCACTGATGGGCTGAGGTCAACTGCATGAAGTTCAACAAGGCCAAGTGCCGGGTCCTCCACCTGGGGTGCAATAACCCCAAGCAGAGCTACAGGCTGGGAGATGAGTGGTTGGAGAGATGCCAGGCAGAGAAGGACCTGGGAGTGATGGTTGATAGTCGGCTGAATATGAGCCAGCAGTGTGCTCAGGTGGCCAAGAAGGCCAACAGCATCCTGGCTTGCATAAAAAACAGTGTGACCAGCAGGGCTAGGGAGGTGATCGTCCCCCTGTACTCGGCTCTGGTGAGGCCGCACCTTGAGCGGGTCCAGAGAAGGGCGACGAAGCTGGTGAGGGTCTGGAGAACAAGTCCTATGAGGAGCGGCTGAGGGAGCTGGGCTTGTTCAGCCTGGAGAAAAGGAGGCTCAGGGGTGACCTTATTGCTCTTTCCAGATACCTTAAACGAGGCTGTAGCGAGGTGGGGGTTGTTCTATTCTCCCACGTGCCTGGTGACAGGACAAGGGGGAATGGGCTTAAGTTGCGCCAGGGGAGTTTTAGGTTGGATGTTAGGAAGAAGTTCTTTACCAAAAGGGTTGTTAGACATTGGAACAGGCTGCCTAGAGAAGTGGTGGAGTCACCATCCCTGGAAGTCTTCAAAAGACATTTAGATGTAGAGCTTAGGGATATGGTTTAGTGGGGACTGTTAGCGTTAGGTCAGAGGTTGGACTTGATGATCTTGAGGTCTCTTCCAACCTAGAATTCTGTGATTCTGTGGGATTCAGGAGGAGGAGGCGTGGGAATTGGGAAAGAGGAAAATCTGCTTGTACTTTGTGTAGTTGAATCCTTCCTGTAGATTTGGACATTGCCTCTGTCCCTGCCAGAAGAGGGAAAAGTTTAAGATGTATTTAGCTGGATAGCTCTATGGAAATGCTTAGTACCTACCTTTCAGTGAATGAACCAGGATTCTTAGAAAAAAAATGGAATCTGATCACATATGGAAAGGCTATATCAAAGTTTACACTTGAAAAAGGTCTGAAATAAAACTGCAGAGATTTAGTATCTAAGTTTTGCATGTTGTGCTCTATATCTTTTAACCATCTTTTCAACTACAAAAAATGTGTATTGCACTGTGAATTGTCCACAGCATATTAGATCTGGACCCCATCCCTAATCACTGACAAACCTTTCAGAAATATTCCAACCCAGAAGGTAAATCAGGTAAAGTGTTATTCTTCTGAATGAAAATTGCACCAAGCGTAGCAGCTCACATATCTGATATATGAACAAAATAATAGTTTTTAGGATCTGGACCTTATTTAGTATGAATTGCCACTGTTGGTGTTCAGAAAACAGATCATCACAAATAGAAGATAACTGTAGCACTTTGACATAATATTAGAGGGGGGAGGCACCTGGATGTAACAAAGGCTGACATAGAAGTCTGATTCTCATCTGAGCAAACCCAGCTCCAACAATGGAAAGGGATGCCAAAGTGGGGTTCAAACAATACTGCAAGGCATGGAGCCTTGTTGTGTAAACAAGAAACTTCACCATATGCACAAAAGTCTTTATTTCAATAAAACACTTGGGAAAATAAATAAGGAAGATGTTTGGCACCAAGGCTAAGCTTTATCAGACTGGAAAGTTTTTCAAAGTTTTCCATGAAGCCCTGAATGTTATACAGGAAAAGGAAACAACAGCTAGTAATGCTTGTAAAAGCAATAGCTATATCTCAGTAGATACCAATTAGTTGCCAAAAGTACTGTGTATACATGGCAGAGGTTAAAATAGCTAAGAAAGCTTTATTTCTGAAGCTCTTCCCTTTATAACATAATTTATTAGTCATACCGAGTTAGCACTTCCCTAGAAATGATACGGACATCATCACATTAAGAGCTGAGAGCAAAAAGGATAATTAACCAAACAGCTAAACTGTTTCCCACAATTATTATTCAATTCCTTAATAAAAGATTTATGTTTCTTAAAACACATTCAAAGCCTTTTATGTTGAAGCATTTTGTTTTATTATTATCTTATTTTGTAACAAGGAGCACAAAAATCCTGTGTATGGGTCAGTCTTTCATTTCACTGAAGTCAGCTCCTTGTTTTAAGAAGATGTGTGGATTCTTATAGCCCTCACATTCACAGTTCTGTACACAGGAAGGCAGAGAAGCTCACTTTGAATTAAAAAAAAAGGTAAGCCTCGTTAATGAAGGCAGAAATATTTTTAACTTTTGAGTCTACTACAGAAATATTTTCCCTGCATTCCTTTTCAAGAATTAATAACAAAACCAAATTAAAATATTATCTTGAAACCCTATAATCAAATTAACTTGAATCTGCATGTCTGTGTTGTGCAACAATGATCCCTTATAAATGTTAGGTATTTTTGAGAGGGGCATGTCTTTGTAAAGGAGCTATTCTTGCTGTGCTTAATATGACCTTTTCTTGAACACTGTATTTTCTCTTCTCTTATGCTTGTTTTCCTGAATCTCTTCTAAGCAGTCTGAGAACTCAGTATTGGCTGAGCAGTCTTAGATTCTGCAGTCTTCCACTGAGTTTCAAACTAGGTTAAACATGTTCACCCACCACTGTTCTGAATTGCCATATGCCTGCAACTTCAGTGAGCTTTGATGGATAGAGCTGTGTGGAGGCATTTCATACAGATGCCCAGTTCCTGTGTTCAGCTAATTCCCCACCAAAAAACAAAGTATTTATCCATACAGTATTTTGTAGTTTTTGAGAATGTTTGCTCATTATCCCCATAAGCAGGGGATGGGTATTAAAAATGTTATTAATCATGCATTGCAGGTGACTGTAAAAGACTGAGGTACAAGCAAATTAAATGACTTATGCAGAGTCATGCAGCAAGTCATTTTTGCCATCATCTCCAAGTTTTCTGACTTGCAGGGCCAGATTCTAGCTGCTATATGATTACATACCACAACTTGTGCCTGTTCTTCAATCAAGGTAAACCAGTACTCTTGGCAAGCACAAATTTTGCTTCGATACTCTTCCTCACTCAAGATGACTCATAAGTGCAGTATCCTAACTCCAGCTGTGACAAACAGCTGTTTGTGCAGGAGGACTCAAGGTCAAAGCAGCTAATCCAACAGATTGTTTTGCAGTGGATTATCTTAGATGAATTTTTGAAAAAAAAAAAAAAAAGCTCTGCGTGCACCAGCCGAAGTTCACATAACTCTTCTTCCTCTGGACCCTTCTGTTTGTCACATCATGTTCATTTTCACCAGTAGTCTAGTATCTAGGGGTGAGCAGTGAAGGCTTCAGTGTTTTGTGGCATGCTGCATGCACATCAGGGAGGAGGAGAGAACATAGAGAATATGACACAGCTTGTGTCTATTCACCTGACATTGCTTATGAACATCCATTTCTATACCTAAGGGGTGGAAAATCTTTTCTACCTGACACAGTCTTCATTTCAACAGATTTAAAGACAGTAGAAGCCACATTTGTGCTGTGAGCTGAAAGTGCCATCCTTTGGCCTGGGTAGACATTTTATGGGAGATTTCTGTGAGCCACACATCATTATAATGTCCTTGTCTGGAATGCAGATGAATCTGGAGACACTGCATTTCCTTGAAATGGGCTTGCTTCACATCAGCTCTATAGAGAGGAATTTGACTTTAATGAACCAAGGCAAAGTATGAATAACTGGAGGTCCAAGTCACTGGATGACCTACCCTCTAATACTTGTATTTCAGCTTGCAGAAGCCCAAGTCCTAACTCAGTACGCTACTGCATAGAGTTGAATGAGCAGCTTAAAACCCATTGCTGCAAGCCTCCAGATATTCATGTTGACCTCTCTCACAGGAACAAGAGACCAAAGGATGTGAAGTTTCTGTAGGATCTAGCTATTGATTCCAGACAGTGTTCTAAATATGACTTCCTGTCCTTGTCTGTGAAGGCTTCTATTACTTGCCCACATAAATGTTGATTGGACTGCTATACTTCAGGGAGAAAATGCAAATGCTGTAAAAACTGTTCTTTTCCTTAATAGAGCCAATATTATCTGTAAGATAGTAATAAAAGTCATCACAAAACAGCGGTGGGAGATGCTGCTCTGAAGATGACATTCTCTGTGCCATGAAACAAGGGTGCTGTCCACAGGCTGTTTGCACATTGTTCTTCAACCACATGTCCATCCACTTGTGAGCTGTGGCCTCACAAGTGAGACATCCCCCTCAACCCCCCCCCATTTGTGATTTTGCATTCTGTATTGCTGCTTGATATCACCATGCTTCTCCAAGCCACATGCCATAAATACAAACCAGGGTCTTGTCTTCAGAAAAGCCTGAAAGATGGCTGACTAGCCTGGCCTCCCTGGTGCAGTTCTGCAACACCTGGGGGATCTGCCACCCCTCTCCATCCAGTACTGCTGCCCATTGCTGTTCGTATGAGGTTTGGGTTTTGTTTATTGGATTTTCATGCTGGTGTGCTGGTAGAAAGGTGATTTATTTATTTAATTTTTTTTTGGTTGGGGGGTGACATCTGCCTCTTTTTTCTTTAGAACATGACCTTTATCTGTGTCTTCATGACCTACAAAGAGAGGCTGGTCACTGTACGTGGCTGTGGTTAGGCAGACACCTCTCCTGATGGGTGGTGCACCTGAGCAGAGATAGTCCTGTTCCTTACTAATCCAGGCTGATCTGTGGTCTGTTTCCCAACCAATTTTAGTGTGAGAAAAAACAGGTTTTCTCATATTTCCAAGTCATTCACCAGGAGAAGAGATTCCATACTAAATTTAAGCATAAGATGTAAGTGGGCACTGGCAGAAGATGCACATACCACAAGTGTAGTTTTCAAACTGCTGAAATGAGATCCATTTCTTATTTTCTGTAACGGGCTGGCAACCATGCCACATATGAAACATACAGCTCCCTTAAAAATAAATGTGTTTATAATGTATTGCAAACCCAATCAAACTTCCCTGCAAAGTCAGCACAGACAGATATCCTTCCTGCCTCCTCAAATGGGTAGAGCATCCCCCTTTCTGGATGTTTCTGGGGCAGCAGCATGGGCAGACACCTCATCTTTCTCCAGACCACTTTTCCCTGAGCCCCCTCTTGCCCTAGCAAGGTCCTTCAGGGCTCAAACCCCCATGGTAACATCTGGGAGTGCAAGGCTCACCCTGGTCCACAGCCTTCTGTCAGCAGGGATTGGGATGGGGGAGAAGTGCCACAGAACATGGTGGTCTTCTCACAGAAAAGCAGCAGTGGGTACAGCTGGGTCTTACACTCCCCAAGAGGATTCTGGTGTGATCTGGTGCCATACAAAATAGTCAAGCTGAAGGTTTGTACAGAAGGAATGAATATTTAATATATATGTGCTTTACTATAGAATTCCTGTGTATTAATGAGCAATATATTGACATTTACTGTGAGAATTCATGCTTCATAAACATGGAATTGTTCTGTTTTCTCAATTTGTGCCAGTTTCCTATAAATACAGAAATTGGATACTTATCCTTAAAGCTATCTGATGGAATTCAAAAATAGATAAACAAAGAATAGCAATTCAGTCATTAAAATTCAAAAAAAAAAAAAAAAAACAAAAAAAACAAAAACACAACAAACAAAAAATATATCTGCCCATTATCCTTTTGATGAATCTGGCCTTTTGCCTCAAAACCACTACCAATTTCAGCTGGCATAAGAGAAGCATTTTATGAATACTACCCAATGTTCACTGCACTGAACTGGAAATGCTAGTCAATAACAGCTCATTATCATTATCCAGATGAGAGGCGAATTAAGCATAAGAACACCATACTAATGTAACATAAAGGTTGAAATGCAAGGCGGAAAGATCAAGAAAAATCTGAGCTAAGACTCTCTACACAACAACTTAAGGACTACGGGGATTGGTTCAGAATTTGTATTTTTTTAACATGTTGGAACACTCTTGAAATGAGATAGGTGAAGTGACAGATGTGCACCTTCAGGATTTATTTTTTTCAAAGAATGATGATTATAAAAATAAAAATGTTTTGCAAGAAAGATGGAATGCATTCAAGGCTCTGTCTAAAATTTGCCTTCTTCATTGATAATTTATCTAGACACTCCTCTCCAGGTGAATGTGGTAAATGTCAGGTGTCAATGTCTTGACTTCTAAGAAGCACAAATTCCACAGATCCACATGAACAACCAGGCAGTGGAGGGTCTGTGAACCACATGCATGGGTGGGCCTTTTGGCCAATGAGACCAAACTACATCTTGTCTGAAGTAAAAACACCTACCACATGTAATGTAGCTACATGGACCTCAACATCGGCTGCTTCAGTCTGCACATCTGCTTCAATTATGCTAAATTACTTGCTAATGTAGATGTAGCTAGACTTGCCAGTGTCCAGAGTCAAAACACTGAAAAGAATAGAGAAAAGAGCACCGAATGCAATAATGCTAGTTTTAACCAAGCTGAAGAAGGCCAAGAGCTTCAGTGCTTTCCTTGATTGATTATAATTTAGATAATTACGTTATATTTTAGAGTCTTTCATCAATAAGTACAGATACTTTGCTTTGCAAAGCAGGGCTTGTGAGGAAATTTAACCTTTAAGGCACTGGAGCTGCTGGAAGTTGAAGTGAGCTTTGGTTTAGAGAAGAGGGCAGAGTGGGCCCAAAATATACAGGAAATACTTCATTTCCCTTGGCAACTGAAACATGACTGCCCTAGCAGAAATTAACTGACCATTTAGGACATGAATGTTTGATTGAAGTTAGGAGGACTGTAGAGAAAACTAGAAATTGTTTGGACCCAGAGTCTAAAAATCTGAGACTTAAGAAAAATAATGAAATGTGTACAAATTAAATTAATTTGGGTATTATGCCTCCCTTTTATGTAAGTGTAAATCATGTAAGGTCACCACCAGAGCATTTTTAGGCAGAAATGACATATAATTAAGAAAAAATATTAATAATCAACATGCATCTAAAAAAAAAAAAATTAAAAAAAATGATCAGATTAGAATTTTACCTGGTCACATATTTGTGAATATGTGTACCCATGTATTTTATAAGTAACTATTCTTTTTTTCTCTGTGACATTCAGTGAGAAGATAGACAGTCAAATCTCGGTCCTGTTAATTCTAGTGTGGATGTAGCTGTGTTTGTTGTTGGTGGTGTTTTTTTTTTTTTTTTTTTTTTTTTTTTTTTTTAAGTGAGGATTTTGGTCCAAATTCATTTTTCTTTTAAATCAAATAATCCAAAGACAATAAAGTCAATGGTAGTGGGTTCTCTTACAGCAAGTAAAGGAAGTGTTAATGTGGGGAAAAGGAGATTAGAATATAGGGTAAATCTAAATAAAAAAGACAGTGTAAAAAATAACAACACACCACTGTGGAAGATGAGAATCAATACAACTATTTTACATGACAGATTTTCTATTCAGACTAAATATATTCTGTCTTGAGCATATTGTGTATTGCCCTGACATCATTTTGCCTTTATTCGCATACTGTGGTAATGCTATCTACAGCGTATAGACTTCCATTGACAGCATTTTGCCTTTCCATCAAATCATAACATTGTCTACACAGACATCCGCTGACATTGTTTTGCCTGTATTTTCCACTATAGACTTGCAGTAACACTGTCTGGCATTTCATTATGTTACATCTTAGCAAAATTCTCTGAGATTTTTTACCCCAATTATTAAAGGTTGCATTCAGGCTCCAGAGTGCTCTAATAGCATGGTTTGGCTTCCACCTCTTATTGAAGGATCTCAAAATGGTGCTTATTTATGGGCTTCTTAATTTTGGGCCAGCTGGGGAAGGAGGTTGCAGAAGCGCCCGAGTGAGGTGCACAGTCTGACCTACCTCCAGGCTGCTCTGCTGGGTATTGCTTCAGGTGCTCACTGGCGTCATTTCACAACTGCCTGGGTCACCGACATGCAGGTTGCTGTAACAGCACTCTCATCTCCCCGGATCGGTAACAGGAAATTAGCGGGCAATTTAAAACTGTTTCAGAAAGGGCTCTGCAGGTGGAGAGCCTTACTGGTTTCAGTGCGCTTCCCTGCGGGAGTAAGGGGAGCTGGTGCAGGTGGATTCAGCCTTCAGTGTGCATTTCTCCTCCGCCTGCCTGTGCAAAGGCTGCTGCTGTACTAGGTGGACTGCTCCAAGTGACAGGGCCCCTACACCGATTATTTACACTGCTATTTTTAAATATATAAAATTCCAGGTGCTTGAAATGAAGTATTTGCAGACTTGAGAGCAGTTTGACAGAGTAGTTACTGTGACCGCTAAAATGTTCCCAGTTTGGATGGAGTTTATATACATCTAGCCATGCCTTTTCATATTTAACAAATTTAATCTCTCATCAGTATACCTGAACAACAGAAGAAAATTGCCAGTTATACCAATAACATGCACTGCAAGTGCAAGGGGATTAATACTGTAGCACATCACCATATCCTGATATTTCCGGCACCACTGGACTCCCTTGTGATATACGAAGTGCAAATGAGGCAATGCAGGGAAGGTGAATTTAGGGAATGCAGTGCTGTCTTGTGAGCTTGCCCTGTTTTTGTTATTCTATCATACGTGTGAAGTATTATGGTTCAGAGATGTCTGCATCCACGGGTTAAAAAACAGCAACAACAACAAAGAAACAAAAAAACAACCCTAATAATTGTACTTGAAAAGTCTTCTAGGTTTTTAAAATGCATTCATTCTACCTGGTAAACAGAAAGCTGGTGTTATTTTATCTTCTCTAAGCAAGGAAGCCTTTCCAAAGTATGGAAACCATTTATCTGCTTTAGTCAAGGTGATTTCCATACCAAGGCCATTGTCCCTGCAGTGAAACTGTGATTGTGCAGAGAGTAATTGTGTGTCTGCATGTTTGTATACCTTTTCATTGTTTCTGGATAAATTAATTAGAAAGCCCATTCTGAATACAATGAAATGTGCTTTGCCTACCTTTAAGAGCGTCATTAGTATCTCCTTCATATTTTAATAAATTGCTGTGCTCTGGAAAGCTGTACCTGTCTATTGTTTGCTGAGCCAGAATGGTCTTCATTATGCTGGAGACAGTTTGCTCCCATAAAACACAATGCAATCTGAAGCAATATGATCATGAGCAGCAAAATAAAAACTTGTCATATAGAATACTGATGGCAAAAGGGAAAAGCTCGGAAAAGACAATTATCTATTGAAATATATATTGTCCAGAGGGCAAATGTTTATTCAACGTACTGGCAACAAACATGTAACATCTTTTATTGAGGCTCCCTTTACAGTTCTCTGTGTCTTCAGATATCTCAGTGTATGTATGCAACATTATTGGATCTGCTGGCCCAAATCCTCAGCCAGTGTCAAGTGCCATTGCTCTGCACAGTTTGTGAATGTAACTGACAGCAGTTATGCATATTGCCTAGTATTTTGTCTTGCTTGACAAAAAATATAAATGACTAAACTGAATTTACAGTTAAAATTAAAGGGGGGTTGTTATTGTTATCTTTTTGTTTTGTTTTGTTTTTAATGTTATGATTTATAAGATATGTCCCTTATATTTCTTTTTTAATATTGACTAGAAAGTTTGTAAACGACCTTTTCAATACAGTAATAGCTGAAGCCATGATGCAGAAGCATTGTACAGTTTGTTGTTGTTTCGTTTTGTTTTTAATGCAGCCACATGTGACTGTGGCAGAGAATGATTAAAACAAAGTGAAACTGTCAGGCTTTAAAGTGGGTTTTAATTTCTTTATGAGCTTTGTCTATCATCTCATTCGTAATTATTTTATTTCATACTCTCATCTTATGAGAACTTGTCAAAAAGATTTTGAAATCCTAATAAGTAGGTTCACAGGGTCTTCTTTAGCCACAGTTTTATTAACCTTTTCAAAGAAGACAGAAAGCCTTTAAATTAAGCTGATATACAGGCAGCTAATTTTTGTAGTGTCAGAAAATCATCGACTTCGGTAGTTTGGGCTATTCTTTCATAAATAAACATTTAAAAAATAAAACTGAAACAGCTTTTAATGCAATCTGTGTTTACTAATACAAGCTAATAAAATCACATAATATTACTTTGTATTGTGCTAATGGGTATTACATTATACTACATTAATGCTATATTAATTGATGCTATACATCACCACAGCACTTGCTGTGCAACCCAGAGGAAGAACAATTCGTGACTTTGCTAATATGGCAGACTTACCAAAGCCATAAAATCCTTTAGAGACTCAAAATGTGAAAGAAGTATTAAATAGGTTTATTTGCTTTGCTTGTTATCGCATTACTTTAATTTGGATTCAACATGCTGTGTAAGAGGCATCTGCTAGCTGTTTAGGAGTTCCCAGATGCACCTTCATGTAGCTCCTGGGAGCAAGAACTACCCCTCAGCCTGAGCCGTACTTGACAACGTGGAAGGCTGGGAACAAAGTTGTCATTTTTAGATATATAAGTACATGTGTATGTAATGTGCATAGATTTATAGATAGATGAGTATATCCTGTACGTATATATAATGAAAGTGTATATGTGTATACACACACATATACATGTATATACACACAATGGGCATCTATAACCAAGTATCATTTAATCTTGCCAGTTTGGGTACTGCTAGCAGCAAAACAGTTCAAATCCAATTGCTCAGCACAGGCTACAAAACTCTCTAGAGGGGCTGGATAAATGTATAGACATCTTGCCTATATGGGACTTGGTGCTTTTGCAACTACTGTGTTATTATTCCCCAAAAGATCTAAATTAAATTAAAGTGAGGCATATTTCTGTGAACTGCAGAGCTTTGAGCACAGAAATGTCCTATGGCTCTATCCAGCTTGTCCTCAAATTTGGGGCAAAAATGGAGAGACTCTGAGAGTTTACATTGACTCTCTAACATCCATTAAGAGGATTTCTTCTTTCTTTGATGAAAAGGAGAGCAGGGCAATAAGATTCAGTTTGAAAATTTATCTGCAGATGCATCTGTCAAAAATTAGACTGCAATCTGCAGCTTCATGCAGAGTGCTGCAGCCAGAAGGAAGACAACTGAAGGAATGAAGAGCTAGGCCAGGTACAAAATTATCTCAGTAATTAGCATAGTCTTCGACCCATCAGATAAAACTTTAACACTGCAACAATTATCTTTGCATGGAAGCTCTGCCAGGACAGATTGAACCTAGTGCAAGAAAGTAGTTCAGACCAAGCTTATGAAGAAGGCAGTAACCTTGGGTCATCGTTGTTAAAAAAACAAGTGCCAGAAGAGCAGCACAGGGCGAGGAGGAAGAGGTGAAAGCTGGGTGCTGCTGCATGCCTGTGCAGGGCAAAGAAGTTAGCAAGGGCCAGAGATAGACTCCAAACCACTACCTCCACAGGAGCCTCAGTTTATCACTGCAAGGATAATGAAAGAATGAAAGAAATTAAGGAAGAAATTAAGAAATTAAGAAATTGAGAAAGGAGAGAGAGAGAGAAAGAGAGAGAGAGAGAGAGAGAGAGAGAGAGAGAGGAAGGAAGGAAGGAAGGAAGGAAGGAAGGAAGGAAGGAAGGAAGGAAGGAAGGAAGGAAGGAAGGAAGGAAGGAAGGAAGGAAAAGAAGAAAGAAAGAAAGAAAGAAAGAAAGAAAGAAAGAAAGAAAGAAAGAAAGAAAGAAAGAAAGAAAGAAAGAAAGAAAGAAAGAAAGAAAGAAAGAAAGAAAGAAAGAAAGAAAGAAAGAAAGAAAGAAAGAAAGAAAAGAATGAAAGAAAAAGGAAGGAAGGAAGGAAGGAAGGAAGGAAGGAAGGAAGGAAGGAAGGAAGGAAGGAAGGAAGGAAGGAAGGAAGGAAGGAAGGAAGGAAGGAAGGAAGGAAGGAAGGAAGGAAGGAAGAGTTTTCTCATTTTCTGAAATAAAACTTGGGTAGAAAAAAAATATGGCCTAAAATCAGATGCAGCAGTATGATATTTGTTACCTCAGAATACATTATTATCCAACTCACAATAGCTATTGTCAGTGGGAACCTCTGAACACCAAAAAAAACAAATTACACCCTCCCACGAAACAAACAAACAACAAACAAATGTGACTTAAAAATATTTTATAATTGCTCTTGAATTTTTTCATGACTACTCTTTTTGCATTGTGAGTTATGAACAATCAATAGTTAAGTATTTTCAGGATTTTCTGAAATTCAGTGCAAGTCTGATTTAAATGCATACTTCTGCTGAATAGGGTTTGAGAGCTCCTGAAAACCTGTGGTGGCAATGATGTACCCTGACCTTTTACCTTAATAATTTCATGTGCCCCACTATGCAATTCATGTACGGAATCACTAGCAACAATTATGGGAGCATCGGGTGAGATGTAAAATGATGCAACATGACAGCTAAATAGTAGTTTTGTTTGTTTATTATCTTCAAGAGTCTTTATTGAAAAAAAAAAGTGCTTTCCACTTTATTTCCGCATAAAGCAGTTGTGACACTCAGCATCTACTTGCATCCACACTCTGACCTGGATCTTTAGCCGGGTAGTGGCTGCCTGACATGTTGACATATTTCAGTAGTTAAAATAAGCATTAGTTTTACCCTGTTTTTCTAATGGTAATTCTTCTCTGCAATGATACCAATTTAGTTTGTAGGTAGTTTTAGTGGGTGCCTTCCCACCAAAAGCTTAATCTTGTGTTTGCAACGCAAGAGTTCAACTATATATCTGCATACACATCTCTTTGATTAACTTCTCATCTGCTTAATATTCTATTGCTCTATCTAGGTATTTCAGGAATAGGAGTGGTGCAAAATCGTGAGCCTTTTCACCTTCTATTTATTGTCTTCTATAGTATTTCATCAGCATTTGTTTTTTATTTTAGCTCACAGCCAAACTCTGCTATGATTTTATTACCAATAACGGACTGAGAACATCATCGCACTTGAAAGACATACAAGATTCCTGATGTTGGACATCTGTAGAAGGTAATCCTACATGCAATGGAACAGCCATATGGATGTTAGAAGAAATACTCCTGGGTGGAAGTCTGCCACCTTGTACAATGAACCCAATATTTCTGTGAGCTGCCACACCTGCTGGTGTACCACCAAGTTGTCTTTGTGGACACACTGATTTAAATGGGTCTGCAGGATGTCAGAGCTACCACAGCTCGTGATAGGAGTACAAAGTCTGATACCTCTTGGAAGCACCCAGCTCACTAGAGAAGATTATCAGTGGCCTCACATATTTGGGACCTCTGAATAGCCATCAATGAAGTGGGAACAGTTGTTTTGGCCAAGCTGTGGGACAGCTGTATGAAACCCTCCAATTCTAGCATCACAAATGTATTACAAGTCAAAAACAAGCACTGAGCCTATCACGTGTGATAGCTCTGAAAAATATGGCATAGTTCATATATAAATTAAAAAAACATGGCTCTGTATTTTAGGTTATCAAAACACCCTGAGCAAGCACACATTCCTACACACCAGAATACCATTATTAGAAGGACAAGTATTTCTAAGTATCTCCAAATATCTGCTCTTACTTAAAATTACTTCTATTTTCTCCTCCTCTTTTGGCAATGGTTCTGCAGTGCAGTGTTAGCGGATAATGATTTGGCATCTCCAGTGATAAAACACAGACCTTTCCTAATTCTGTTCAGCTCTATATTACATGGTAAAGAGTAAATTAATTTTACAGCTCCAGATCACAGATCAGATGAACTACAGTAATACAACTACAGAATATTTAGATCAAGTATTTTTTTTTCTTTAAATATGTATTCCATGAAAAATACAAATGCTACCCTCAAAATTGTGATTCATACTTACCCAGACATCATTATCTGTATTAGAAAATATGTCTGTCCTTTGAATCCTCACACTAGCTGTTTACTATGTCTGTTTTATGGTTGGGTCATGGGACTGGAACTGTTTTGGAGTGGAGACATGAGGTAGCCCATGGGCAAGCACTGATAAATTTGCATTAAACAACAGGATGGAGCTTGAACATCTCTAGGCACATCAATGTGCATCAGTCAACTTTGTTTCTCCAGTCTGTATGCATGTGTTCAAGTTGGACACTTCAAATATCCCCAGCATTGGTAAAATTCCTTCTTGAAAAAAAGATTAGGTAGGAAACAAAATCGTTCTTTAGTTCTGTAGATAACATGGTTGTCTTCACAGGTCATAACAGAAGGCAAGGAAAGATTGCAGCCAACACATGAATAAATAATAATTAAAAGATTTGCCCAGTAATAGCTGATCGATGAAAACTGCATGCAAGGAGCCATTGCAGTGTTGTGTGTAGCCTTCTCTCTCCAACACCCGTAGTCCTTCCAGGCTGTTAACAGAAATTTTTATTCCTCCAAAAGAGATTTTCTGTAGCTCTCTCAATCATAAGTTCAAGACATCCATTGCTCAATCTCCCTTCCAGAAAATATTAATTCCAGAGTGTTCTTTTCTTTTTTTTTTTTTATTGAAAAAAGAATCAGGAGACAATTTTTTGGCTGTAGACCAATGAGAGCGAGTGAGCTAAATTAATTTGAGAAACAAATTGTGTTAAGGGGGGGGGGAGCTGATAGATAAGCAGTCATGGGAAATCTATCTAGAGGGAGGACAAACGAGCACAACTTGACTTTCATGTAACCCTTAATCTATTTATAGGAGGAAGAATCGGGAAATGAAGTACCTCTCAACAGCAGTTTAAGTCAACAACTAAAATTAATTGCCTTCACTTTCAAACTACAGTACTTGTGCAGGCTGCACATGAACAGCCAATTTCACACTCCTAGAATCTGGCAAAACGTTGACAAAACAGCCTCCTCTCGGAAGCAGAGGAAAAGTCAACCCTGCCTCTTGTGTCTCTTAATAAGCCTGTTTGTAAAAGGGTGTAGAAAGTGATCTTGTACTGCAGAGATGGGTAACATCATTAAGATCTATACAGCTTTGCCTCTGCAACTTGAGATTATTAAGTGAAAATATTTTCTCATATCAACTTGTATAGAAGGTTGTATTAGCTTGTGTACAATTACAGCTTTACATGCATCATCCCAAGAAGGTCAGCAATGCTGATAGAGTGGCTAAGCATGTAACTTGAACCCTGCCTGTCATGAAAGTGCTCTTCTGGAGTGAATGTGGGTCCCATGCCCACATTCCACTCTCTAGTAAGGTGTCAGTGCCATATACATGCTGCATTACCTTGTCCAGTTTGCATCAAACCTCTGTGCTTCATTTACCACAGATGGACATCGAGGCATGGTCACCTTGGCATGGCCCTTGAACCCAATTTTTACACTGCATACATTTATTTCTGCAGGGTGAGCAACCACAAGCTGTGCATAAAATGAGATCTTTTTGAATTGGCTGTTAAATGAGTTCTTTTTGATGCACCTACAATCTACAGTGGAAAGAAAAAGCTTGTCTGTCAGCCTTAGCCTACCTCAGATCTACTAAGCAACTCTTAAAATAAATGGTAGTAAGCATGGGGTATGTATATGCTTATTTATATGCTGTGTTTACAAGAAGTTTTGAATTCCATCCCATTGTTTGTAAATATTCTATATAACTCATCTGTTTTTATGTATTAATTTGTATGTGTTCATTTATTTTTGGTAACAACCTGTTTTATGGAAATATTTTAATAAAAATCTGTGAACATGAGGAAAAGTAGAGCACAATACAGATGCACAAACAAACACTCGCTGCATGACTCTGAGGAAAAAAAAAAGTGTACATGGGATTCACACATCATCTAAATAGAGAAACGTATAAAACAGCAATGCAGACTGTATGAAGCATGTAAATAAAGGCTGAACAGGAACACTGATGGTCCTGCTTCTCTGCTGGCTCATCCCACATGCCACAGAGAGGCAGGCAAGGAGCTGCAAGCTGGATCAGGCCCAGCGCCCACAGGTTTGGGACACTTCTGTGGTGTGCCATACTCACAGGGCCCATGGCTGGTTGCAGGAGAGCTTCTCCCCACTGCATGGTATCCTGTCCTCAGCCCCAAACCAGCCTGGGGCAGGCAGCTCCACCTTGAGTGCCCATTGGTACTTGTGACACCTTTTTACCTCTCCCCGTCCTTTGCACCCACACGGGCCTCCCATACGGCTCTTGTATGCCTTGAGAGGAAGGGAGAGGTCAGCCTGCCCCCTGGGCGGTGCTTGCCCTTTGCTTTGTTCCTACCAAGTATCATGATGTGGAAATCATGCTCCGGATTTCCTCGAATGAACGCCAGTGGCCAAGCCATGAGGCCGGGTGTAATTTCTGAAGCACTGACCCCCGCGATTTCAACATCTCCATTTCCTGGCCCTGGCGCGATGGAGGGGGATCCACCTGGAGCCAAGACGTTACAGGGGAAGAGGGCAAGTGACCCTGAATTTTATAATAAGGAGTGTTTTGCAACACAGTGGTGGATTTTGTAATGAAATGACAGCACTGTTTACGCTTCAGAAAGGATTTTTGACAAAGTTCCACATCCAAGGTTAATACTAATGTTTTTGAGCACAGGAGTCATGGAATAAGTAAAAAGTTGGCTCAGAAGTTAATGATGAAGAATGGGAAGACAAAGAAAAGAAGTGATATGAGATGAATTATAACAGGAGGAACTGTAAACCAGAGTAGAAAATAATGCATGAAGATACAGAAGATTGCAATCACATCAAGGCTAATAGATAAATATAATATGAGTCCTTCAGCATGCTTGCTTGACATTAGTCTATGTGTGCCATGAAACACTGGAGGAAAAAAAAAAAAAAAAAAAAAAAGGAAAAGAAATGTAACAGTCAAAAATAGGGTTTTGGTCAGTATAAACATATATCTATTGAAAAAAAAAAAAAAAAAAGCCTATTTGAAAATTTGCCCAGAACTTAGAATGAACCCATCTGCAACATTTATGAGCTTCAAGAAGTTAGGTAATGTTTTTGTTTTCTTTTTCAATTCTTGGGTGATAATAGAGGTGATAAATGAAGTGGGCTACATCACTTGGGAAGAGGCCTGTTCTGGCTGCTGGCATCAAAGGGATAAAAGATGGAAGACAAGGGGCTTTGCCCAGCTGCCATAGCCCAAGCGACACAGGGTCACATCCTTCTTTCCCCAGAGGTTTCCCATTGTGTCTGAGACATACAATACCAGGTGAGCTGAGCGTTTCTGCCTCCACTGAAACCACCCACTGCAGGCAGCTACAAGCCTCTCCACATCTGTCTGTCAGTGTCTCGCTCTTTATATATCAGCTCCCCCTGGGAAGCTGAGCTAAAGCTCTTCTGTCCCATGCTGAAGTACTGAGATAATGCAGGATCTGTGGCTACAAAAATACTTTACATGAACAGCAAGAACAAGGATGTGCCCACAAACTTGTGAGTGAGTATGCCTGCACACACAGAAGCTTTGCTGTGCCAGAATGTAACCTACCTCTATGACTGAATTCAGATGCTGATACTGATAGCACTGTATAAGTTTATCCAAAAGATTAGTATTTTCTTCCTATTCCCATGGTTGTTCATGGTGGTGTTTTCTAATAATGCCAGTACTTGACTGCAAAAAGCTGCACAACCTTGAGTGGAAACTTGCACATGCTGGCATGGGCTAGATCAGAGGCAGGAGCTGTGCTTAGTGCAGAAAAGGCTAAGGTGTGAATGTTAGTAACAAGAACTCCAGCCCTTTTAGAAATACTTAAGTAAGAACAGTAAGTTACAGCTTGGAAGAGGTGATCACCTCCCAAAAAATGGGAGTTGTGAAAAATAATAATAAAAAGCTGAAAATTTAGAAGACTTTATATATCATCACATGGTGATCATTTCTTGCCTATGGGGTCCTCGACTTGTTAAGTCTTTTTCTTCATTATCTTCAATCTCTGCAGGACAAGACATACATACTGTGGTAGCTCTCTGTCTATAAATATGTTGGCCCAATACAATGAGGCACTGGAAACCTAGACAACTTCAGCCATGACATGGTTAAAATAATAAAAGTAAACAATACTTTTCCACACAATGTTCAGGCTAGATAAACTGAACCACTCTTGTATGTTACTGAGTCATGGTAACTTCTGCAGTGGCATGACATTTTGCTTTGAAAAGCCCTGTAAAAAAATGCTTCTCATTAATGCAGAAGGAAAATTTCAGAAGATATTTGGAAGATAATTTTTGGCATGACAGACACTGAGATGCAGGGAATTGTACATTACACATGTACTTTTTTTTTTTTCCTGAGAAGAATGCCTTGCAATGCACAATAACATTTTAGCCAGCCTTCATTTGGGAAGGAAAATAACATGGCCTGCAGCTTGTATCACTTACAGCAGGGTTAATCAAAAGTTACTCCTATGGCGCTGGTACTTACATTGGTGTAAATCCTATGTAAGTGAGGCTGGAGTGATTTCAATGTAACAAAGAATGTGACAACAGCAGCTTTCAGCCCATGTATATTGGTGGCCCCTACCACATGGGTTTTCTGGAATCAAAGCCCAGTGTATTTGAACCCATGTCGACTCAGACAGTAAAATAAAGCAGCCTTTCTAGACTGCTTCTCAGCATGATAATGCTACTACAGTATTACTCTAAGGTCTTCTGAGTAGCTGCATTTAATAATGCTTTACAGTAAGGTTCCATTTATAAACACTTCATTATTAATAAAGCATGGCAATTTGTAGCATGCATAAAAATTATTTATATTCATGTGCTAACCAAGCCCATAGATTTAATAATATTGACGTCTTATAACACGCGTTGTAACAGCTTGTCACAGCATCATCTGTTAAGCATTTCTTACTAATGCATTTCATACCATGCCTTATAATAATTTGTTAAAGGATGCAGCTGCATCTATTAAGCCTTTCATAAATATGAATAGCACATTTTCTAAAATGGCACCATATATTAAATTATTACTGGATATTCTAACTGGAAACAGAGTTTCTCTCTTCTTCTTTCTTTCCTTTTCTTTTCTTTTCTTTCCTTCCTTCCTTCCTTCCTTCCTTCCTTCCTTCCTTCCTTCCTTCCTTCCTTCCTTCCTTCCTTCCTTCCTTCCTTCCTTCCTTCCTTCCTTCCTTCCTTCCTTCCTCTTTCTTTCTTTCTCTTTCTCTTTCTCTTTCTCTTTCTCTTTCTCTTTCTCTTTCTCTTTCTCTTTCTCTTTCTCTTTCTCTTTCTCTTTCTCTTTCTCTTTCTCTTTCTCTTTCTCTTTCTCTTTCTCTTTCTCTTTCTCTTTCTCTTTCTCTTCTTCTTTCTTCCATCTGCCTCTTTCTTAATTCAGATTGAAACCCATCTTTCTGTGTACAGTGGGAAGCTGTTTCAGCTTAGTATGGTTTCCTCTTCCAGTATACCTCAGTTTGAAAGCAGTCATGGAGAACTTCAAAGACCAGTGAAATCAGTGGAGGTACCACAACCAAACAGGGATCTACAAGAGAGTCAGCTGTGAACGGAGGAAATGAACAAACTCAGATTTTTTAAGTACACCAATGCCAGGCTCAACTCCTAAACCAGGCAGCAAATAAGCAAAAATGGTATCCATGGTATCCATGAGAAGCAATGGTCTCTGCTTCTCAGGCACCATCATCATTTAGACTTATTTTAAAGTGGCCACAGATTTATTTATTTATTTATTTATTTATTTTTTCATGTAGAAAATGAGTATGGGATTAGAAAATACAGAATCACAGAATGGTTGAGGTCATCTGATCGATCTTCCGTCTGCTTAATCAGGGCCACCTAAAGCAGGCTGCCTAGGACAATGTGCAGACAATTTTGAATGTTTCCACAATGAAAATAATGACAAATCATGTCATTCACATGAAGGTGCATTTGAAAAAATATTTGTTCATTAATTTTCTTGGCAGTAGAGGACCTTGTACCTCTCTGGTCAGACAGAAACCTCTGATGATGCAAGTGAAAGCAAGAACACGGCATGAGAACCAGAGCCATACATTGTGTGGCTTCTTGAAGGTAGCTAGACTTATGAAAATACTTGTTTGCTTGCAAATATACTGTAAATGTCATTAAAAAAGCTGTGAGCACAGGTTAGGTACGAAACCTTCAGTCAGCCATAAGATCCACATGTTTCTGGGTTTTGCCAGCCCTCTTGCTCCTCAGGTCTGTGCTGCAGTGTTCTTATGACTTTATCCTGATCCCTCACCAAATTATGTTCCCCGACGGTTCTCAGATAAAAACTTCCACAAAAATGACAGCGCCCCACCCTACCTCTGATTTTGGTTCATTGCCTCTTCTTCCTGATGAAAGATCATTGAATACTGCTAGACAAAACTTGCATATACTTCTATATCTGCATATACCCAAATGCCAGACTATGCTTTGTGGCAGTTCACTTTTGAGTTACTTTATTCCTGTTCAGGTAATACCACTCTACTTTATTTTTTTTTTCCTTCTGTGATATAATCTAAAAATGTGGCACCCTGCAATGTTATTGGAGATTAAATTCTTAATTATGAATTTCCTTGCTTTTGTGAGTTTGCCTCAGATCCTTAACATTTTAATGGCATTTTTATGCGAATTTCCATGCTATTTTAATTCATTAGTCATGGGCTATCATTTTTCGATGTAATTACAGTAATTTCATCAAGTGACATAATTACAGTAAATACTTTGAGTAATTACTATTCATATGGAAAAAGATATCTGGAGGTGTAATAATGTCATATAATAAAATATTTATGATGTGTAAAGACAAATTATGATGACATATTTACATCACGTAATGGCATGACAGCGCTCCATATTTACCTTGGGTGAGGATCATGACATAAAAATAAGTTTCAGTGACATCATCTGTTGGTAATGATTACAAAGAGTTGTTCAGCATCCAGGTTCAGCAAATTCAATAACTCTTGCCTTATGCAAATAAATAATCTTCCTCCACCCTTAGAAATGCCACAAAAAGCGAGAGGGTTGATCTATTGCCAGCTGAGGTCAAAGGAAGGATTTACACTGACACTGACATCAGATGGCACTGTGTTGGGCCTGGAGATTTTTCTGTGGGAGAACATCTGCCTGCCATTTTTACCATTTGCAGGTGGAAGGGAGACATTTTGAGGGAAGAAAAAAATAGCATAAAAGACACTCTAAAAGCCATCCAGACAAAGAACATAGTGTGTATATTTGTATTTGTGTATGTGTTTGAGACTATGGAGAAATTGCTGCAGTAAGAAGTAAGATGATGATTGCCACACCAAGACTTCTGCAGTTAGGAAATTGCAAGTTTTATCAACAAACTTTCAGTGTGACGTTTTGTCATTGCCTCTGTTGCTCAAGAGCAACAACTTTGTTTCACTGTATTGCTCAGCTGGGGGCTACTCCAGCAGAGGGGGAGCAATGTAGTAACACCTTTTGTTTGGGCCTCTGCCTCACCTGTTGCAGAGGGTGTCTGTAGTGGTATATAAGAGGCAAATAATGACAGTGGGTGAAAGAATAATAAAATGAGAAGGATGAACAAATTCCTCTCTCTTGTCTATTCTTGATAAAATGTTCACAGTTTGCTATTGATTGTGTGTGTAAATGAAAGTGGGGGCTAATCTGCCTGGTGGAAAGGCATGGTGCTTGGGGTAGCAACTGAACCCTGAAGAAACAAGGCTGGCCCTCACACACTGCTCTAATGAACAGGCAGGTTTGGGGTTTATCCACTTGTTACCTGACCTTAATTTCGCTATGCCTTCACTGGCCATCAACAGAACAAAGCTTACCGTACTCTCTGACCTTCCAGAGATTTGAAGAAGTTGGCATATAGTTGTGCAAAATTCAAACAATACAATAATGCATACCGATGAGTGTCAATAGATTTGTCTTTGCAGCAGGGCTCACATGGTAGGCTGTGAAGAAGACATTTGGAGCAGTGAGGCTCAAGGGAAGCTCTGGCTCTGGCTCTGTGGTGAGGTCAGTAGATCTTGTGCTCTGCCCTAAGTCAAGGCCCCAAGAAGAAAAAAGGGCAAATAACCATGTAGTTAGAGACTAGAGCATAATGCATTTGCCCGAGGAGGGCTACATAAAAGTTTGTATAGATATTATATAGTATTTGAAGCTTTCCTTCTGTATTGTTACATGTGTATGCGGTACTACTCTGTACATGCTGCAATTGCAATTTTTGACTCATTTCTGTGGTGGCTGCACAGACGATGACTCCTGACACAAGTTGGCACAATGGCATAAAACCCACCCAGTGTGTGATCCACACTCACAGTATCTAGGATGGATCCTAGAAGGTCTCACCACCAGATCCAGGATATGTGAGCCATCCACCAACCTACTTTACACTGAGGATTGTGAAAACATCACAGAAGCTGAAAATGTGCTAATAAAACAACAATTTTTGATTTATTGTAAACAATAGCAGCATTCATTTTCCTTATGAGTTACACATGGCTCTCCCTGCTTTGTTGGAAGGGGGTGTATCTTGACAAGACTTTAATATAAAGCAATATCTTTTCCTCTAGATCTGGAAGAAACATGACAAAATTGGCATTATACTTTGTGCATCTGTGAATCGTAACAAAGTCACCTAAGACAACAACAAAAAATAAAAGGATAAATTAGTCTTGGAGAACAGAGTAATTCTTCACAGAAGTGCATGAAAATCACATCAGTACTACACTGTAGTTAATCAGTACTTGCTTCATGTTAGCATGAGGTGTCAGCCCTGTCGTTCCCTTTCAAAGGACAGGACAAAACCAGCACAACCACGAAAAAAAACCAAACAAACAACAAAAGTAAAAAAATAAAAATAAAAAAATATCTGATAGGCCTTTAGAGATGGATAGCCGTTGTCAATCTCTGACTTTAGTTTGATAGGTCTCAGTGCTGTCATTATGACACATAGCAAATGCCTACTGTCATTAAATATAAATGTACATATGTCAAACATACCTGCATGTATCATGCATATATGATATTTGTGTTTGTATACATTAACTAAACTAGGCCCTTATTATTTCTGGAGAATGAACCACTGCTTGATTTACAAACTTGCAGAAGTTTTGAAAGGTGTTAATAAACTTCAGTGCAATGTAGACAATGTTAAATTGCTTGCCAAAGCCCCAGGCTAAGTTGGTCTTGTAAAGCTTAAACAGATCCTTGAAACTTGCAGACAAATCCAAAGACCAAGGGGAAAAAAAAAAAAAAAAAGAAAAAGAAAAAGAAAAAAAAAAGAATAGAAAGGGGAAAAAAAAAAAAAAGAGGAAAAAATTAGAAATCAGATGCTTGAGAGAGAATATTCTTGCCAGTAACATGACAAGAGTCAAGTTAATTCAAAGTGATTCAAACAAGAAAGATGATTTTTTTTTCAGGATATTGCTGGCCAGTTCTGCATCCTGAATCTGATTGACATATGATACTACTAGGCTGAATGAAGACATTTTGCACATGTTTTTGCTATAAAGAGCAATTGCTAGGGGTAACACTGGTTAGTTACAATGTGGAGACATGCCAAACTATTCTGAATGAGAGTGGATTGCTGGCTATCTTGTGCTTCAAGGTTTGTAGGGCTGGGTGGATAATTAAGCACTCTTGACATTGCTGTGTGGTCACATAAACTCAGAGGGCTGGAGAAATTAATGGTGGAAGCTCAGATTCCTACTGGCTGTGCCATCCAGTTTTGTAAACTCTTATTTCCACCACAAGAAGCTGAATGAACCAAATAGTACACTTTATGGGAATGTCTTTGACTATTGTTGAAATTTCACTACAAAAAATAATGTTTTGACATAAATTTTTGACAGTCAGTTTGACTTTTTTTTTTTTATATATATACAACCATCTCTTTTTAGTGCACCCTTTAAATCCACTCTTCTACATTCCCAAGGAGATTTATTATTTTTTATCAGTCTATACCTTTTGTGGTATAGTTTCCACATTTGAAGCTTTAGAAATATTTTTTTTCTGAATAAAAGATTTTCTGTCCCACAGTGCATCAACGCATTACTGAAAGCAGTAGCAAATTAGCTCATTAATTGTTAACAGCAGCCTAGGTCTACAGAAGTAAGTTTGGGTGGGAAAAGCACTTACATCTCTGACAGCATTTTTTTGTTTGTTTGTTTATTTGCTTGGTTTTCAGCCACCACAGTTGATCCTCTTGTTGGAGTTCCCTGTCTGTATGTTTTATACTGTATGTTTTGCATCAAAAAGTTCAGCAACAAAATGCTTTCCAAGTTCAATTTAAAAAATAAAGTAAAACCCCAGACAATTCAATTTAACCCTCAAACCTATTATTGTATTTCACATGTTTCTTCTCAATCAAGAAAGAAGGATATGTGTTTCTGAATCAGCCACTTTCCTGAGGATAATATGACATTAGTATAGGCAGAAAGGAGAGAACCACCCAAGTACAACAGCTGGCTCAAACTTTACCTGGCAAAACTTCTGCTAATGTCCAAGACTGGTTAATCTAAGTTCCTAGTGCTCAGAATGGAAATTTTCAAGTCCATGTTCTTGCCTTTACCAGCCATGGGTTATACACTATATGGAATAACTCAAGCTGCATTTGAGTTAGGAATCCATATTTTTGGCAATTGTCTTCAAACACTTCACCTATATTTCGTCATTCTGTTCACTGACACATGTTATCAAATTGAGAGACTCACCCTCCCCTGCCTCCCCCCACCGTGTAGCTAAGGTCAGGCCATGCCCAATAGCTCCAAGGATGATTTGCATCAGTGTACAAAATATGTCAAAGCATCATAGCTTAATCTGGTGAGCACAGTGATATCATGGCTCAGGATATGACAAGACAGATCAGTCGATGCTGTAAATGTCTTGCAAGTAGCTGGCAACATGGGTAGTGAGGCGGGAGGACAGTGCATGCAGAAATGGAGTAACTCCACCCACACCCACACCAATGATGACTTGTGTCCACCAGGTTGGTCAGGGTGGCTGGGACTGAGGGACAGCATCCAGCCACTCCTGCAAGATGTTTGGAAATAAATCCATGTTGTAGCAGTAGACAGTGCCCACCAGGCTGAGCCCACCATTAACTCTTGTTTGCAGTCTTTTCCAAATTGTGGCTTGTTAACTAGCAACTAGAACTTAGAGAAAAAAGAAAAAAGAAAAAAAAAAGTCTAACCATCTATTACTGAGTGAAAGCAAATTCAGAGCTGCGTTTCAATAAACTCATAAATGGCACTGGGTTTTCTTTGTATTGTCTTTCATGAAGGCATTTGCTTCCAGACTGTATTAACAAAATATGTTGTTTGACAGATATCATCTCTGCAGACAGGTTGCCTAATCTGTTTTATTGACAAATTGACTTATTATTTGATCAACTTGAATATAGTCTTCAAGATATATTTCTATTATAAAAAAGTAGATGGAACAGAGAATAATGTGTTTAGTCCATCATCGTCTTTCAGCTGTCATTTAAACACTGGTGTGTCTGTAAGGAGAGAAAAGAAAAGTTATACAGTTGTTTTGATCATGCTGTCAGAATTGTCTTTATTGTCTGTGGGGGAATCGCCTATGTAATTTCTTCTTCCTTGATACGATAATATATTGACCTCCCTTATTCATTCAGAAGAAAGCAGGTTATGATGGCTCTACCCACCACCTACATGAAGTTTCATATTCTATCAGCAGTGAAACAAAGCATCTCGGGGAGCCAGAATCACTTATACTTCACTTCCCCTGTGTTCTCTTTCAATGGGTCCTGGAAACAAAGTAAAGTTAAGAGGTTTTCCTCACCAAAGTCAGAAACACTTAAAAAAATACATCTAGATTGCTATGGCAAATTGTTTTCTTTGGGGGGCTGTTTTTTTTTTGTTTGTTTGTTTTGTTTTTTTTTGTTTTTTGTTTTTTGTTTTTTTTTTTTTTTAGTCAGCAATTGTTCTCATGAAATTTCAAAGATATAAAGAAAATAAAAACCTTGAAGTCTGGATTGAACTGGTTAACAAGGTAAATGTGACAGCTCTATGACTGCTCTTCAGCTCATTATTTTGGGAGATCTTTTTGTGTCCTCACCAAAATCCTGCTCACCCCTTCCCCACAGGGCTCCAGTGCTCCCATGTGAGTACACAGACGCTGCTGCAGGCGCCACATGGGAAGACCAGACAAAGTTGGACCTGCGGAAAACAACCACTTCAGGTGGTTGTTTGTAAAATTTCATTAATATCAGAAAGAAATTATACTTGGGACCAAGGCACTATTTAAAAATAATGCCTCTCCATTTAGTCCATTTTTGACCTTCCATCACAATTTGTCCACCGTAATTGCACTCACAGTAGGTGGAGTATCTGTATAGGGGTAACTACAAAAGGCCCTGTTTTATGCATTTTGAATCCCTTTGGATTCAGAAAAATTAGAAATGATGAAAATCCTACCCCTTTTAAGTCAAAAATAATGTTTTTCTTTAAGAGAATGAATGCTTAAATTGAACTTAAAAAAAAAAAAAAAAGCAGCTAATCTGTACAAGGCAAAACTATTTTCTTCTTATGGTTGTTGTTATTTAATTCAGTGGATAAGTATGACTTTAGAGGGAAGTAGTACAGGATTTTGAGCCACAAAGTTGGGACTTTAGATTAAAAAGAAGCCCAGAGTCAAAGCAATTATGTGTCCAACCTGGAAACTCCAGGAGCCTTGGGCTGTAGCACCCTTGGCCTTGGTTTAAAAAAGCCCAGATCTGACTAATGGAAACCACAGGAAAAATAAAAAATAAAAATAAAATAAAATAAAATAAAATAAAATAAAATAAAATAAAATAAAATAAAATAAAATAAAATAAAATAAACCACCAAACATCCACCCACCCACAATTTACCCATCTTTTTTTTTTTTCCTTCTTTTTTTTTTAAACCACAGACATTTAGTGCTATGCTTGCCTGAGAGCTTTTTCCTGTAGCTAATAATACTTTGCACTGCTGTAGTGCCTTTAATCCAAAGATCTCAAAGTGCTTTGCAGGCATTAATGAATTAAGCCTCCTAACACCCCTTTGAAGTAGGTATTATTATGGCAGTCTTGGAGATGCGCTGCGTAATTTTCCTGAAGTTGTAGAGCAAGTCTGTGACAGAGTCAGGAGTAGTCTGCTGAAGTCCTGTGCCTCTCCGCCTCGCTTCTCTTACCACCACGCCGTTCTCCCAGACTAAGTCTCTTAAATCATTTTAATTTTAAATAATTACTTTGACTTACTTACTGTATTTAAGTCATATCTCTGCTAAATACAACAGGAGGCATTGATTTATCCTTGGCGGGTTAGGCATTCACTGCCTGTGAAAGTTGCGCTGATAGCGTGAAGCTAAACTGACACAAATCCCTGTGTGGGGATGCTCTGGCAGGGGGGCAGGAGGGGCTTCTGAGGGCTTAGTTTGAGCCCTTGCCTTCACGCACACACTCTCAATCCCGTGCTGCTACACCAGTGCCGCTGACACCAACCATAGGTGCTAATGTACCAGTGCAGCTGCCTGAAACTACCCCATAATTGCCATTTTCTATTGGAAATACTCTGTGCTAGCAAATGGTCCTTGATGTGGCCAGAACAGTACCTATGCAAGCAGGTTATGTTACCTGTGACAGACCAGCCCTCCTCCCGCCTTCCCAACATTGTCAACTAAGACTAAAGGGATAGCCAGGACTTAAACCAAGTTTAATTTATCTCAAGAAGCCACTCACCCATGAGGGGCTGGCAGATTTTTAACTACTTCTAAAATTCTTGCTTTTAATCATAATTTCAATTATGTATGGACCATTCTGGTGCAGACAAGACCCAGCTGTGCAGGTGGACTCCCTGCTTGGAGTATTTGGGATTTTGCAGAGGGGTGTACTGACCCTCTTCTTATCTGACTTGGCTTACGCAGGGGTGGGGACGGGGAGGCCTAAGTTATTTCCCATGCAGCCTCTGGCATCCAGGGGTACCTGTAAGGTCTCTTTTGCCTCGACTTTTAGATCAAGTTTACGTGGTGGAGACAAAGCTTTGCTCTGCACTGGTCACATGCACTTCATCACATTTATAAACATGTTCAGAAGTCTTTCCATACCCTTTCAGCATGTGCTTTCCACTGGTTGACCTCACCGCCACTGCCTCTTCCTCTCCCACATTGCTTCTCTACAGTATTGCTGAATATTTATTAACTGGAGGCTTATTGACAAGCTCTCATGCGCTCTCTCTTGCTGATCCTGAAGTGGTGGCACTGGGCTTCCTCATGGGGCACACACGTTTTTGCATAACCTTTCATGGCTTTTTGGAGGGGGGCTTTTCACTTTCCTACACACATATATCTGTATGTTACTTTCTTGGTAGGAATGCGCTAATTGTCACATGTCTCTCTTTTTAAAATAGATTAATGTCATAATTATCCTAATTTTCTTCCTTCCTGCTACAGGCAATTGCTGGAATGCTTTAGTGTCTTTTGAAAAAGAAAAAAAAAAAGAGGAGAGGAGAGGAGAGGAGAGGAGAGGAGAGGAGAGGAGAGGAGAGGAGAGGAGAGGAGAGGAGAGGAGAGGAGAGGAGAGGAGAGGAGAGGAGAGGAGAGGAGAGGAGAGGAGAGGAGAGGAGAGGAGAGGAGAGGAGAGGAGAGGAGAGGAGAGGAGAGGAGAGGAGAGGAGAGGAGAGGAGAGGAGAGGAGAGGAGAGGAGAGGAGAGGAGAGGAGAGGAGAGGAGAGGAGAGGAGAGGAGAGGAGAGGAGAGGAGAGGAGAGGAGAGGAGAGGAGAGGAGAGGAGAGGAGAGGAGAGGAGAGGAGAGGAGAGGAGAGGAGAGGAGAGGAAAGGAAAGGAAAGGAAAGGAAAGGAAAGGAAAGGAAAGGAAAGGAAAGGAAAGGAAAGGAAAGGAAAGGAAAGGAAAGGAAAGGAAAGGAAAGGAAAGGAAAGGAAAGGAAAGGAAAGGAAAGGAAAGGAAAGGAAAGGAAAGGAAAGGAAAGGAAAGGAAAGGAAAGGAAAGGAAAGGAAAGGAAAGGAAAGGAAAGGAAAGGAAAGGAAAGGAAGACCACCACAACTTGTCTAATGAAAGAATCATTTCTCTTCCCAAGTCTAGGCCGTGATATCACTTAAGCACTTTTAAAAACATTTTGGCTGCACTTTTAGAGTCTTAACTGGACTTCACTCAATTTTTTTTGCAAATCTTGATCTTACCCACTTAAATTGAAAACCATCTGTCCCTCCGTCTCAGTGTGCACAGTGAGAAGGTCAGGGCATTAGTGGTGTTTCAGGGGTAGGTGTCATATTGGCAAGGGTAGAGTCAGACAGCTTTGGCAGTGGTAGTCCTTGTTATAGGGCCATGGTTGTTGAAAGGGCAAAGAAGCAAAATGTCTTGGCTCAAGCAGCAGGTCAGGTGTTGGTAGGTGTGCTGAACATGCACCATGGCACAACTTGATGGTCACACTGCCCAGCATGGCCATGGTTGTTCCTCTGTCAGGTAGACAGGGGCTCCTCTCATCATGTACTGATGTATGTGCAAAGGACAAATGGATTTTAAGGGGCTAAAAGATGCTTTAGCATGCTTTAGCTAAAGGATGATTTAAAGTGCTGAGCCCCCCATGGTAGGCTGTATCATGGAGCTGCCAAAATGGACCTCTGATTTTATGATGGGATGTTGTTTTAGGTGCCACCCCACTCCCAAGAATAGCACAGAGGATAACAACAGTAGCATGGTCAGGTTTGTAGGACCTCCAACAGCCAGGTGCCACCTCCTGCTTTCCCAAATATTGCCTTTCCCCTTTAGGAAATCTGGAACCATAGAATGGCATCTGTCAAGCCGTAGGCACTTGAAAGTAAGCACCCATCAGAATAACTTACTGTCAAAAACAGGTACAAATTCATTTCATCCCACTTTGTGCCATATGCTGCTGTCAAAACTTCATGAACTGTTTAGGCAGCATGTTGGGACATTTTGACTAACTATGAGCACAGCTATTTTTTTCATAGCTTTGTGTCATCGGTGCTTATAATTGGGTATTTTCCTGAATTTGCTTTGGTATCTGAACAGATAAACCTGCAGGAAGTGAACATAACTGCTTATGGTGGGCATGTGCCAAACCTTCGGATTCACACCTCCCCATGTAGGAAGTCCTCTCTGAATTGGAAGTTGCTTAGTGAGTGGTACCTGTCATTGCAGTACTGCACTACATTGTTCAGGAACCAACTTTTTCTTCTAGCTTAATACTGGTATTTTAAATATGGGGTGATTTTTTTATTTTTATTTTTATTTTTATTTTTATTTTTATTTTTTCTGTGATTGTGTGAAAACCTTGAATTTTGGAGTGGCCTGTAAAGCTGAACCTAAATCTCCTTTTGTTTTCCTCCTCGAGCATAGCTGTTTTGTTCTCCTGACAACAAAATTAAATAGCGCAACCTTTGCTACAATAAGTGGGAAACAGAACACAGTATAGGTAAAGAACACATTTGCTGTTTTATTGGTGCCTTGCAGGGCAATAATACTGAAAAAGGGGAATGCAAAAGAAACAAAAACAAAACAAAACAAAAAAAAACAAAACAAAAAACAGGATGGTGGCAACCCACATTGTATTTTTTTAAAGAGTACATCAACTCCTGTTTTTTTTTATTTATTGTGGCATGAATGATAACATAAAACCAAAACATGAAAATATACAACTTATATTACACTATGTGTTATGAACAAAATATAAATCTATAACTCTATGTTATATTTACATAATTATTTTTTTTTATTAAATTTCAAGTGAGATGGTAGGTTGCACATACTTTGTTTTAAGCTCCAGGCATTTGATTGTCTCTATTTCTTTTCTATTTTCATTTCACTTGTAAAATCCAAAACATTAGAAGGAGTAAGAGCTTTAGAGCCAATGGAGCTATATAAATACTGTTTCAGCAAACCAGTGACAAAAACACTGGGGAGTAGAGAAATCAGTCAGTAGAAAAAAAATGAACTTGACATGTTCTTCAATCTGGGAAACTGACAAGTTAAGATAAAGTTGAAAAAATGTAAATATAAACCAAGCTAAACATCCAGCCCATGCCCTGTGAATTGAGGATACACTTGAATCCACATCCAGTGAATTACACACATTTCTTTGCAAAATTGAAGATATGATTCTATCAAGAAGTGGGCAGACAAAAATACTTCCTATCTGATAAATCATGCCCTTAAATGCACAAGATATTATATAGTTGCCATTCATTCTAGCAGATGAATTCTTGCTAAGTAAGGTCTACGTTTCCACGGAGTATAATTATTTTTGATGTTACAAACGTGATGTCAGAGGCTTCTTCGGGGACAATAACAGCTCATCTCTTTGGATTAAAAAGAAAAAGCTCTGAAAATGTGCTGTAAAAAGGTTAAAGACAATTTACTTTCTAAAAAATGATTTAATTAAAGAGAGAGTCTACTGCAGTAACCAAATCTTTGAAATAATGTCTTCGAAGAAAGAATTTCTTCCATATGCATTCGTAATAAGAGGATTTGGTTACAAAACTAATTAAATGCTATAATAATAGCTAGTGTTCTTTTCTGGGGGCCTGATTAATACAGCGGAACGGTTAAATAAAGATGTTAAATGCACTTAAAAATCCTATTTTACTAATATAAGGCATGAATAAATTGAAAAAGGATATACTCTGTGTTATTTAGTTGAGCTTAGAAGCAAGCGCCTCAGTTTTTTTTTTGTGTGTGTGTGTGGTTTTTTTTTCCCCTCTTTTCCCCTTTTCCCCACTGCTGGTATTGTTCTTTTGTAAACTCCTGAGCCGCAGCTCCCCTGCCCAAGGAGGCGGTGGCATGTCGGCCCGCGGCAGCTCCCACACCTCGTCTGCCAAGCTTCCAGGGCAGGGGGAGTGAGGCCTCGCTTGGCAGTAGGGCCTCCATGTGCTTGTAGGTTAATACAATCCTAATCTCTTCTAACCTGGTTTGCCTACATGATCTAGGGCAGAGAGCCCAGGGGAAAAAAAAAAAAAAAAAAAAAAAAAAAAAAAAAAAGACAAGATCTTTTTTTTTTTTGTAAATCTGTTTGGTTTTGTTTCATTTTTCTGATAAATGAAAGAGGGACAAACAGGGCCTCGTCTTCAAACCTGATCTTCTACTGCCAAAGGATTTATGGGTGCTCTTGCTTTGATCCAGCAAAACCTTAGCACAGTCACAAGTATTTTGCTGGTTTGGGACTCTACAGCCTTTTTTTTCTTTTTTCTTTTTCCTTTTTTTTTTTTTTTTTTTTTTTTTTTTTTTTTTTTTCCTATTTCATCATTGCTGCATCAGTTTCAGCATCCAGATGCAGGAGGCAGATAGTTTGCTACAGCTACCCATTCCAACACCCTGAGCAAACCCTAGGCTCTAGCACAGTCTCTCAGATGGAAACGTGCAGGTAACAAACAGCGTTCATCAGAGCCTTAGCTCAGGCAAACGCAGTAAGTGACGAGGGCAGAGCTCAGTCCTGCCGCCCTCTGGCATGGGACGGACCCTGCCGACTGGGACGGGGCCACCTCGAGAGCATCTCCTGCAGCACTGACGTAGTACAGGGCTGAAATTCGGTCCCGTTGAAGTCAAGGAGCCTTTTCTCCATCGACTTCACCGAGGCTGGCTTTCCAGCTTACACGTCCAAGACTTGCTCCAATCATGCCTGCTGCAGTGGCACCTACCTGGAGCTAAAACAAAGTATTCTGGTAGCCCAACATTACACAATTAAACCAGAGAGTCTCTATAACGTGGTGGAAATCAAGCATACAGCAAATGTGAGGTGAACCCACAAGAGTCAGAAGTAATTTGTTCACAAAGACAGGGAACAAATTTAAAAGTTAAAAAGAAAAGAAAAAAAAAGGAGCAAATATCTGTTTTCACATTGTACATAATAATGATATAAAAACAATTGACTATTTTTTTCCTTCTTATCCAAACAGAGTGCTTCAAAAAAAATTGGCTCTAGAAGACTGGTGTAATTAAATAACTAAAATGAGTGATGAGAGAGCATAAGTTAATTAAGATTGAAAACAACACTCCCATTAATTCACTCCATCATAATAAACATTAGAAGTTGACATGGCTGGGGCCAAAATTAAAATAACAGAAAGAGGAATGGTGTGAGCAAAAGAAGAAGCAATTTGTTTTCATATGTATATATATATATATATTTATATATATATAAAAAGGCAAGGTGGGGAGGGGTATCCATTTTAAATAGCCTAACAGCTTCGTTTGCTGCACTGCCAAATTAGAACAGAATAAAATAAAGTTAAAAAAGGAAGGAGGGAATAAAATAAATTATACATAATTTACTAATCTGGGAACAGCTGACCATTATTATTATTATTATAATTACCATTACAACACTAGCAAGAAGAGGCAGTTCAACTGAACAAAAAAAAAAAAAAAAAAAGCAAAATGAAAAAACACAGTCATAAAACACAAACAAAAAGAACCCTCTCTGACATGGAGGATATGATCAGCTACTCCAAGCGTAACTTCAGAGCAAATCTTCTGAGAGAGAGAAAATAGAAAAGAATTTTTGTGAGGCAGAGGTGGACATCAAAAAGGGAAAACAAGGAGAAAAATAAAACAGATGTTGCAGGGTAAAACTATCACACGTCCAAACCGCTCGCCAGAGTACTGTCCTAACTCTTCAATGGCATTTGCTTGTTTGCTTTGCACAGGGTCTGCAGAGGTCAAGTTACACTTCAAGTGGTATTCCAGCAGGCAAAGGAAGACCCCACGTCCTCCTTCCCAGCCCCTCCTGCTACCTGCCCTTTCCACCTGGCACCTAGATTTAAATGGCTGATTACTCTGAGGTCTAAATTTGCCTGATTAAGGAACCATTAGTAAAATCAGTGTTGCCAAGTACTGAAGACCATGTTCCTGGTGAACCTTTGGGCTGGGATCTGTCTGGCACAAAGATACACAGGGCTATTTTCACAAGTTAAAGTGAATGCTTGCAATGAGTCTCTCTAGGAGCAGGAATCTTCCAGTGAGCCACACAAAAGTGGCATCATCAATTAGAAAACTGATTCAGAGGAAGGCTTTTTTTCTCTGTACGATCTCAAGACTTTCCTTCTCAAGGCAGAGAGGATCTACTGGACAGCTACTGCTTGAAATGAGAGGTAGTTGTTTTGGTTGGTTGGTTGGTTTAGAACTAATGCTTCTGTCTTGCTACATGAACCTGGGTCCTTTCTTTCTAGAGGAATATCTAGAGTGAGGAAATGAAAGGAGACTCCATGATTCACTTGTATTTATATTCTTTTTCTGAAATAAAGTGTAACATTCAGTTACCTTATTGAGATTACGGTAGGCTAACTAACTTCTGCTTGGCATTACGCTTGTGCAAATCTGCCTCCCTCATCCAATTACTGTTACCCAAGGAAGGCAAAGCTGCACAAGCAATGTCTCTAAGGGCTCTAGAACAACACTGGAAGTATTACAGCCCAGGAGAAAACTTCTCTACTTGTGAGATGCAGCAGCGAGGGAAACTTAGCACTGCAAAAGCTGGGGTTCTTACATGCCTTTTCTGAATACGAAAAGTTCTTCATATCTATTAGTCTTCCTACACAAACATCCTACTGATAAAAATGGATTTCTGCAAGTGCAAAGGAGAAAAAATGCCAGTTAAAAAATAAACACAACTGCCTTTTGAATTGGAGATCAGTGCTCAATAACCCTGTAGGTACAAGTTCATTAAAACTGGACATCACGGTAACCTAATTATGCTCAGCAACAAATTAACATTTCCAGCTGCCTGTCCTGTGCTGAACGAATCCTGTTTTGGACAATCCTTTTTTATGTTCTATATGCTGCCACTTGAAGTGTAAATGGAAGGCTCCTTACAGACCAAGTCCTTTGGAGGGTGCGGGATTTCATTCTGGAACATGCTTTTTACTCACAATAGTCCAATATTATTCTTATTAGTACCATAAACACGCACACATGAAAATCCAAGATCATAAAATATTTTTTCTCTAAATTTCTTATCTCTCTCTCTCTCTCTCTCTCTCTTTTTTCACCTGAGAATGGCACCTACAGTTTCCTTTGAAAACCAAAACCAAAACCAAAAATATATGTCTAATCTCACCAGCTGCTGGTATATCAGGTTCTTCAAGGGATTGTCTAAGATACAACACTGTCCTAACTTGAGACAGAGCAGGAAGCAAAAGGAAACCAAGAAAAACAAAAACAGAGATCAACCAAAAAAAAGCAATTGGACTAGTTCAGCGCTGTAGTACAAATTTGGCACTTGCTCAAAGACTCAGTATGGTGTGCAACTGATGAAGAGAAGTCCTCTCTTGAAAGGAAATAATTGCTTGTTGGGGTTAACAGAAACAGGCTCCCCACTTCCTTCCTTGCCAGCCATGCATGCCCGTACACTCACACACACACACACGCTTCTGACCCAGACATGCCAGGGAGGAGGAGGAGGAGACAGAAGGGGAAAAGGAATTTTGTCTTTTTTTCTTTCCTGTCAGGTGCATTACCAAAAAAAAAAATTATTTCTCTTTAAACTGTAGCACAAAACAACAAAACACATTCACAAGCCACTTGTTGGCACTGTGTACCTGAGTGAGAATTTCTAGAACATTGTAGAACAAACAGCCATAAAGTTTATTTGAAAAAAAAAATAATAATAATAAAAGGTCGACGGGTAAGACTTCAGTGCTTGGGTATAGCAGCTGAATTACTGGCATTATTTTACCCATAGCTTATATCATTCTGTTGTTGTTGTCGTCGTTGTCTTTGTTTCCTTTCTTCTGAGCCTTTTTTCTTCTGATGCAGGCTGATGTCTATTAGTCAGCTGATGTCCCAACTAGTTAAGACTAACAGTTAAAGTAACAGTCAGTGTATGAGAAAGTTAATGTGCTTGGCCACTGGCAAGGATAAACCAGATGGGGCATTATTTATTTTTTCTTTTCTCCTTGAAGTCCTGTAGGTCACATGATATTTGGACCCTGATCAGTTGGCTTGCCCCGCGATGTGATTTTCACTGTCACTGCCATAGTCAACATCGGGGTCATCCTCTTCCTCATCATACTCATCGTAGATTTCTCCATTGACGTCCTCGGTCTGCATCTCTTCCTTGATGTGAGGCTCCTCACCTTTGATGCCATAAGTGCTCTGGATGACGGGCATCCCGGGCTCCGGGCTGCTTGAGACGCTCGAGTGCTCGGAGGGCAGGTGTGGGGAAGGCATTCCTGCCATGGCAATGGCTCCTGGGTAAACTACGCCTGCGGTGGCAATGGGAATCTGTGCTTGTTGCCTGCCATGGAGAAAAAGTAAAAGAACATTGGAATACTGGAAAGGAACAGAGGGTCGTAAGTATGATAGTAAGCCCATAGCACATGCTCTTGGGGATGCAGAGGGAGTTCCTGGTTGGCCCATGCAAGACCCCTTCTATCAGTATTCCAGATTCAGCGACTGATGCTCTTGAAATGAACAGCAAACCCGAACCAACTTCACTGCTAAAGAAACCCAACTTTTGTAAACATCTGTAGCTGTACCTGAACTACACAACTTCAGCTTGCCTACCTATGATGCAACTTCACTGAGTCAACTGTGTCCCCTAAGCTGCCAGACAAAAGCAAGCACCCTTTCAATTGTGGCCCAACTTAATGAAAACTTGTATTCTGAAAATCCTCCTCTTAGCTCATCATAGTAAGACACTGACAGGACTAGAAATAAAAGTAACACATTGCCAACAGGAAAAATGAAGTGAGGGCTAGGTAGTTTGCACAGGAAAGGGGAGATGCTGTAGGAAAGCACCAGCGGATCAGGAGAAAGCCTGACAGTTCTCACTGATGAGGCAGTGTTTGCTCCACGCTCATTCAGAGACCTGGCCATTGTTAGGGAGAGGAACAGTGGGTTTTCTGGGGCCAACATGGGCTTACAGGATGATCACTACAGGCCTCCCACTGGAAGGTGATAGTTTCCACAGTGAGTGGCACTTGTGAAAAGCAGAACCTTTGAAGCAGGGTGGATCAAAATTGGGAAAAGCCAGACTTAAAACGGAAGCATGTATTATTTAAACATAAATAAAAAGCAAGCAAGCTACATGAGCATTTCAGAAAATCCTCTATAGGATGCCTTTATACAGCGTCTAAGCCTTGGAAACCTGTCTGCAGTAATGAAAGACGAATTATTCCAAGCCATAGAAATTCCCTTTGCATCAAGAACACTAGCTGCGTTATACCAGTGTTTATTTCCCTGAGAAGCTTCAGGGTCCCAACAAGCCTAGAGGTTTAAAATTCATGCTCCTTTTGTTTCCTTGCTGCATGAAGTAATTCCATTGCAGTAATACTCTTCAGTACATGCTGCACATTGTAATGTCATCAGCGGTGTGTCCATCTGCACTGAAAAGCCTTGCCACAGGAGACAGGGCAGAGTCTCTTGAGATGAACATTCGTAATTAAGAATGAAACCCTCCCCTGTTCCCCTGCCTGGCTGTGCCCTGACTGTACAGTAAGCCCTGCACAGTACAGTGATCCTGAAAGACCTTCCTCTGCCAAAGAGCTTTAGATTCGTTTGGAATTGCTAGCTGCATTTTCAGATACTTCCTGCCTGCCATTCAAGCGAGGCCACTGTCAGTACAATCATTATTTCCTTCTTTCTGAAAAAAGTATAAGTTGTCTCACCTGAAGATGTGGCTCTTAAAGTAGGGAGCAGGTCTAATTTGCATTTTATTCTTAATTCAATAGGAAGGCTTTGTTTTTCTGGAGTCAGCATTTCCGTAACAAGATTCAGAACACTTAAATTGCTTTTAATATTTAACAATAGGAATACTTTGCACTTAAATGGTGCTTTTCAGAGTGCTTTCCAAATATTAAATAATTTAAGAATAGTATTTTTCCACTTCTATAGGATGTCCACTCCAGAGGATGAGGTGAGCTTGCCATATCACCATTAAAGATGAGGACAGTAAGACCTAAAAGCATTAAGTACAAGAGTTGCAAAAAATGCCCAATCCTTCCCACTCTGAGGCTTTCAGGCAGGTTTTCCGTATGTCCAGGCAGCCGGCACAACGGGAGCTCTTAGAAAACCCCATCATTTTCTTTGTGCCTGAGCAGGAGCTGCATTTGTGTTTGGAATTTTAGCCCTATATGATCTGTGCAGGGTGATGCAGCAGATGGGGAACCAAAACCAGGAATGCAACTGCAGTGCTGGGACTCCCAGCATCAAACACTGACCCCACTGCTGTCACTGGCCACTTTGTCAGTAACTTCTATGAAGATTTCCCCCCAGGTTCTGTGCTCTGATGCCCCTGTGCAAATTATCTCCAGAAATGTCTTGATTTCAATGTCAGCCTTGTTTGGAAAGCTAAATAATATGCAGAGCGTTACAAGGTTAATTTTTTTCCCATGATGAAGCATGCATTTTAACCAGATAAGCAGTGTTTTGGGGGCTCTGTTGCCACCTATTCTTTTTCCAGAAGGCCCCCCTCCTCTTTTTTTAATCTCTTGATGCCAAATGTTGGCTGACTTCCCTGTGTTTGTTTCAGTGCTTACCATTGGGATCACTGGACCTGCCAGCGCCACAGGGTTAAGCAGCTCAAATTTCTCTGCTGAGCAGCTTATTATAACAATGCACACTGTAGCTGTTTAAAACACAGTCTGATGACACTTAACAGTTGCTGGACAGATATTCTCTCCTTTATTGCTACTTCTAGCTGTTAACTAAAGAGATGTGCAGCTCAGTTCAGTTCATATTAAAGTGATTCCAAATTCAGCCTGAGATGAAACAGAACACAAATTCCATTATTTCTGATGCTTGATTCTGTTGCCATTTTTGCCTTTTTTTTTTTTTTTAGACCAATACGTGGACTTTAATTTTCTGGAGTGAATACATAAATACTGCAGAATATTTGATTACTTCTGATCCTTTCAATCTACAGTAATCAAAACCAAGTAGAATTTCCAGAGAGAAAAGACATGTGAGTTTTCCAGGCAGATTTTAGTTTAATCATATCAAGCTGATCTATTAAGAGTTTACTTGAACCAGTCTTCAAATTTATACTCAACACAAAGCATTTAGCTTAGCGAATTGGAAGACACTCCCTAATATGACAAATACCATCGTGATGAACAATGGAGATAACTTCATGCCTGATATTCAAGTCCATATTCCAGCTCAAGTTCAATATGTTCAGCATTCCTTTTACAGATCACTTGCAATAGATCATACTGAATTCAAACTAGTATTTTTGGCTTTTGGACTAATAGACACTACCATAGATCCATTCAGATACACTGTCTGAGGTCCAATAATAAAGTAGTGCTTATAAGACTTATAAGACTTAGATTTCATTGGAAAATCTTAAGGTTTTTTTTTTTTCTTCTTTTGCATGATCAGAGTGGAAAGGAGACAGTTGGCTGAAACTGTAAGATGAACATATAGCAGAGCCAACAAAAAATCCCTAGCTGCCTAACTTCCTCCTGGAACACATTGTTTTAAAGTATAAGCTTCACATTCCGTTAGCAATATATAATGTTCTTGCCAATAAAATATAACATTTACCACAGTGAATTAAGAATTCTCCCTGAAATATATATATATATATTTGCTGAAATGAGTGTTAGTTTTTAAAGGTCCCATACCCAACATTAAAATACTGCCTCATCTCCTGGCGTCTGTTGCGCATTATAGCCTTGTACTCGCCAATGCGTAATTTTTTGCCATCTACAAGGCAGGTACGCTTCGGCCTTGGCTTGTATTTGTAGTCTGGGTATTTCTCCAGGTGCTGTTTGCTGAGTCGGGCCTGTTCCTCATAGTATGGCTGCTTCTCTAGGTTTGTCATAGCTTTCCAGCGAGATCCTGTCACACACACACATACAAAAAAAAAAAAAAAAAAAAGAAAGAAAGAACAAGAAATGAGGTTCTACTCATCCACAAGCACTAAAAGGCAGAGAAGCAAGTAGGTCACTTGGAACAAGATACTGACAGTCATATCGCTTTGGGCTGGGAATCTGTCATAGCTTCTAGACAAGGGTCAGGTCTTGTTTGCATTTCACTGGTAAACCTCTTGAGTATGGCCATGAGGCAGACAGAGATGGTACTCAAAGCTTTCACTCACTATTTTACTGAAACTTTTCTAGATGATGATGTTTTTCAGATGATCAATAAGAATAACATCCTGATAATGAGCAGACCCTGACACTTTTGAGAAAGCTAGGCTGTGTAGTTTAGTGGAACAGTCAGAGAACCCTCAGGTACATCAAGCCTACTCTGCTGAGACCTTCCTTTGACCATGGTCTTGTTTTCACCTCCTCTTCTAGATGAGGCAGTAATCCCAGTTGCTGCAATCCGATTGCTGTGTTTCACCATAGCTGGATCAGGAATAAACTCTGGATATGCACGTCTACAGCTTAGTCTCTCATTATAAATATCTTTCTAGTTGCCACGTACATGAAAAGCAGAACATGAATTGATCATAGATGGTATGCTGCTGGGTACAGGAGCCTGCAAAGATCCTGAAGCAATGACTCTAACAGCTGTAAGTTATCCCATATGTCTCAGTGGGGTGTTAACTCCAAGACCAAGTCCTGGTGAGCACTGCCAGCTCCAACTTAACAAAGAATTTAGTATGTGTCATGAAGGGAAGAGCACTGGGATACCGGCACACCTCTCCATGGAGCTGCAGTATAGCTTGATTGCTGGCAGGCTGGTTTCTGACATTCTTCCTATGCTAATGTGGATATTTGAACTAGGGAAATAAAGACTTGTTTTTTGTGTTGTTTTTTTTTTTTTTTTTTTTTCGAATACCTCCTGAAATTTATAAACTAATATTGTTTAAAGGATATAGCATGGAAGCAGAAAGAAAAGTTTCTTGAGTTAGTTATCCTATTTTATTTTTCCATGGACTATATAAATGCTTCAGGGTATGATACATTTCAAAAGAACAGGAATGGTCCAAGCCGTGAAACATGTGGCCTAGAAGGAAAACTTTATTGGAAAATAGTCCATTTTCCCAATGGGAGAAAAAAAAAAAAAGTTTGAACAGTTTCTCAATTTAATTGGCTCATAATATCATATGTCACACTTGACTTCCTCTTTGTCTTCATTTTTTATGGTTATTCATGCTGTACTTAGCTCATGCTATTACTCAGGCTGGTCTTAGCTCACTGTGTACCCAAGACTTTCACCACAGAGTTATCCCTTCCTGGACAAGAAAATAGTTTGCTTCCCTCCAGAAAAGCCCCTTCTGATTATTGACACCATTTTCCCCAGTGCTCTTTGAATCTTTGGTCCAAGCTGCAGTTTGGGCTTCTGGTGCTACGGGTTACCCAATTTTGCCTCACAATGACAGACAAGTGATTGGAAATCATGCTGTCCTTATTCAGTGGTGCAACAATGGACAACCTTTTTATAGCAAACATTACTGTGGAGTCAAAAACATCATTTTTTTTCACTTATAAGATGGAGAAATCCTCCAGCTAGTTCTGGAATGGGAGACAGTTCAATGCTTCTGCTAATTGTTATTAGCTTAAGCGTAGCATCATATCAGCATGAATGGATTGTTTCTAAGATTTGATCTGAAACTCCTGCGTGGTGCTTCATATGCCAAACAGACTTGGTAGCTCAGCACAAGCATCCCTGACATGGCTCTGTGTTAAGACAGGGTAGCAAAACTCTGCCTACAGAATTGTGGTCAGCAGCTTTGTCTCCTGCAGGGAAATTATCCCATGTTTTTTCTGGCAGAGGGAGTGACTAGAAAAAGTGACACCAACTTCCCACTTGTAGTGCCTCCAAGATTTCAGGCTAAATGACATAGTGATAAACATGTGGAGACTGCCAAGACACTGAACACCTACTAATGCTGGCTTAGTGTACAAGATGGAAACATAGATAGGGCTTCTGTTGAATGATGTCAAAAATTCAGGATAAAGCTTATACAGCTCTCACAGGAAGATGTAGGTCTATTTCCAAATTCTACCTCTTAGACAACAGCACATCGGCTTTTTAGTGTATGAAGAAAATAATGAAATTTAGTCTAAATCTAGAGTCCTCTAACCACAAACAAGTCCTGGTGGCTTAAAAAAACACCCCAGCCCCATTTCCTACTGATGAAACAGTTTTTATTTACGAATAGCAAAGCTGAAAACCTCACCGACTTTAAACAAATCTTGACATTTGTTTTACATGCTGTGAAGGGACCTGCAGCTCAGGGACTGAGTAATAGTCACGTATGTTCTGAGAGCAACACACAGAAAGGTAGAAATTGAAATCAGTTTTTGCAAACTTTTCATGAAAATGTTCTGTCTCAGCACAATTCCTCTTCCACTGTCTTATGTTGCTGCAATCCTACAGGAAGACCTAAACAGGCAGATTCCTACCCCCTCATCTGAAAAGATCTGTAAACAGTGGATGCAGTTAGGCAAACACAAGTCTTTGAAGGATCAGGGCCATAAAAACTGAAATTTTGATACATAATATTTGTACATGGAGTTACACATACAATATTTATACATAAATGTCATTTGTTATGTTTTTCCTTCCTAAGCTGCAAACTCAATGCAACAAAAATCCTGGCAGTCTCACCTCTCTTCCTAGCAAATTTTTAATAGCTGCCTTCTGCAGTGATACCTACTCTTACTATGACTTTATTGTTTTTGCAAAATACACTAAATATAATTTACTAGTATGTTTTGAACTATCATAAATAATTAAACAAACAGTGCTGTCAAAATAAATTTTGAAAATGGGCACATTTTCTGACGATAAATCTCCTATTTTTTTTACATTTTAGCATTTTCATTTATTTTCTTACTAACATACAAAATCTAAGCAGTTCTCTAACTGGTCTTAAATATGAAATTTGGAAATTCTGAAGAACATACTATTCCGATCCTGACATTTGCATGTGCAGGCAGGCTACATTAAGAGTGAGTATCAATAATCAGCATACTAAAACTGGTTGAAAATCGCTTGTGTTTGGACAAAAAATATTTGCAATACTTTTATCTGCGATTATTTTTTATGTCAATAAACACATGAATGCAGACATGGGTACCTATGCCTAGTGTAAACCCGAGCCCAAATAAGGTGTAATTGAAAAATCTTGATTTTTTTTTTTTTTTTAAGGAAAGATTTACACTCTTTGGTGAGCTTTCTGCTTACCATCTGTGTTTGAAAGCTTTGAGTGGGTCAAGTATGCAAGGCTTTTCTCCGTGACTACAAAAACATGAGCCCATCCCCTCCCTGTATGCATACATAATGACAGGCAGGATTCTCACGCAGCTCTCCCCGATCTGCTGGCTGAAGTGATTAGAAAATAAATGCTGAAATTACTAGACATTGCAGCACCACACGTGGCTCCTGCCCCCAACATGAGCTAGGACAGTTTAGAACTGTGACAACGTGAAGCTTGTACAGGGCCGATGAGGACAGCCAGATATCTGAGTCCAGCACCGGCAGCTACAGACAGCCATGCACCTACCAATGCACATGCACTTGTGCTCGGGTGCACACACGTGTGCTCTCAGTGGGGTTCACAGCTCTGCTGACCACTGATTTTGAGCCAGGCCTCTGTCGAGAATCTTCTGCTCTTTATAATACTTCCTAATTTTTAGTCCACAGGACTGGTATCTTTCAATCTGGGTATCTGCATCGGGCTGCATTTGTGTTTAAAAAAATACTTGCACACACACAAGCACATATATAATGTATAGGTATGCATATACGCATGCATTCACACACATATGCATCTGTGAGAGAATTTCTGAAGGTACTGTCTACCTTCTTTTCTTAATCTCCTTATGCAAATTTCTCAGTGAAATTAATTAAAATATTTACAAAAATATCTAAACAATGCATTATTAAATTGATAGGGTCCAGCAGACCCGCTTTAGCACTTCTTTAACAATTTACTAAAAAAAATCATTATCCACAAATTTAAGTTGCAATGAACAGATGGATGACAAACGTATGCACAGATGAATTTAGTGACAAATCCATGTATCTAATTTTTATGCTCAAAACATAATACCACAGTGTCAAACATAATCCCTAGAGAATGCTAGTGCTGGGAAGGGCATCTCCTCTCATTTTACTACAAAAATGACCCTTGATGGGTGACAACTCCATCTAAGCCACTCTTAGTGACAATGAGCTCTCTGACCTCAATGTGCAGCAGCACTGCTAAAAAATGGTAAGGAAAAATTGTGGATTTCTAATAAAGAGCCCCTAATACAGGCTGAACTGTAAGTTTCTGGCTGCTCACCCTATGCCAGTTAACAGAGAGCTCCCTGCTGACTTCAAAAGGCTGGCCTTTTGCAATTGAGAGGAGACCTTTGCAACGTTCCTGTCAGGAAAGAAGGCATCAGGGCATCCCTCTCTTTTGCAGAGGAGGAATAGAAAAAATCAAATGTGATGCTGGAAAGAAATAGAAGCATCATCTCTTCCTGCTTTAAGCCTTGCTTTTCCCCATATCTGGCAGCAAAACAGTAAAGAGTTTGGAGTCAGCTATACTGTCTGTCACCTCAACAGGATCTGTAATGAATTTGCACATTTTACTCCAACTACTGTATATCTAATCAGAAAAAGATGTCCCCATATCTCCCTGATCTAGCGCCAAATAGTAAAAGGTGATTCCTTATGTTAACAATTTCAGCAGAATGGCTTATTAAAACCAGATTTTAGGGTATTATAAAATGCTTAGAAGCCCTTTAAAATGTCAACCAGGATCCCCAGAGACTGCGTAAAATGTCAGCCCAGCTCAAGCGCCTGTTTTAAGCAGAATGAATTAGCAGCGTGCTGTCGGAGGTTGTTATCCAAAACAATCAGTTAAGAGGGAAAACATCAAGCTCTCTTTGTACTTTCTATATGAAAAGGGCCATTCAGAATGATCTTGTAGATTTTTGAAGCTGATTATTTAAAAACAGGTTTAACCAGGACCACTCTCAATTTAGAAACAGACCAAAACTATTACTGCCCTGTCCTCAGACTAATCACATCATACACCTGTAACCAGTATAATCCCTTTTAACCAGTATATGGTTATTTTACCAGCAACATAACCTATTTAGCCTTCTAATCCTGCTCCCATAACTAATCTAATCATCTTGTACCACCCTTTTAATCATGGGTTAATGTCATCATGTCTTCCATCCACAGCCAATGCATTCTGCCTCTGACCAATTTTTTTTTCATTTCCACTTGCCCCCTGCTAACTTTTCATAACACCACCCTAATCAGGATGAACTTCGAACCCCTGACCAGACTAAACTCAGCATATTACCAACCCTGCAACTGGTTAATGGTGCCATTGTAATTGCCTTACATCTTTGTAAAGCTAGCCAAACCTGTAGCCCAGGTAAGTGGGGCCCCTGCTTAAGCTTTTACCCACTGGCATGATGGATGTTTAGTTTCTGTAACACAGTATGTGTTGGTAAAAATGCACCATTTCTGACGTGGTCACTTTTATTTATTTATTTATTTATTTATTTATTTATTTATTTCCTGCAGAAGAGTAATTCAGTGGCCTCAACAATCCTCAGTTATTCACCTTCTGTATCATTCAGCATTCCATGGAGGAATAACTCAGGACAGCATGTGGTCCTGGGAATCTGAGCAAGCAGTAAAAAGTTGGAAAACTATGGCATGAAATTTGGTAGATGTTGCTCATGACAAAACTGCTTGAGATGTGAAGAGTTAAGGATATGGAAATTAGTTCTGATGTTTCTTTTTTGATTTCAGAATTCTTTTCAGAATGTTTAGAATAAAAGCAGCTTGTGATAGAGATCATGCACTGAAGGGAAATTTAATATAACAGGAACATAATAAAAATAATTTAAAACTGTTAGTGTATAAAATAAAAATGTATTTTAGGATCTTTCCTCAGTGGCCATTGCTTTGAACAGAAAGTGCTAAAGCACACATCAAATACTGTGGTGTGCTACCCCATAGAATCTAGTTAGATGAAATACATGGACAAATACACAATAGCAGTCATTTTGTGCTTGTTCAACAGCCTAATGAAATGAGCTAACCAGTTTTATCCACTCAGTTCACATTTTTGCACCCAAACCACCACCACAATCTGAGTAATTACAAAGTCACAAGAGCACATCAGGTTATGGTTAATGTATAGCACTGGGCAGCATGGTGGAAGTTTGTGTAGCTGCTGTCCTTGTCCAGTCATTAAGCAGCTAAGTAGAGAGTCTAGAGACAGTAATTCAGTTGTGTCAGATGCTCAGTTCTATTCCACCAAAAGTGCTGAGTTTTGCTACAGGAAGAACAGTGCTCTATCAATCTTACCTAGTATCTTGCTGATATTGGAGTTGTGCATGTCAGGGAAGGCTTGAAGGATCTTCCTCCGTTCATCTTTAGCCCACACCATGAATGCATTCATAGGGCGCTTGATATGGGGCTCATTACTACCACGCCCTCTGGATTCCCGATAAATTCTAGATTCTGAAACTCCTGCACTTCCTAAAAAGAAAGAGAAAAGCATTCCCAACTATGTTTCATCATACAGCTGCTTCTGCCATCAATAACCTAAGTCAGGTGCTGCACATTAAATGAGTCAGTGTTCACAACAGGTTAATGGTGTTTCTTTTACTTGAAGCAGTAGGAAATACTGTATATTGTATAATGACCTAATTTTTAGTTATTCTATTGATTCAGTATCACATAGTATAGACTTGATGAAGTGTTCCCATTGTTTTTTAACATAAAACATTGAACAGCTTTCCTAAGACATCTTTTACTACTTAGTAACCTAAAATCAACACTTACCAATGTAAATTTTCTTCTTACTTTCTTCCTTTGTTGTTTACAGAAGGTGATGGCAATGGTGTGATGTATGACAACTTGAGGTGTTTCTTCTTAAGCAAATCTCTAACTAACAATTGAACACTTGCACATCTGCCTGTTTTTATGCTTACCCCTTCATAACAACATAAGCAACAGCAGAGAAAGAAAAGAACATTAAGCCTGCTTCATCAAATCCAAACAAATTCCCACAGATGCAGAATGTGCACCATCCATTGACGATCAGGTCTGTAATTCATGGATTTACCATATGATCGCATCCCACATTTATTTGCTTCTTCTATTCACTTTCACCACAGAAATACATTTTTGGTCCTGCCTTGAGATGTACAGCATACAAAAGAGAAGGCTAAAAATCACCTCCAGACTTAAAACACCATATGAGGAATCATTTTTCCCTCCCTTGTTCCATAGCCACTTATTGCTAACCCCTTTAACTACTCAGAGACCTCCAAAACACTTGGATTGTCCCCCATATCCCAAAGATATGTACATATAAAACTAGAAACAAGGATAAGCCATGTGTACTGACCATCAGAATCTCCACTCATGTTGAAATCCATCATCGCGTGGCTAAACTTCCCGTCTTCACTCTGTTTTACTGCCAGCTGCTGAGTCAGGGTCTCCAGTGATGTTTTGTCCTATATGGGGAAGATGTCAGGATTTGGATCAGGAAAATCGTTAACTATTGTAACCGCAAAGGTTGTAGGTAATGTAGAAGGTTGATGGGGAAGCTGGATAACAATTAATTCACAGCAGTTTACTGAGCCAGGTATTTAAGAATACATCATACTATTTTTTTTGGAAGCAGTATGGTTGCAGACTCTACCAAGACTTTTTTAAAACATGCTTATTAGCTTGTGATGAGCTAACTTCATAGTGTTGAAAAGATTGGTTTAGCTGAGCATGATAAAATTGGATGCACATCTGAAGAATACTTCAGCTCCCTGTGTCCCTGGGACTGCAAAACTGGACTGGAAGTTTAGATGATACACGCTCTTGTGCAACATATTTATCGTTTTACTCTATTTCCAGCCTGAACTCAAAGTGCAGAGACATGGGTAACTTTGCCCTTTTTCTTTTTTAAAAGGTGATATTTTAGGAAGCAACCATAGGGGGAAAAACCCAAGAACTTTAAATTGAACTTATTCAGGCCTCAGGAAAGGGTCAGCCTGGACTGAACATGATACTTAGGCAGTGGTTTGTGTTCCTGTTCAGACTGTTTTGCCCAACCCTCCTAACAGCCCGTCCGTCATTCACATACTCAGAACTATCTGTGAACCCTGGATTGCAACAGGCTAGTGCGTGCTGCCAATTAATCTGTCAGGCTGCAGTGGTGTCTACAGACATTGCCAGAACAACATGCCAGGGCAATTAATTCCAATGTTCTCTTCAAAATACCTCTTTTCGTTCTGCATTGTTGGACTTTACAAATACAAAGGTGTTCCATTTTCCAACTGTTTTTGTTTTCCCTGTGTATATTACTCATAAACATTCTATCTTCCTGACAATCATATGTTTAAAAATAAATCTTTCAGGAAAGCAATACTAACATTTCAAAATGTTAGGCACTGTGCCTTTTGCAAAGCTACAAAAATGACATGATGCTGAATTATAATAAAGTGGCTCCAGTTGAAAAAAGTCTTTTGAGCTTCTTCCTGAAAGAAAGATTGCTGTTTTGTTGATCTGTTTCACTCCTGAAGACTGTAAAAGATCAACAAACAAAAAAACTCTCAGATTTCACACGGCAACCAGAGACTTTACAACTATTCTGTATAGCCTAATAATGTCACTGGGTAGTATTATAGAAGAAAACAGAAAAGAGAACAATATGAATACAGAATCGCTCCCCTCAATGTGATGTCCCTGCATCTGCAATTCAAAGAACAGTTCAAATTCACCTAAGTCATTTTCCAAAGATTTTCTTGAGAGATTTAGAAATGAGGCTAATCTGCTCAAGTGGCTAGGCTCGCACAGTTTAGGGAACATTAGGTTAAATTTCTTTCCCCTCACATTCACTTTCATTATGGATCACTTTTGTGCTCTGTCTATAACCAGATATATCACTGCTGAAACAGTGCAAGATGGATTATCCTCTTGGTTTTTGCAAGAAAATCCCATGTGGCAGAGTCAGTCTATCACAAGCAAGTGGCTTTCGGTAACATTTCCCAGGCACAGCAGATCCAGAAAGCCTGGAGAAGCTTCAAATAAGCACCTGAACTTTTCAGGCACTTAGCTTTACCAAATTCTTTGGTTTAGTGATTTAACTTAGCTCTCATTTCCAAAGCAGCCTGTGAGCAGACAAAACGTCAGGAATAAATTGACTTTGTATCTCTTCCAAATGGATCTCAGATACACAATGCAAGTCAACAGTTCTTCCTCCAAAAAATCTATTTGCCGTCAACTTCATAACGATAGAGCTCACAAATTTGTATGTCAGCAATCATTTAAAAATGTTGCCACCAACCTCAAATATAAAAGAACATCTCCTCTTGTTTGGTATGCCATGGGGGAGGGGAGCTATTCTGTTGCAGATTTTTCTTGAATCATGTATAAACCTCTTAGAGAAACAGAGCTGAGAGCGCAAAGGGCACAGGCTTAACAGCTTTTTCTTTATGCAGTAAGCGCAGCTGTCGAAGTCAGAGGCAGTCACATTCAGAACCACACTCTCCCTACATGATCTGATTGAGTCTTAAGGTCAGCGAATACTCTGGCATGCTGTCTGCAAGGTACGCACTGGGTACGGCTCATTTATCAGAGTTTGACTTAACAAGCCTACAGATGCTCCACTGCTATCCATCTTGTGAAAAGTTTTGCATTTTGAGGTACAGCCACGCTGGATGAAGTGAGAGAGTGAAGTCATGATGGAAGAGGGAAGGGAAGGGAAGGGAAGGGAAGGGAAGGGAAGGGAAGGGAAGGGAAGGGAAGGGAAGGGAAGGGAAGGGAAGGGAAGGGAAGGGAAGGGAAGGGAAGGGAAGGGAAGGGAAGGGAAGGGAAGGGAAGGGAAGGGAAGGGAAGGGAAGGGAAGGGAAGGGAAGGGAAGGGAAGGGAAGGGAAGGGAAGGGAAGGGAAGGGAAGGGAAGGGAAGGGAAGGGAAGGGAAGGGAAGGGAAGGGAAGGGAAGGGAAGGGAAGGGAAGGGAAGGGAAGGGAAGGGAAGTCAGAGTGACACTGAGCACATGGGCTGCACTGCTCACCTGCAGTGCTTGGAGGTGGCTCTCTGGACAGCTGAAACATGGGGGAGCAAAAAAACACCCTTTCAGCACAGTGCTAATTTACTCCTTGCTACTTAAACACACAGAATGATAACATAGTTCAATTCCTATCTCTAAGGTGGCAGTTAAAAAGAACTTCTGCAAAATGTTGCTCTTGAAACAGAAGATGCCAAAACAGCCAGATGTACTCTTCTGTACTAATGCTTAAAAATATTGAAGTTTAAAAAAATATCAGGCAAAGATAAGTCTACGGCCTGCTCTTTCCTAGACCTATGCAACAACACTGGAGAACAGAAAGTCTCAGTGATGCTCTGGCAGGATGCAAAAGCCTGACTACGTGAGCAGAGTGCTGATTTCCTGTCTTATGCTCTTCCTACAAAATACACTGCAGCTGATTTTCCCCAATCCCAATATACAAAAGCACTTTAAAAATTATAAAAAACCTGAAAGGGGCTGAGCAGCACTCCCATGTTGTTTTGCTTGAATGTGCTCAGTTGATGGGTTACTGCTTTCCATTTGATAGAAACCTAGAAATCCTTTCAGTTTATAGAGAAAGTATTTATGGAAACTCCAAACAAACAAAGGAAAAAAAAACCTGCTCCTCCCTGACCCCAAATAAACTGGCAACCTGTTGGCAGTGCTAGCCCAGACTCATCTCAGAGAACCTCTTGAATAACTTCAGACAGAGACACACCAGGGCTTCAGGGTTATACAAAAAGAGGATCTATTTATCATCAGTACCTTAATTTGATAGCAAATTACATGTTCTTAGAACTGCCACCACTCCATTATGTTGGGTTTAGCTGTGTAAACAGTAGCAAGCTATGGCACCATTCAGTGATAGCAGGCGGAGTACATACATGCTGGGTTCAGCAACAAATGTTAATGAAGCAGCTGTGATACAGCACTGGAATTCAGGAGGCTGCAGCACATTTCTCCATACTATGCTGGACTTAAACTTATTTAATCACTCCACAACTGTTTGCTTTGCCAGGCACAGAAAGAAAGGGGGAAGTGAGTTCAGCTGATTTAAAGTTTATGTGCTTTCAGGTTTTATAAGCTGCAAGAATGATAATCCCTACTTTTCAGGTTTGCCCCACACCACAAAGGTATAAAATAATACTAATCTCATGATCATTGCATGATTGGCATCAAATGGAGCCTGGACCCAATCATGCTGGGAAAAAGAGGCAAGGCTGGTCCAGACCCAGAGAAGTGCTGCAAAGACTTGTTTGTGAGACCTGCTAAAAATCACACTACATAAAGCAAGGGAAACAAGTAGTAAGGAATATTTCTGCTCTTTCAGGCAAAGAAACATGGGGATCTCTTGTTCAAGATAAAGTGACTCTTTTTTTCCTAAATTTCTGAATTTTGGATCACGCCCCAGAAGACTGAATAGATAACTTATAAACATCTTTTTCCTCTTTAACCTCCAAGAAGAACTTCAGCAGATGTTGAGACAAACTGTCCTCATGGTCATTTTTATTGGACTCTAGGAGACACTCTCTGAAGGGACAGTGAGAGCCTTGTTGTCTAGATCATCAAAAATTCTAACTGGCAAAACAAAGAAGACAATACTGTAGACAGCAATTCCACAATAACCCAATTGTCCAAAGTACAACCAGACAGGTTTCATCAATAGGCACGTGATGAGAAGTTTCTACAACTTCATTAATCAAAGAAAGTAATCTGCTAGAGAAGATTGATCTGTAGCACAGATCCTAGCAATGTTCTAATTATATTTAAAAGAACAAAGAAAAACACATACACACATGGAACGTGTCATGTAGGAAAAAAAAATATACATATATAAAATGACTAAGCACCGCAAGTCCGACTCAGTTTTGTGGTCAGCTGCAAAAGTTACTTGGCTCTCTGTCATGGATAGCTGTCATAGTTTAACAAAACATTGATCTAAAAATGACAAGAACTTGGTTGAAGTCTCTTTCATGGAAGAAACATAAAACAAGAAGAGTCAAAACATATGTAGAACAGCCTGATAATCTTTGCCAGAACTCCTCCCACTACTACAGAAACGTGAATCAAAACCTTGGAAGGTCTGAAAAATAAGACATTCTGACACATCTACCTAATTCCCTTTGACCTCGTCACCCCCGCCTTGGCTTGGGCTTGGGTAACAACACTGAGGGTGCACCTGAGAGCAAGCACATGCCTCCACTCCTGAAGGACTGGGCGACTGCTGTGAATGCCGGGCATATGGCAGTGGACCCCTCCTCCCCCTCTTGGAGACATCCTTTTGGCTGGGGTATTTGGCAACCACTGACAGTACTCTGAACTCAGTTAGAATTTGGCAAGAGATGTTTTTCCGATTGCATAATTCAAGGTTAGCAGTTTTACTGAAGCAGTCCACTCTTCAGTTTTCTACTCCCCTAACCCTACCCCCATTTCCCCTGATATTATTTTTCCTCTAAGCTTGATGCCTGCAGAGATACAGCCAGTGTAGAAAACCAGAGGAGGAGTGTTCAGGCACATCTTTCCACATTCCTGTCTTTCTTTTTCCAAGTGAACTGAAAGGCCAAGCTAAAAAAATGCGTTTGTAGAGAAACTGGAGAGAGCCAAGCACTTTACATATGGACTGCAAGGAGAAACTTGCTCATCAGCTCTTGCACCTAAGAATTACAAACACACTGATGGACTGTCTGCTACCTTTGTTCTCTTCGGTGTCAACATGTAAAAAGAAACAGATGGTTGCCTGTTATTGTCCTTTTTACTGTCCCATTTCCCTTGCTCCAAGTGCAGTTTGTCCAGCTATTTACCACCCTGCTGTGGGGGAGGAAATCACATATAAACTCTAAAGGTGGTATTTTCAAATAGGCAGTTTTCATAAGATAGTTTTTATCTTACATTATTGAGCAGGTCCAGTGGCATCATCTAATGTAGGTTGTGGTGCTGAGGCAGAAGTCTTCTCTCAGCAAGTCCCAGTATATATCAACCACACAGACACAATCCTTGGTCAATATGCACAAAATCTTAAAGTACTGGGCAGATAAGCTGCTATACTTGATCTGGCAATGAAAGTTCACTTCTGTTTACTACAGAAAAACATCCTGAATTATCAGACACACTGATGGTATCAGGTGTTATCCATTCAAAATGATGACATTTTTCTTAGCTCCCCCCAAAAAGTGAAGAGTCTTATTGTACATCTGATACGAATGAAGACTTTGTAGAACTTATCCTTCTGTCCAATTCCTCGGCCTCTTGCAATAATAAGCATCAGAATAGTTCGTGTTATAAAATCTTGATCCACTGTCTTTCAAGATGTGGTAAACAGGAGGAAGGTGGGCCTTATGGGTGACACAGAGCTGCAACAACTTACAGAAACCACTGGCAGTATTGCCAGCTGCACACAGAAGTCTGCACATGATGAATTATTTGCAGTTCAGGCTCTACTCCAGCACATTAATGCCACACTCCTTCAAAAAAAATTGTGTGCACACTGCTTATGGTCTGGTCCAAAACATGTTACAGTCCAGATCATGTTATGCCTACAATTGCTGTAAGAGAATTTCTGGCTCTTCTTGGAGGGTCCCTCTATACAAAGGTTTTTCTGTGTAATAGATCACATTGTCCAAGTGTTTTGTACTCATCAGTGAATTTAGCCGTGTAATCTCACAAAAAAAAAAAAAAAAAAAAGCAGTATCATTATCCTTGCTTACCATATGGGCAACTGAGTCACATTTTAAGTGAATTGTCAAAGGCTACACGCTACACAGCAAGTCTGGTAGTTTTAGGAACTGAACTAGCACTCCTGAATCTTATCTAAAAATTGTAACCTTGAGCTTCTCATTTCTTTGTGTGTGTGGAATTGTGATTCTTGCTGATGGCACATGTTACTAGGGAAAACAAAATAAAGTAAGAGCAGTTACAGAACCACCATTACAATGGACCTTACTTAAGTAACGCTTGCAGGGCTGTAAAACTCATAAAAAGCACATGCATGAAATGATAAAATAGAGTGAGACTTTCAAATGTTGACTCAGTAATTGTTAAACCCCTTCTGGCTGCACAATTTTATAGTCTTCTACTGTACTAATGAAAAGGGAAGAAACAACAAAGAAGGGTTTTAGCCTTCCAATTATATAAACTCTGTGGACCACCAAAGAAGATGAAAGATTATTTATAATGTCTCAGCACTTTATCATTTGGGCGATTTTTTTTTGTTGTTGTTGCATCAAAGTTGAGTATGAAGAAACAATGCATTCACCACCCCCTCAGCTCTTTCAGTCTTCCTTATCTGAAATCTCTCTTTTTCATGGAATAATCCACCCACAGAACCTAAAAGCAGCATTAGAAGAAAGAAAATAACTTTCCTTATTTGTAGTTCTTCCTGATTTTACAGTACTTGTTTCAGTATTGTTATATTCAGTCTTAATTGGGACTACGTCACTTGGTAAAGGAATGTCATATTTTGGTTTAGGGTATATATTCAAATCCAGAGTGATTCAATACCACCTAGAAACCATTGCATCTGATTTGTAATCTATATGAAGTGCTGTATGGACTCCATAGAGAGGTGACCTATTAGCCATTTTGGGAAAAAAAAAAAAAAAAGAGGGATTGCACAGGCCCAGGAACTTAAACACTCTCCTCATGGGAACAGACACCCAAGCACAGGAAGAATTTGCTGAAATTTGTGTAGTCATTTTCTTTGCCATACATTGTTGGATGTAGGACTTTGGTTTCTAAGAGCTCCCAAGTCAATACCTTTCACAGCAAGACAGAGGAAATACAAGGGAAGAAATATTCACAACATTGGCAGCCCTAAGGGGCAGCTCCCTAAGACATATATATATATAGTATTTGACTTGGAAACACACTTACAGAAAGTAGCAATTTACAGGAAATTAGGACGCTGAGGTCCTCCTTTTCTTTGGTTATTTGCTCTGAAAGATAGTGTAAGTCAGGACTTCTAAATTAAAATGCAGGTAGGGTTGGATCAACCTGTTTCTTTACGGAAGAAACAAAAGGAAAGCAAAAGCAAAGCAGAATGATGAGACACTGACTGCTTCCTATAAAAGTTTTTACAGTGCAGGCATCGGCATCGACCTCAACCAAATCCAGCTGTAATCTGCTGATTGCAAATAGGTTAAGAGTTACATGACCCAGTTTCTCATCTAGACTGCCTTCTGGTCTGACACGCTCTGTAAATTTGTCTGAATTGTTCTGTTGCCCTGCACAAAATTAAGCACAATGGAGATCATGACATTTTCCCACCACTGTGAAGAGTTTTGAGATCCCTGGATGAAATGTGCTCTGTAAATTCCAATGAAGGATTTCAAAGCAAGTCAGAAAGAGATGCTACAGCTGGTCTGTGAGGAAGGGAAGGGTTAGCTGGGGAGAAGAGGTGGTACAGCAAAAATGAAACAAGATGAAAATCACAATCCAGGCAGGATATCCTAAGAAAGGGGGTCTACACACATATAAAGAGAAAGCAAAAACAGTCTCCATTTTCCTGGCAATTGTTTATTAAACAATGTGTGCGTCATCTTCACAGTAGCATTACTGAGATGTAGACTATTCTCTCCCATTTTCCCTAGAAGGTATTAAAATTGTGAAGGCTGCAGAACCTTTGTTAACGTTTCTTCCAGCTCCAATGAAGAAGCTGACACACTATCTGTTCTATCTTCAAAGAAAGAAACTGCCACATTTTCCCAGTCATGAAGTAAGGCTTATTAGTTTGTCTACTCCCCAGCATGAGCATCGGTATTATTAAAGGTGAAGTTCTGCACCCTGAGGACATACTGGCAGTTGCTTGTCACTCAGCAGAGCAAGCACCTTCCCACCACGACTGGCAGAACAAGACAGGATGGCTGCCCAGGGGCCTTGCGAGGCATGCTGCACAGAAGAACTGCCTCTATAGCACTGGACAGAGGTATTGCACTGATGCTGGTGCCCGTGAACGTGCTTAAGCCCTAGCTACTGGGGGCATGTGGTTATGTAAAAGTAGTAACAAGATCTCAGGAAGTAATTAGCTCTCATGGCTGTAGGGCAAAACTTAGAACTTAACGCAAAGATTCAAAAAGCTCAAAAGAAATAACAAGAACTCAAATCAATTGTATGATTTTTATTTTTTTTTTCAGGAGGAAGTTGATCCATCCTTATTGGGCTTAATAAAATTTCCACTAAGGTATAAACAGCTGCACTCCTCACTCATCCACACTAGCATGTGAACGCCTCCAGCCTTTGCTCTTCGGAGTGAATGACGACTTACGTTCTCATTCAGACTTAAGACAGCTGCAAGGATCAGAAGTTCTTCCCATGCTTCTGCATGCCCTTCTCCTTGATTTCTGTGGGAGTTTCAAGCACACGTCTGTGGGCAGCATTTGTCTATCCCTCTGCATGTTTCATTTTTTATTAGCTAACCTTGCCCATGCATCCCCACCATAATGATGTACTAAACTCAAGACACACATGCACACTTAATTTTCCTTTGAAAAATGTATCTGGACATTTAGTAGATGATGATCAATCAGGGAAAGGAAAAACATTTTAAAAACAAATTTTATAAAACAGAGGTAAAATTGTTGGAGGAATTAAAAAATGTCCTCATAGCAAAATCTCTCCCTCCCATGCGTAGGCACTTGCTAACTGAGAGTAGTGGCACTGTGACAAAAGTAGCAAAACCAAAAGCAGGCTTTACTAAAAGAAAAGGGGGGAGGGGAAGTCTTCCACTGGCCATCTGTGAAAATAAGGCATGTGGCCATTAAATGCAGTGGCTGTAAATATAAATACACACAAGCTACACAAAGCAAATGGCAAAAAAAAAAAATGGAGGGAAAAAAGGAAAGGGAAAAAAAAGAATAAACTTTCAGCCAAAGCAAATCAAAATGTTTAATGCTTAGTTACCAATGCTGGACAAAAACAATTTTGATCTTTCTAGTGTGCAAACTTGACATGTGTTTTTAATTAAATTTGAGTTTAAATTAAAGTTTCGGGAAAAATTACAATGCATACAGTAGCCCTGTTGAATAGAAGACTCCTTTAATATGAACGATCCTGTTGAGACTGCTGATTGGACTTATTGAAAGGCTGACATACAGGGTGATGGATGGGTGATGACATAATACCTGCTTGCCTTGTTGTTATGCTTTTTGAAAACTGCTCTGTGTTGATAGCATTAACAAAGAGGACTGCAACCCACATAGAAGAATTTCTGCTGGCAAAGAAACTCAGTCAGACAAAATTAAGAAGAGGGTAGGGAAAAGGGGAATAAGAAGTGGACAGACAATTGTTAGGATAATATATTAACTTCTGTGTTGTAGGGTGATTTGGAGCCTGTATCAGTCCATTGTCCACAAGATACTCCCTGGTCCCCACACTGTATAATAATTATTCCAGACTGAAGGATCTCTTCTCACACTGCAAGACGAGAACAAAAACATCATGCTGATCATCCTTCCTGGTGTTTTACAGGCCAGGGAGGAATAGAGCAGGCTACAAATTACAGGACATATATATTAGCAGGCTGGTGAATGTGCAGGGATAAATGTGTGTGTTTAATGTCTGTGGGCAGTACAGCCTCTGGAAATGCAGAAGTATTTTACCAGTAAAATACTTCAGAGATTATGAAAATGGGCAGGTTTTAACTTTCAAAGAGTGATTTGGTTTATGATGATTGTACTGTACCTCTGGACTTACTTCCAGGGGGTTTCTCCTGTCTGGGGAGATGCCCAGCTTGCACCAGGTGCCATTCTCTGCAGTTTCAGTCATCACAACGTACGCACTCGAGTCTGACCCACGGACTCTCAGTGTATGCAGCAAGCACTGGGTCAGACTCGGCTTTACTGACCCTTCCCTTTCCTTCTCCTCTCTGCCCTCTCCCCTCCATTTTTCCCGACCTTTCTTGTTCAAATTTAACCATTAGGGGAATTAAAAAAAAAATAATAATCTGTTATTGAAGTAAAATTCTCTACTGCAAGAGAAGTTTAAATCCCATGTGTTAAAACAGCTCCTCCTTATGCCTTTAGTAAAGTAAGCTGTAGTGTTTTATTTCTCAAAGACAGGAGGATCTGCGGTTTGAGATTCTTAATATCCCCCTCCTCCCTGAGGGGAGAGCAGGGACAGAATTCATTTCAGCTCAGTGGATCACAGCAGTTTCTTAAGAGTTAACTCTGCTATCCCCATCCATCAGGCAGCCAGCGAGGCATCAGGAAGGAATGATGGATGTAAAATTATTACAGGGCTGCCACCCGATATACTTACTGCCATTTGTAACTAACGCTGGAACTGACACACTTTTTTCATTATTAAACATCCACATTAAGTCAACATTGGTCACTGTCATTTCATGTTTGGCAGTCTCTTAAGGGGAAGAGGGAGAGGTGGGAGTGGGGAGGGTGGTGGGAGGTGGGTGGGTGGAAATGGTAGGGAAGGCATCCTGAACCTGGTGTTCCATAAGCACGGGTAATAAACAGGCTCCTGCTTACAAAGCTGGAATAAATATTGTTACAAATAGCTCTTTAGTTACAGCCCAGCAGACAAGTACATGTCAGAGCCTTTTATAAGGGCACACTCCTCACAGTAACCAGGAGAATTTGTATCACAGGTTAAGCAACACTTCAGCACAGGATGTCTATGTATTTGGATGCACTCTTCTGAGAGTGCTATGAGCGTTCGTGCATATTCAAAATTCTTGTGTGGCTGTGTGTACTTACACAGCCCTGTCAGCTGCCTGTGCCTTTAGCAGCAGGCTCCAGCATTCAGAAGCCAATACCTGTGTGTGCATCAGCATATGCAGACACAAACTCAAATACCTGCTTGTGTCTCCCTTTCCCTTCTATTTTTGTTACCCAAGTGTATACATGAATGTTTGAAACTCTGACTACAGTCAGAAAATTACTGGCGAGCTTTGTGCATGTTTGTGCTGTGTATCTGTGCAAGAGTGTGCTGTAGGTTTGTATGCATGCACACACATGCTGGTTCTTTGTGTCTGTGTACATTTCATTTGCAGAGGAACATGCAGTTTTGGGGCCAAGCAAATAGAAGAGTCCACTTTCTGATGCTGCCCATTACGGTGTTTGCACTAGATGACAATCTGAGCTCTCAGCTACATGTGTAATAGGTAACATTGTTTATGTATAGTACATATCAAGCTATAATTAACTGTAGATGACAATTACAAATAAAACTATGCTCCTGGGTTTCCAAGAAACCAGAAAAACATACACACACACTTCTCATTTATACACAGAAATGCTTCCAAGAAAAGTAAAGTAAAAATATGTTTTATTGCATTTGCAATTAAAATAGGTTTTAGTAAAATCCATGTTCATCATGATGTTCATGGCTTTTACTGTAATCCTCTGAAAATCAAATCCCTCAAGATGGTCCAAGTTGGATGCCCATGAAGTGACTCACCCAAATCATCCTAGCCATTTTTGAAAATCTTTTCTCATTTATGATTCCTTTTATACAGTGTCTCTCCAGTTCTACAAAATTCCTGTCTGACTACTGCCTTACAGCTGGCTGATCTGGCTGTCCACAAGGATCAACCCATCTGGGAACAGGAGCAAGGTAACAGGTCATGTATACATGTGGAGAAAAGCCTCGAGAGCTTTAACAGGCTCCCAGAGCTGATTTCCAGTCTTGAGCCTGCCCAGCTACCCCCCGCCGATAAATCCCTACTGATAGACTAAGTTACATGTTCAGAGGCATAAAAGGACCTACCTTCATTGGTAGGCTGCAATAACAACAGAAGACTCAAGAGGTCTCAGAGATCCAAGCCTCCCTAGCTACACTAGCTACCGCAGCAAAGAAGGGAGGAAAACCTGAGACAGCCCCAGACCAGTACTTGTTGCACATAAAGACTGAGATAACTCTGATGGAAGGAGAGTGATCTTTCTTCTACACAAGTATAAATGTAATGTACATTTCTAATTAAACTATGTCCACATCCACACAGCTACTTTAGCTCTTTTAGTCCTGTCAACCACCCCAAAATATCACTGTCAGCAACCAACCAGTGAGTAAACACAACATCCCAGAAGCTCAGGGGCTGCCCTGGTGGGCACTGCAGTGGTAACGCTGCCACATTTCTATTTGTCACTACACACCTTCCCAACTACCTTGTTTTCTTTTCCTTGAAAACAGGCAAAACCAGTATCAAATTTAATTCAAAATGGCAACTCTTGCCTTCCTCTGAAATCCTGCTCTTCGCAAGACAGAAAACTTTGAGCCAGGTCCTAGGTCAAACAGCCACAAACCTTAGAGAAGTTGGTGTGTTAGTCTGGACCTGAACTTCACAGCTGGCTAGTTGGTGGATGGCCTAGAGCATATAGCTTATATGGGGAAGAACATGTGCTTGAACTTCACAGCCTCGTTCTTTTCATTTGTGGGATCAGATGCAAGAGACAGTTCAGGAGACCCTACAACAAGTTAAGAAATATAAAAAATACCTACAAAGTGCAACTTATTATCTAGTGCTTATTGGCTTAAGTGGTCCCCAGCAACCCAAATGCTGTTGTAGTCAAGGAGATCTCAGATTTAGTTCTGTCATTCTCTGTCTCCACTTTAAAATAAAATTAAAAAATAAAATAAAATTAGATTAAATTAAATTAAAATATAGGTGCACCCTTGAGAAAGCTTGGGCATTTATTGCATCGGAAAACCCAAACCCTACAGTTGCTTTAGAGAAATTTTCAACTGAGCTGAAATTTTTTCTTCCTGCTACCATGTAAAAGAACTCCTCCCTGCCTTCCACAAGCCCACCAGGAGGCATGAATTAGAGAGGAAAATAAACTTCAACCCAGGCTGAGGGTGAGAAGTGAAAACAGAAGGGGCAAGGAGAATCCCAACAATAGGAAAGTAACAGAATAAAGTGAATGCAGATGGTTCCACTCCTGTTACTTAATCAAAAGGCTGTGCAGAGTCACTAGAGCCAGCATAAAGTCATGTGTTAGAACAACAGCTGATCTGTATTAAAGAAGATTAACTCGCAATGCTATGGTGGAGGGCCTGGGATTATTTTATGTACTTCCATTGCCGAACAAGCCGTCAGCACAATTACTGCCCTCCGATGTGAATGACTGATCTGTAACCACAGCTAAACAGCATGCTGCTTAGGGGCCTGGGTGCTTCATGAAGATGAATTTCCATACCATCAAAGTGCTTTTAATGGGCTTCCTGATCCAACCACAAGGCCTGCTTTGCAAGTATATAGAACTCAGGATGAAGGCTTCCTGTCCAAAAGGATTTGGTCGGTTGTCACTTGACAATTCCCAGCCAGCACAAGGGAGGAGAGGGGGGAGATAGGTAGAGTTGTCTCTGCTTTGGAGGATTAAAAAAAAAAAAGGAAAGAAAAAAAAAGGGTACAGATGCTTTCTGAATGCAACCAACTGCTGTATCCACAGCTGAATTCAATGCGCTTAACAAATAACGGCAATTTAGCTATGCTTGCGAGGAATAGCTTGAGTCACTTTGCATTAGCATCTGGCTGAGTGTTAAAGTCATTTCTACATGGGGAGCAGAGAAAAGAAATTTCTGCTCCGAGCATCCTTTCAAGAATGCTTAAATATTTGAATATAAATTCCTTTGTGCTTGTGATCACTTCTTCTTATATCTGACACTCTGCTTTTCCCTTTTCCCTTCTGGTACTCTTCTATGTGAAATGCCGTAAACATGCTCCATCCCTCTCTTTCTTTCTCTCTCCCCATACCAATGCTCTTATAAGAGAGACTGTATGTGCTGCCGGATACCTATTACACTGACCTCTTTTTTCCTTCCCCTTCCTCTCCAGAAAGTGCATGAAATTGGAGTCATTTCTACATCACTTATACCCAGGAAAGGCTGATGAAAAAAGTACAGTAGTGAGAGACTCACATGGACATTTAACATTCATTCCCCAGACTGCTGGCTTCTCACAGCTTATTGATCAAACTCCATCTAAAAACAGGGAAAATGGAAAGCTATCCAAATTAGCAATCTGCTCATTCTGGACAATATTGTTTGACTCACAAGCTTCCTAGGATGACTGACTTTCAAGTTTCTGCTAAGTAGCTGATCATTTTTATTCATTCTATTTATCTGCCCATCTCAGCGATTCACACAAGGTCTTACAGTGAAAAGCCCTAGAAGAGGTTTTAGTAAAATGCAGTTTGCACCAAAGTCATTTTAGCTGTACAGAACAATAAAAACTGTGACATCTCAGAAGATACTGCAGAGGAAATAGAAGAATTGAGGAGGAAGTCTTGTTATGCACATAATGTTGAGACACACGCAGGAGTTGGGATGTATATCTTAAACAGCAGGATTATAAGGACAGCTTACTATAGATGTGGAAGAAAGGACTGGCTGATGTATTTACTCTCTGCAAGCCAAAACAGTGCATGGAAAGACATCAGCTACTTCCAGAGAAAAGCAGGAGATCATGCTCTCTTCAGCCGATGCAATAGATAGAGCACATAGAAATTTTCTAGAGATATTTACTGTCGCTATGTTGTTACAGTAGAACTTCACAGACCAGCTCAAAAGTGGAAGGCAGTAAGGCCCATGCATTCTGCTGCTTCCACATGTTTACTGCAAATATTTGGTGCATTTTGTGTTGTCAATTCTCCATTTCTTCAATTCTGTTAAGTCATCTAACGTGACATGACAGTGCTACATTGCAATGGTCACAAAATATAATATATGACAACCTCACAAGGCTAAATACCCAGAAGCTGAGCCTGACTATCAGCAAAGCTTATGCTCCTAAAGAAGCTTGAATATTTTCAAATCCAGCTCATCTCTCAAACACATGTAAGCATTTCCATAAAGCAAGATTTCCACTTAGACCCAGAGATTTCCAATATCACCTTGCCATAATACATGTTGACAGGCTGGAACAGAGAATTAGTGGCCTCCAAAGTTCTTATGATGGCTTTAACCATTTCTGCTGCCTCCCCCCTCTCCTCAAAGTTTCTTCACATCTTTCTCTCATGCCAACTTTTGGTTGTGGTTTTCATTTTTCCTTTTGCTTTTTTGAAAGAAGCAACTATTTTCTTTAAAATTGTGAAGAAGAAAATAGAGCAAATAAAGGGAGGAAGAAACTATGCAAGTAAAGGCAAATGCAATCTCTAGGGGTTTGCAAAGGAAGACTCAGACACTGACCTTTTCTGTCCTGCAGTTATTGAGACCCAGGCTATTCACAACAGCCACCTTCCCATCCAGCACCTGTTGTTCTCTCCGAAGTTGCTCCTTCATCTGCCGGGCCTCCTGGATTGCCTTGGTAACAGCATCGTGGTCATTTAAATAACCTGACGACGTGATAGAAGAAAGGATGTCTTAAAAAAAGAAAGTTACAAGAAAACACTTTAGCTTTCATAGATGAAATTCATCAATATTTCATCATTATTCATGAGAAAGAATTAAAAGGCAATGTCCACAAACCTGCCTAAGCTTTGCAATTCTGTTACTGTTATGGTAGAGCCACCTGGATATAAAGCATGAGAAACATCAGTGCCAGAATCATCATCCTGACATCTGATCCCATTAGTTTCAATATTTCCTTGACACTGGTTAGCTCTGTGGTTTGCATGCAGCAGGATGTAACTGGATAAGAGTAAGGGGAGGCTTTGATCACGCCAGCAATCCCAAACTCTTAAAAATAGATGGTTTTATTCTTCCCCATCTTAAAACTTGTGAATACATTGCAATAAACCACAGGTGGCGGTGGTTTGCTATAGATATGAAACATAATGGCTCGGAAGAGAAGCTTCATCCCCTGCCTGCTCCCCACCACCACCTGTCATTCAGAACTGCACAAGAAACCACAGCTACATGGACCTACATTCCCACTCCTATTCACGCCACTAATAGTAGGTCAAACGTCCACTGTTTTGCTGCAAATTCACAGCCTAGGGCTTAGCTTTAGTAGTTGCTGAATTATTTCCTTTTAAAATGTTACAAGCATCACCAGCAGAGCTAATACTATTTAATTTTAAATGTGACACTTTGTCATTTTTTTTCTTCAGCGTACTGTAGATTATACTTATTATGATCTGCATGTGATTTGCAGGATAGAATACTGATGGGAGACTCCAAGCCCCAGTCTATTTTTCAAACATTAAAGGAGAGGCTAATATCTACCCATCTCCCTCCCCCTCTCCACATACACGCACATGCACACACACTTCTTTCTGTCTTTTAACTAGGGCATAAAAATGGCATAAAATGAATCTGTAATATGAAATTGCCCAGAAAAGGGACTTCTGTTTGTGACATGAGGCTAAATCTAACCAGATCCATTGGTGAATTGTGACAGATGGAGGGACTGTGAGACAGAAGGCAGGCACTAATCACACACAAAATGACCGGCTTGCCTCAACATGTTCCATGGATTCCAGCAAACTTTACACCCTAATCCATTTTTAGAACAAAAAACATCTGGGCCATAAATCCTCTAATCTGCCAAAACACGCTATTAAATCCCATGATTTGTTGAAAAACACTAAGATTAAAGAAAGGAAATATAAAATGGCTAACTGCCGTGTTAGGAAAGTGTTATTAATACTCTTTCTTTGTCTCAATTATGAATGTTCTGTTCCTAAAGAGCCTTGTCTAATCATGTCAGATTACACATCCTTGTTGTATTGCTAGACTCTTCTATCTGATCCACTGATTGCCAAAAAACGTAGGACATTGTCTTGCTGCTTAAAACATTTCAGGGGAAGAAGCTGATGTCAGATTAGTTCAGTGCTGCACTGCTACAAGGATTTCATTTGGGGTTTTGGCTTGATTGTGTTTTTTTGTTGTTGTTTATCTTTTTTAGATTACAGATGCAGTGGGCAAAAACTAAAAAGAAAAGTTTCAGTGCAGTTTGACTGTTGCTAATTTTACTAACGGGTAGCTTTTGGCTAACTACCCTGAGACTTTTAAATGAACCAACTTGATCCACATTGTTTTTATCAACTGTCCCTGTTCAGCAACTCCCAGCCAACAGAATTCCATTAATTCCAGCTTCCCCAGTGTAAGAAAGGATATAACCTGCACCAACACATATCTATCTACCAGTTGACTTTTTTTTTTTTTAAACATCCATTTTAAAAACTTGCTTGGTTTCTTCCCCACTTTGCATCTGTTACTGATGAAGCTTGCATGTAGTCGGAATAAATTAAAAAGGAAGCAAACAAACAAACAGTAGTATTACTGCTGCTTGTGCTCTTGATTAGGCTAGGTATAATACTTCCAATCTGTAATACAGCTGAATTTGCCTAGGAACTGGAATTCATGCCCTTCTCCAGACTATTTGGCTTTTCCTGAATGCTGCTATCTTTGAGACAGTTTGGCACATGACAGTGAATAAAAGCAAGCACTCCTTATGTTTTTCAGTAGCTGCCAAGATGCTGGTGTGCAGGGAAATGATTAATATAGAAGCGAGTTGAATGTAAATTATTGTTGTTTAGGGTAGGTGGTGAATTATTGACAGAGAGGGGAACCGCATTACATAAAATGCACTTAGTTACAAGGATTGCCAAACTAGCACAGAGATGTTGAAGATAATGGCAAAGGGCAGAGAGAAGTCATTTCTGTTTTTAGTACACGGACATATGCCTGTTCCCACAAAGAAGTGCTTGGATTTAAAGTCATACATGAAGTCATGACATTTGTGACTGCTCAGTCTGTAGCATAATTTATACACTATAAGGAAAAGTATTATGTATGTGTATGCCCAACTGCAGCTACACTTTTAATCACAGGAAGGTATAAGTTTATATTCCCTAAACAAAGCAGAACACACATGAGCGTTTCTCCATGCCACTGGAACCACGCAGCCTTAAGAACTTCTCTCAGAGAATGGTTTTAATTTGAAGTTAGTGGCGGTGAAAGGTGACAGCTCAGCTATACCCCAGCAAGGCGGTTCAGGCACATCTAGGGCAGACAACCCTTTTCTTGCATTGACAGTCCCGATCATTCAAATGGTGGAAATAACTCTCTGGCAAGTGACTGCATATTTCTCAGTGACCTTTCCTGGAGAGATCCATCTCTCAAGATAAAAAGTATACCTCTCTACCAGTCTCTCATAGTACCTTTATTAAAATGCTACCAAGCTGTTTTTGTGGTGTAGCTCCTACTGGAGGGTGACTTAAAATTTAATGTTCTTTTTTTTCTAAGATCACCAAATGATTTCAACATGGTAACGAGCTATAATTTTGGTTGGACCTGACCTAGCAGTTAGCAGGAACGGACTCTCTGAAGTGTTCATAAGCCTTTTCTTCATGTAGTCCTCCATAAAGAATAGAGTTTTGTTAGAAGTAGGCTATGTCTGTCCAGTTCCTGCTCCACAGTGAGAGATTCCTTATCTTATATATACTGTATGCACAGTTATACTGTTCAGCAACCTCAAAAAGTCACTTTCTATATTTGTAGCTAGGAGATATACAGCAGTGAACTCTATGTCATTAACAATAACTTAAGTATGTTATCTTTTTCTCCACAGTTTTCCATGGTTTATTAATGGTATAACACATTAATTCTTCTTACAAGAGTGACCTTTAAAGCTTCATTCATCCTCATAGCTTTTATCCAATTACATTATCACTCATTACAGGTACAGAATTTCAAAATCTGCATTTTGTTAAAGGAAGTAAATTGCAGGGGTCTCAAACCTATGAAAAATATGAGGTGTGTAGTGAAAAATGATTGAAGAGGAGAGAACAAGAGATGTCCTGCCACTGAGATGCAGGTCAGGTGCTTAATACCACATCTTAATGTGGTGCTCAGTCTATTGAGGACAAAAACTTTGATGTGAAAAAAATGAAATTTGGCGCACTGTACATGGAGAGCAGTAGAGCCAACCAAATGAAAGATGAAATACGTGATTATCTACCGTTAAACATGTTAAACAGTCTAGGGCTATTAAGAATAATACATGCATTAACAATTAATGATGAGATATTTATGAAATATTTACACAGTTGTAACTTGTCATACCAAATAAAGTTATTTTCTTTTCTATAGGGCACAGGAGCATATTTACTGTCTGATATACGGAACTCTCATCAACATTAGCAATAATCTTGTATGCACAGTGTTTTGAACACCGAAGATAATCATTCGGGTAGAACATGGACTACCAGAGAGCTTGGAAGAGAACCACAGAGAAACAAAATAGTTTCACTACACAGCACTGAGATATCACAAAAGTTGCTTCTGATTGGTCTGACCCACAGTTTCATTCATTTTCTGTGCCATCTCTGAAAGTGACCAACTGGAGATGTTTCACAGTAGCAAAGGTACAGCAGTCTACATCAATTCCCTTAACACAACATGATTTATACACTGAGATCTTAGTTCATATTACATTCAAACACTTCTTGGAATAAAATGTTTCAGTTAGAAGGATGCAGAATGGGATGTGTACATTTTTTACTTACACACATGCAAAGAGCAGTCCCTTTAACACACAGGACTTGCAAAATCACTGCTAGGACCATTATTATTTAGATGGTCTATAGGCAAAGAGGTCATATTGACAGGAGGAAAAATTAATGCTATTTTCTGCCACAATGTTAAAAGCAGCCAGTCAAGACTATTCACAAGATACATCACAAATCTTGTGTTTTTTTTTGTTTTGTTTGTTTGTTTGTTTGTTTTATTTTGAATGAAGCTGTTAGTAGTTTTGCTAGTTAGACTGAGATAAAATAATGGCCAATGCAGTTTTATGGTGGACTAAACATTAAACCTGTATTTTGGCAAAGATGTATTTATTTGCATATGTAGACGTTTATTTATTTTTTTAAATTTGATTCATCACCTGCTTTTTTAAAGATGATGTGGTATAGTATCACTTATCTTTAGTGCCTGCCATTAGACAGGTGTCTGTCTTTAACATATGCTGTTAAACAAACAGCATTTATTGACCATTATTGATAACGCATTATGTGAAATAACACAGGATTTTGTTTTCCGAGTCTGTAAACGTTAAGATACTCTTCTTGAAATGATAAGTCTGTTGCAGATTCTTAATTGGTATCAATAAATACAGCATTATGGTCAGCCTCTGACAGTTCGCACACTGCTGTCTGATAAATGCCCATTTTCAAATAACACCTATTAACCATTATGAGGAAGGTCAAATGAAAGTGAGCTTACCTATTGTGTTAGCTCTGGCCGAAGGACTAGCTAATGTTGCTGGCACAGAGGATTTTAGTGAACTGGCCCCACTATTTATTCTCAGAGTTGGCATATGAGGAGAGGTGGGTGATGTGGGAGACTTGCCATCAGATGTCTTGGGTTTGGCTGAAAGGTTCAGAGGCTGGGCCACTTCATCCTATGATGAGCAGAAGATAAAAGAGTGTTATTAAAAAACTGCTGTTGGCACACCACCATCCAAGCAATTCAGCTGTTTTCAGCTCATAGGAACCTCTAAACCTGTAAGGTTGTATGATACATATTAAGATCAAATGTGATACCATCTTGCCATTCCAGATCAGAACTTAGATGACTGATGGATTAGTAAATGAGCCTGATACAATCAGAGAACATTCTCCATTTGCACTTTGTTTTTAAGAACAGTCCCTGAAGAAACTCTTCATATTAATGCTTCTATGATGAAAATTAAGAGTATTTTTAAAGTTATATTTTATTTTATTTTAAACTCAATATGGATGGAGAGAATTTTTACTTTACTTTTACACTACCATACAAATTGGGCAAAAATGATTGAGTAGGCTTTATTGTTGTTGTTGTTTTGTTGCCTTTGGTGTTGTTGGTGTTTTTTTTGTTTTTTTTCTTTTTTTAAACTTGTCCTTTCCTCTGAACTTCCAGGCTTAGAATTGCAAGTACAAAAATATCATAAGAAACATAACACTTCTTTCCCACCACAACAAGAGTGCAGGGAGAAACTGCAATTTCTTTCCACAAAATTTGAAACAATAAACTGGATAATTCTGCATAAGCCCCTGTATTTTCTCAACTTTTCCTGAGCTGGATTTCAAGATTTGGGTAATCATTGCAACGCAAAACCAGAATATCTGGATGACATTTTTTGCAGGGTAATTGGAATTATTCCTAAACCTAGCTTGATTATATATAGTACCTGACAGTGCTATAGAACACATTAAAATTCAGTTATGTGCTTTTCTTTGACCATAATAGCAAGGAAAAACAACAACAACAAAAACAACAACAACACAACAAAAAGCAAACAGGCAAGGGAGAAAAACCTTTTCAGCAAAGGATACTTTAGAAATCATTTTAACTGACTTTAAGTAACCAGAAATAATGTATATGGTATTAGAACCATGTAGATATCAGCTTTGCTCTCCTCTCAAACTGACTTCAGAAAACCATTCCTTAAGCAAAAGAAAGTGCTACAACACACAATGCTATTTCAGCTCCAGGCACTGAAGAAGTTGATTCTGATCTCTGTAAGTTGTAAGTACACTCACTCTTAAAGAATTATTCCTGACTTTAAACAATGCAATGCTGACTGGAATTAGACTTACAATGTTTGAGTGCTTTAGTGTTACTGCTAAGGTATCTGCAACTACTATCATACAATACTGACTCTTTTCCATAGAGAGTGGTGTGCTGCAGTAAAGAAGGAATTTTATAGTCAACTGTCACATGTGGAAGTATGATTAAATGTATGTCTCCAAACACAAGACAATTTTGAAAATTTGAAAATATGAAAGTACTTTCATATAACTTTTCAATTACCTTAAAGAAGCAAGCTCTGAGCTAAGCACTTTTGTTATGTTTAATCATTTTCAGTAGTAGATAAAAGTAGTAAAATAGTAGACAAAAGTAATTGTAAAAAAAATATTGTAAAAAAAAAATCCTGTTGTAGTAGTCATAGTTAAAAATAAATTTAAGCTTGGCAAACAATTGTGTCAAGAACATAATAGACAAAGGTGTTATCCTTTAAGTAGTGTTTAAGCCATCCTAGTTGCAACTTGTGCATAACAGTAAAAGGGGAAAAAACAATGGATTGAATTGGTCATACTCTCAGACTCATCTATTGTATTCTCAGAAGGCAGAGTTCTGTTGATCTTCTAGGAGACTTAAGCTACTGGGTTTAAAATGTTGCCCAGCTCAATCAACATCTGACATTATAAGAAGGTACTCATTCCTTTACAGAAATACAAAACCAACTGTATTAGAATAAAATGGATTAAAATACATTAAATGGAAGGGGACTTGCTCTGCTGTTCTATTGATTTCAATTTAAAAAAAGCCCACAACAGTGCAACTATTATATTGTTATATCAGTACTGAGACAATTGCATAAAAGTCTAAGTTCAAACTAACCAGTGAACCAACCATACACAGTGGCTGACCTGGGCCAGACAAGGATCCCTGAAGAGCAAAGTCATCTATTTGAAAGACAGTATCAGAAGCAATGCAAACCTGCCTACAGACTTGATTCAGTTCAATTCAAGAAGGGTTAGTTTCTATGTATATTCAATTCTTGACCTCTATTCTAAGTGTCAACAAAAGAGGCTAATTAGTTTCAGATATGGTAGTAGAAGCTGCTGCATACCCTCTGGCCAATGGAAATCAGTCTGAGAGCAGCACTTCAGTTCACATGGACCAACAAAATCATTGATGGCAAGGGCTCTCACTTGCACTTTAAGCCCTGGATTATCCTGTCCTTACAGTTTCCTTCCCTTCCCTCGCTCCCTCTCCCTTTCCTCAGTTCTTCTGTCCCACTTTTTTAGCCTGGTATGAAGGTGAAGTCTTGCGCATATCCACTACAGAACAGTGGTTTTGGTTTCGTTTAATGCAAGTTAGAAATAGGGGAGGCGTTTTCTCGATTGCAGGCATCCTATGATGAAGCTGTCTATGCTGTAACTATTCTTGGTAGTAAGAATGCTCTTCTTCATTCAAGTCAGCACAGCTTCTCTGGAGCCAAGAAGTATAAGGTCTTGTGGAAGTAATAGAAGTTGACAGCTCCAGAGCTGATAAACGTCATTCCAAGTCACCCCTTCATTCACTTTCATTGTGTGTTCAGGCTAATGGAAAAGTAATTGGAGGTCACAGAAGCTTGGTTCTCATATAATGGAATAAGTAAACAGGTTTCTGATATTATATGTATTTACAAAATGATATTACTTCACTGTTTGGTCTTCATAACATTTTTACTTCTTTTATTTCAAAGAACATTCCGAAATTCTCACTGGAACTCAAATATATAAAAAATTCAGGCAGAGAGTTTATAAATCCTACACTGAATCATGAGTTGATAATAATTTAACTTATCCTCTTAACCACAGTGGAACCATTTATTCCATGGGAGTCTAAAAAATATCTGTGAGACAGGTAATAATATACAATTGTGTTAAATGTGAAGATGACTGTTAGGGTCTTCAGTTCTATACTCAGTAAACTATTTTACTCTTTATCCTATCTGCAGACATAAATTCAAAATTCTCTAAATGAGTTCCTATTCTCTGCTCTTCCAGTTTAAATCAAGAACTGCAGTGTCTTCATTCTTGAATTGCACCTGTGTAACTTAGAGGAGAATTGGGTGTTGGCCTGATTTTGTCTTTGACTATAAAATCTTTCAGTTAACATTCTGCCACATTATAGAATAGCAGGCTTCACTTTCAGGTATGTCAAGACTGCATATAGTTGCAACACAAAGACGGCTAGGGCAAATAAGAGTAACAATAATAATAAAAAATAGATGTAGCATATTCACTCCAGGTAGATTGTATCTTTATAGTCAGGAGATTTGATTTTATGCAGTGGGATACTGGGCATAGAACCCAGAACTACTTGCCGCACTTAGTTTTTATTAGAAAAACCTCAGTATTAATTGGTCCCTGCCTTTTTCTGATATGCAGTTATTCTCAGATGCCATTGGTAAAGATTTTTTTTCAAGCCAATATTGTTTAAAGAGTTAAACAAAGTCAAACATTTATTTATATATCAGCCAAAACGATTAATACTTAGAGCAGAGGACATTAAGACCCAAAAGGCTTGTGATAATATAAACACAGATGTGATGAAAGTAAAATATGATCTTGATTAAAGGTTATGAAATGTTTCCTTTAAAGTAGCATATTTGTCTAGCAAAAAAAAAAAACACACACATGCACAAATAAATGTAGAGAATAAAGCATAAGCAAAAACACACAATGAGGAGCAATGGGGGGCTAACAAATTGAAGTACCCACAGCAAGAACAAACCACTGGTAAGATATTCCCATCCCCTGTACCACAGCAGTGTCAGAATGGTTGTAGTTAGTTGCTATTTTAGGCCAAACTGGTGCTTCACTTCCCAGGATTGGAAGGCTGTCATTAACCAAAACTTTGGAGCTTATGGAACATTAGATCCTTGATTTGATGTAGATTTCTTTTTTTCACCTGGTCTAACATAAGAGGGAAGAAAGAAGAATCCTTTATCTACACCAAAATTTGGGTGATATATAGAATATTCAAGAGCTGAGTTCTGTAACTTCATTCTACCTGGTTTTGTACAACTTTGAGCTTTCATATTTAAGCATCAGACATTGGAAATCCCCAACATAAATGTCTGACAAGCAACATTTAAGTAGAAATACTGCTGATAAGTTGAGTATTCATAACACTGCTGTTATAAGGTTTGTATGGTCCTTTGAAAACATACAATCCTAGGTGAACACAAAGCGCTTATTAATATGGGAGGAAACATGAGACAGAAAAGGAAAAGATTTGGTGATGGTCATACAGTAATGTAGCGAGTTTCAGATTTTAGAATTTCTGACTCACACAGCCAAACAGTGTTACAAATAGGTGGCTGAAATGATGTCTTTTTATGTTTCAGTCACACTGTCTCTATTTACTGCCTCCTAAGATAAAAGGTTATTTTATATCTGAATATGTAGAAAGAAGGAACTGAAATCTGACTTTGAGAATGTCTCTGAATCACTTCTTAAAAATTGTGCTATTTCAACACTAAGAACTAAACAGAAGACCAATAGCCCAGATGAATGAACTAGTCTCAGAGACTGAAAAGAAGGTGCGTGAAGGTGTGTGGGGAGGAAGAACTTAGACAATCTGGATTTTATAATCTCACTTCTTCTCACATATTTTAAAGATTGGAATACTATTAAAATAAAGTTGCTGAATTATTGTACTGTAATTTAAACACAAATGGTGCATCCCACTGTGGCACACACTGAATATCCAGGTTGTACGGTTTATTACAAAATTATGAACTACTCTGTGTATCATCTGACTGGCTATACAAATGTGCTTAAATGGCCTGGCATAAGCACAGCCTCGCATGCTCTACCAAAGAGGCTTTTCATGACCTCTGGGAACACATTTGCCACATCTTGCTGCTTATTTAAATGACCTTGACAGTACAAATTACAGCCAAATGAGTAGAAATAAGGAGCTGGAGAGGGGGTTTCTAAAAGAATGCACCCTACCACCTCACCAGAAACAAAGCCTCATTCCTCTACCCTGTTTCTGTTTCTTTGTGATCTTCATTTCAACAGAAATGCAAAATACAGAGCACTCACTGCTATGTCTGGGGCAGAAGACAAAGATGCTATTGTTGCACACTGAACAATGCAGCCCATCAGTGGCTTGCTTATACATTCAATCTTTTGCTCATCCAGAACCCTCTAACCAACATGGAACAGAAACAGAGGTAGGACAGCATATATGCAAATAAAATCCTTCAGCATTATTGTCCCTTCCAGACTACAGTTGTCCACACACTCACAAAAATATACTGGCAGCTTTCTTCACATTCCCTCCCCTTCCTCTGAAGCCACTCATGGTGAAATTATCAATAGTGATTATAAGAAGCCGAGAGGTAATGGCAGTTGTGAAACATGTTGTATAAATGAATCATGCTGCTGATATTATCCTCACTGATGAAATAATTGTATTAAATTAAGCAGGGATGTTCACATGACAGGATGGGTGAATTAGATAATGCTCATCTGCAGCTGCACCTCCTCCTGCCACATTCTCAAGTTTTGATTAAGAATAATGTGTCCCTTCCTGCAAAGGTGGAAATTTTTCTAACTACATAGAAAGAAAGAGATGTAGACTTATAAACAGGCATCTCAGTCATGACATGATAATAAAAACAACAGAATTATTCTTCAGGTGCAGAGAATTCACTTTATTCTCCTGTATCTCTTGCCCATGAGTTTGAACACCAAACATAGAAGGTACAACCAGACTCTTTTCAGGAAGGACAAGAAAGGCACCAAGATTAGACAGAAGAAAGACACAAGATAAAACAAAAGGCAAATATTAGAAAAAACTGTCTCCTTCCTTCCTGGTCCTGCAAAGTGCACAGACTTTTTGTTCTGTGATAGATACAGAAACATCTCAGCCTGAATTTATTCAAAGCAAATTTATTTTTTTTAAGGAGTTGCTTTGCTGAGTGTCGTTCTTCAAACATGTTGCTCTCAGAAACTGGACACATCCTGGACTTAGCACGTGTTACCCAACCAAAGTTAATGCTTCCAGTCTTTACTGACATTGCCCAAAAATTCCTACTCATGGGACTCAAAACACAGGATTTATGAGAAGCATTGGTTTTGTTCTATTGGTTGCTCCTTTTAGGGGACTACTAAAAGAAAAATTACTCCCAAATGCTGATTCATACACAGGACAATTCTTGCACAGACTCCACTCCTGTTCAGGGGCCAAAGTGGTGTGAGAACACAAACTTCATCTGTTCTGTTCTGTAATACAGGTGACACAAGGTTGTTTTGTTTGTTTGTTTTGTTTTATCTTTCCCATTCCTTTTCTACAACACTACGGGCTCTCACTGAGGATATTCTCCAGAGACTTTGTCCTCTCAGAAAGATCCCTAATTTCTTCCCCTTTCATTTCCTTTACAGGAAGACGAACTGAAAGGAAAGTCTGCAGTTACAATGACTAATTTGCTGCCCTGGAAACCCTGAGTTTTGATTTTGCCTAGTCCACATGTCATCAAGGAAAAGAGCTGTTGGGTGGTTTTCCCTTTGTATGTGGTACTGTTGTTTTCAGAATTTGTACACAGGATCACAGACAGACACAGGAAGAACAAAAGAGGAGCATGCAAAATGACCTGTCTCTAAACACGGAAGGCCCTAGGAGCTATACGTTTCCCTCTGTTCCCCACAACCTTTTGTTCTGTACAGTGATTACTTTGTAATATCACCCTGTTCTCTGATCCACAGAATACAGATGCAGAAATAACAGAGGACCAAATGCCAAATAAGCTTAGGATCACTTTAGTCCTCCAGTTACCTCAGATGTGGAAGAGTGTGGGGGCAGTTTCAGCTGCAGAGCAGCCTAAACCCCAGATCTGTGTAGGGAGCTATGTAACTCCTTCTTGAAGTCTACACCCAACCGTGACCTAGATATTGCATACCATCTGGACAGGACTGTGCACACAGAACGCTAAAAGCAACTCCAAAAACTTCTCAGGAAAGACAAGTACTACACTGGGACCTAGTCTTTTGGGGTCTCCTGGAGCTCAAGGCAGGCTGTTTGGCCAACAGAATACATCAGGGAACAAAACCTAGCAAAATGAGAAGATTTGTGTTTACTCAAAAATCATTCATTTAGTTTCTAAAATCCTCAGAGAAGCATCCTCCAAACCATACTTGCAGCTTCTGGCTTGCTTTGGACTGCCAAAACACCCACCATCCTTGTGAAGTCTCCTGGTAATCTCCACAGACAAACAGCACAATGTGTTTGAGGAAAGTGGTTGGTATGAAATTTCTGGGCTATTTTTGCTTGATGATGAGTTTTCAGTTACACCTCTAGATAAACCTGATGACTTATGGATGCTTATTCCAAATCAGATCCAAACTTCAAAAATTCGTTTTCATCCATACAAAAATAACTGGCTTACTCCTACTGATATTATTCTGCTGTTTGAGCACTTGCTCTTCCTCTAGGTCAAAACAAGCTGAAGAGAGAGCTGCTCATGACTCAGTGCATGGATTTTCAGTACAGCATGAACCAAAACTGCACAAACAAAGGGCTTTCAGCGTTTGCTTGTACCTCATAGTGAAAAGCTCCTTCTTTTTCTGCATCTCTGAGTGAGTGAAAATTTAACTCAGTAGCCTCATATACAAAACAACAACAACACAACAACAACAAAAAAAACTTCAGCAAAGCTTGTGAGAAGGGTCCATATTGACTAAAGATACAAGAGTCAATGAAGAGAAAGACAGGACATTTGAAATTCTGCTAGTCCAGACTTCAGGCCAAATTTGGGTTCTTTAGTTAGCTTTTTGCTTCTAATAATTATTTTCCAGCTGTTCTTCTCACATCACTGCTGTACCTCTCTATTTGGTATAATGCTAATAATGAAGTGCTTCTCTAAGATGGCTCAAGTCAGCCACTAAGCAGGAAGAGTGACTTAGGGATGGGTCAGCAAGGACCAACACAGACACTGCAAATCTTCAGGGGAAGCCAACAACTAATTTTTCATGCTTTTAACCATGTACATTACTTCACCAGAAGCAAAAACCATTAAAGAGAATCATGGAGTTGCAGGGGACAAGAGGAGAAAAGTTTTTCCTAAACACGACGTTTCTTCCGAAGTGCCCCCACTGAAATACATGGCAAGAGGGAAAAAAATCACTTCTCCAGTGCTTGAAATGAATATTAATTAATTAAAGCTCATAAGTACTCTGACAGCTTCTGCTTTATTTTACAAATGAGAAGAAAAAGGCACAAAGTGGCTAAGCGATTTGTCTAATCTCACACAGTGAGTAAACAGCTGAGTCACAAGGAAGAATGGAGCAATTGCCACTCTAATTCAGGCCAATGTTTGGTGGTGGGCTGATTTTGTTTATTGCTTGCTTTGGTTTTTGAATACTTTCTTGAACTTCCCCCATACATCGAGGTGCTTCAGAAGAAGTTGCAAGAAAAAGTAGACAGCTGTCAGATAGTTTGATCTGTGGTATGTATTCCTGAACTCGTGCTGGGTAGAAACTGAAGTAGCCCCTGCACTGAAGCATGCATGATGCCTTGTAGCTTGGGTCTTGGTTGGATTTTTAAGTCCTTGCTACAGAATTCTGTCCTTATAAAACCCAGAAGCCTCAACATGTGGTATCCTGTCCTTAATAATGTCCCACCCATAAAAAGGCTGTTTAAAAAAACAGAAATAGACATTAGACTGGATTTTGTTTGCTGCCTAAATTGAACTTGGAGTCATCACCTTCCAGCAAATAATCTCCAGTAAATGTTAAGCGGAATGAACAGCAATGAAAACAACAAAACCTGAAAGGATGGGGAAGGACTTGGAAGGAAATAAAACAAGGACCTGCAAAGCCAAACAGCATTACAAACTGGTACATTTTAAATGAACAACAAGAAAACAGAAGCCACACTGATCAAAGCCTCCCACCTCCTCTCTGTGGTGGATGACACCTTCGCTGGGAGCACACCACCACCTCTAACCCCACACCTGCAAAAGGAATTAATTTCAAAAAGAATACAGACCAAAGCGTACCATATCAAAACAAATTAGCAACAGCCCCCTCCTCCTGCTGTGGTCAGGCAGGAGAAGTAAAAATGCTGCATGGATTGTAAGATTCAGGGGGAAAAAAAAAGACAAAACAGAACAAAACAAAACAAAACAACCAAACCAAACCAAACCAAAACAAACAAAAAAAACCAACAACAACAACAAAAAAACAGCTGTTGAAAACTTTAGAAGAAACGAGTCAAAAAAGCTTGAAATAAAAGAGATTTCAAACATCTTGGACAACTGACAGTGGGCTAAGAATTTCTTTTTCAAAAACCACCTGTGCCTTCTCTGACTTTGGTTATCTCTATGTAGTCTAGGTGGATTTTTCACCAAGAGGCAGCAACATATGCAGCACTACAAATAAGCAGTGCAAAGATAAAATGCACTGTTTTCATTTATAGATACATACAGCTGTATGAAAAATGTCAAAATATGTTTTGTAACTGCAGATATGACCTGCCTGACAACTTGTTTTTCAAACTAATAGCTTTTCAAAGGGAAACTATCAACACAAAATTCATCTGTCTTTAATACTTGCATGCTATTAACAACATCCCAGATCACTAAAATCAAAATGATTTTACAACTCTGCCTTGCTGGGTATTTTTTCATTTCACCTCCTTTTAGCAGTAAGATGAAATCTAATCAGCAGTTCCAGAAACTGGAGGGAGTTTGATGTACTGTAAGGAATGTTCAAAGCAAACACATGCTCCATCATGAAGTACTGCACTCACACAAAAACAAGATTTGTTTAATATTTATATCACACTCATAATCACATATGTGGGGCTTAACTACTTGAGAGTTCACTTCTGGGAAGGGTCATTCCTATTCTTATGCCATACTCATGTTTTTTTTTGTTGCTTACTACTTGAGTCATGCACAGGGACCCAAAGAGACTTGGGTTCAATTCCTGGTTTTTCAACAAACTTTCTCTGTGAACTTGAATGAGTCACTCATTATCTTATCTTATTCTGCACATGGTCACTGAAATCTTTGAAAAGTTATCATAAAATATTACCAAACATAAATGTCAGTGTTTTGCAGTCATGCAAATGCCTACAGAAAGTAAAGGGCCACCTCTTTTGTCTCAATTCTCTATTTATATGATTGGAGAAATACATCCTTTCATCTATGAAAAGGGTTTCTTCTATGCAAAGTGGGCATACACCATATATATGTTTATCTAACTGCATAGGGACACTACCATTTAAAACCCTTTAAATTTAATAAGTACTATTGATGTTATATAATTATCCCAATGAACATATTAATCAACCATAATAATCATAATTAAAATTGAAATATATTGTACTTCCATTTTTTTTTTGTTTGCTGCTGTCAGTACTGAATGCAGATTACAAGCAGAACAGTGTTGAAGAAGTATTGAGCCCCCCTTGGTGAATAGACTTCAGATCCTATTCCTGATTCACAACAGCAAAAATGAAATCACCATCAGGACTGATATCAGGGCCAAATTGCTGGCAGGCACAATGAACCACTAATTGCTGGATTCATTAGTAAGACTCATAGTTTGTCCCCATGAGATGCTGAACACTTTCAGCTCCTTTTAAAACCTAGCATCTTAGAAATTAAAATTAACAACTGCTAACTAGAATTTCTGTTATACTGTAGAAACTCAGCATGGATTTGAAGTCAGATCACAAGAATGCCAAAAATCTATTATGTAAAATTAGGCAGATTTTTGTATACCATTTTCTTGTTAATTCTGTAGAACATGCATGCATCTCTACACAATAGATATTCCATGCTGTTCCTCAAGCCTAAACAATTGGTTAAAATAGTTTTTGTAAAGCTGAAAGAAGACAACTGCCTTAAAAAATACCTTTCAAATAGCCCCAGCATCACACTGTTAAGATTGGCCTATTCTTTTCAGACATAAAACAAATGTCTATTTAAGAACACATCCAAATGCATTTCCATCACTCAGCCAGAACACATTCACCTCCCAGAAGCTAACACTGAAAGATATGGAAAGGCAGGGGGAAGAGAGGGGGGAAGCAAAGAGGGAGAGGGGACCTTAGTCCACCTACTGGCTTCACTAAAGGCAATGAATCCAGCCCTAGCTCATTTCAAGTAGGTTCATTTGTGTCAAAGGTTACCCACAAGCTATTTCTTGATGATTTATAGCTGATGTCTACAGATCTCCTTTTATTTTAATGATAACTTCAATACAGATGTTAAAACATTCTTTGTCTTCACAGAAGTGTATGAAAGGAAAGTTGACATCTTAAAAAAATTTCCAAGAGGCTGATTCACTATTTCTGAAGAGGGCCAGCTCTGGGCAGTTTTCGTATCTTATCCAGAAGAAAGAAAAGGAGGAAAAAAAGAGACCTTCTCCCCCTCCCTTTTCTCCCATACTAAAGCTGCTATGTTTTGTGACTTATTCTGGGCACGAATCCTAGAGCACTGACTCAACGTGTATATCACTGATTAATTATGATCAAGACAAGACACTAGTGTACTTGGTAAGTATAAGATAATTTCATTGCTTCACCAGTAACAACATATTTATATAGTGTTATCTTCTTCTGTTTGAGCCCACAGCAATTTACAAAGTGAGTCCCAAATGATACTATCATGGGAATCCTTCAACCCAGCACTGAATTGTGATCATCTGGGGATGAAGAACAGCAGCACAGGAAAAGCAAGTAGCAAGACATCCTGAATCTACTTGAAATTTTAGATGTCATGCCTGTAAAACCCTTGAGAGTTGTCCAACTTTTGGATTACTTTTGGCCTCAAAATTAGGGGGGTTGCATGTGTGTGGGTGTACACGTAAGGTCAGTATGCATATATGCATGTTTGGCAGCCTTCATCTCTATGGGTATTTTGAGAGCACCGGCCAGTGTTCATCAGGTTTGATAAAGAATGAAGTCTTCAAAGGTCCCATATAATTTGTGTGAAGATACAGTGGGGTGGGAAAGGGGGACGCTCCAAGCTTCTCACCTCAGGAGAAGCCTCCAATGCTTACTCATGTTCTAACAGACACCAGGGAATCCCCCAAAGAGAGGTACACTGTGTCTCCAGCCTGTCTAAGCACTGTGAGACTTCGCAAACGAAACCTGGCTTCGCTACTTCTGGAACTATTGGAACATCTTGCTTGTTTAAAAATGAAGGCAGAAGAAAAGTATCTATTCAATTTGTTCTGGCCTATAGGCCTTGGAATATCTGTGCGATTTTCTCACTAGCTAATTTCGGCTAGCCAAAATGTCATGATTGTCATTTTTTTTCACACACTAGGACTAGTGTCCCTGTATATTTAACTTGTTTGGTACATTGGTGGATCTCCCAGGTAATACACCACTACATCATCCTGTTTATGAGCTGCACTTCACTGGGAGGACTCACTTTGTGTAGAGAAATTTGTATTACTGAGGCTGTGAAATGAAGAACTGTAAATCCAGACATGAAATGTAGTGGGCAAACAGTCACGTGACACCATTTTAACTTCTGGTATCACAAATGAAATGCTACTTGACATGTATTTCTCAGCCAAATGTATGTGTTGAATTTCTCTGACCCTGAATTAGGTCTGTGCCTTTTATAGAGAATACTGAAAGCACAGGCTATCCACACATTTATAATGAATAATAAGCAAACAAATTAATAAATTTATCCCAGTGTTTTAATTGCTGACTCTTTTCAGTGGACATTAGAATAGGATAGATAGGAGTATCCATAAACGGATAAAGGATAATTTCAGAGAAGACTGAGTATTAGAAACAGGCACAAAGGGGTCACTCTGATCCATAAGCAAAGCAGAAAAAGCAACAGAGTTCAGACTGGAAGGACTCAAGATTTACTGAGGCAACCAAGATCTCAACTCAAAATATATTAACTTACAGCAGTAACCTGAAGTCTATACAGCTCTTAGCATGGCTAAAGATAAAAATAATCACTGACCTGGAATGACTGCAACCCTGAGAGAGCTACCTTTGGAAAAACAGAAATTCACAAGAATTTGACACAAAAAAACACTCTCCAGAATTGTTATATATATGTGTTTTCTATCTAATCGGACACTGAATTAAAACAACTTCAGTAATTCTGTTACTACATGCTTTTCTTTGCTGCTACACTGCTTCATAGTTTTCTCTGGAGCATTTTGGAGAGGAATAAATGTACCCCTGAAACTCAATTTTAAGAAGCTTTTTCTGCCAGTTTTCCCGTGGATATGTCACATTGAGTTGTGTTTGTTTCTGTGTAACTCCTGTTGTGTTCTGTTAGCCTGAAATCATGTAACTCGATGTGGCTGATTCATGACGTGACGTGTCACTGCCTGGCATGTCAGCTGAAAGCCCGCACGAACCCATGTGTTACATCTCCGTACACACTTAGCCCTTAGAAGTGGCCCCTTCTTTTAAATTTACTAGCAGGTGTTGGCACATCTGCTCAAAAAAAGTTTAAGAACTAATAACTTATGAACCATTCCAAGTTATATTATTTCTGTAACATCATGATTGGAAATTGAGAAACTGTAAGAGACAAGGTCTTCTTCTCCATGAGCTCAGCATGTCAACATACTGAACAATCTTTTATTAAAGTCTTTTTTTCTTAATATTTTTCTTTTCCAGAGATGCCAGTCATGGCATTAGGTTATCCATCCTTTAAAAGCAGCAAGGAAAAATGTAGCAACTGAAATGAAATAAATGAACAGAAACTAAACTAATTCATTAGTACTAAAAGTACACATTTGAATTTGCCATTTGGCATCATTAGTGAATAAAGGCACATGATTGAGATCAAAATTTTCTAACTGGTTTCCTGTATTAGTTCCAGTCAAATTACATAAAAAAAAAAAGGCTTGTTGCCTCCATTTGCCTGTCTCTAATGTTCCTTGGATGCTCTCAAATGTTTTCTCTGGACACTACTTAAGCATTTTCACCAGGATATCCTATGGTAGCAAGCATAATTTTGCTGAGAAATGGTTATGCCTTAGTAGAGTGGCCAACATGAAGTCTTCTATGATTTTGGACTGAAAACTGATGTCACTTGATTAAAATAAGAACTTATAAATTAATTTTATTTGGTAGCTGCTTTCTAAGCCTTCGAAATACATATCAAACTATAAGTTTCAGCCATGACAGCCTGAAGCTTTTTGTTTAAATGGGGTTCTTACATACTCACGTGATTCCAGGAGCTTGAACTTGAAGGGAACTGTCCATTATAAAATCACAAGATGTAATTATACTGCCCTGAGAAATGACTACACTAAAGTGTCAATTTACACACAATTTCTCTTAAATCCCAGCTCCTACCATTTCATTTTAGACTACATAATTCAAAATGTATTTTGTACAACAAATGTGTTGTTCTCAGAAACTTCAGTGAAATATTTGCCAAGCACTTCATACAATTTTAGAGTGAACTCTAACCTATGAGAAACTGCCTCTTTGAATTTGAAAATAAAATGGATTCCTTCATCATTCTGCCATTCATGTTGTTTCTCTTCAGCTATCTACAGCTAACATTACAGATTAAAATATTTTATATTAAATAACAATAAAAAAGAAAGAGGTTGTAGAGCTCCCTTGTTAAATGGTGATCAATCAACACTGGGTACAGGAATACTTACCACAAAATTTATTTTTTTTGATGCTTAGTTTGAATTGCATTCTGCTGGGATGTGTCAAGAGGATCTAATTTCAAATCTAGTATGTGACATGGAAGAAAACCACTCCTCTGCAGACAAAGCAAGGAACTTCTAGAAGCTGCTTGAATGATCATATTAGAATTTGAGTCATTCACCTCAGGAACTTACTGTCTATGTTGAAAAGAAGTTCTTTATTTGGTAAAAGATGGCTACACTGCTGTCCAGTACACATCCCTGTCAAAGAAGCCGATGTACTTTACTTTCAATTATAAACCATACTACAAAATACCCAAATACAGCTGAAGCTGTGAAAGATTTCATTCCTTAAGTGAAGTACCTTGTTTCCTTCTAAAAAGACCTGGTAGAAGCAGTCCTCTGCTCCATTTCAAGCTGTCTTCTAATCCATGAAGTCAGTACATGGCTGCAGTGCTATTTTTTTGCATACGTGATCCTGGAATAAACATATTTCTTGATTTATAGAATCTAACAGCACAGATTCTAGAAAAATAATTCTCTGGAATAAAGGACTTTTGACTTCTACTTTATTTGAATTTCATATTATGAAGGGAACTAGAAATTAATGTGATACTGGTATATACTGCCTGGTTTTGTTACCTATGTTTAACTTAGAGCTGGTATTGATCCTTCATCTTTGTTGTGCTGTAAAAGATGTCCACTGCAATACCTGACAGCCACTAGAGAAGAATGCTGCATCCCAAGCTGAACTTCTTATATTTCTCCTCATGGTTGGTTCCATTTCCATAGCAGAAAGAACCTCTCCTAAGTAGTTTCCAACTGTTCCCACTGAATGAAAGCACCCAAAAGGTGAGGATGACTAACAAAAACCACCACAACTAGAAAAATCAAACTTTTCTCTGTTACATTATGCAGCTCCAGATTTTACACTCTCCTTAAACCCTTTTACTGCTGTTTTTAGGATGACTTGACCAACTGGCAACATCAACTCAACAGCCATCTTGGTAGCATTAAAAAATGCTACCAAAAAAAACGCTCAGATCTGTGACAGTATTTTCTTGTTTGGGACTCCCCCGTCTCTTCTTGCAAAATGCTGCTCTTTCTCATTCAGGTGCTTTGTTCCAAGTGACACTAAATGGGTAACTCTGTCATACAGCTTCACCAGGAGTCAATGTTTTCTAAGTAACAGAATAAGACACAAAGCTGAAACCAAATGTCAGGTTCCAGCGCTCTTGAACACTGAGGGATTCTGAAACGGACCTGGGCTGAAAGTAACAGTGCATGGTGTAATACCTAGGTCTTCAGTGTTAAGCCACTGCTGTGGTTCATTTAACCAAAAACAGTAAAAACTACTACCTGCTACCCCTCTACCACCCAACTTTCCCACTTGGAAGAAAGTGGATGCTTTATTTATTCATACCAGCTAAAGGAAGGCACTAGCAGCAAAGAACAGCAATGAACTAGTAAGAAGCACACATTGCATGTCTGTCAGTACCATTTTGCTTTACATCTCTGTTGTTCCCTGTCTGATTTCTGAAGATCTCTTTCAGAAATGCTGCGGTATTGCTTAATTTGTGTGGCTCGCTTTTGTTTTGCAAGCACAGATTTCAGAGTTTTTTCCTCCCCCCTTTTCTCTTTGTTATGTTTTCTTCTGAGTTTTCTTTATAAAAAGTGCCGACTGAGTCTGACAAGGGCTGACTGGCTGGCAACTCTGCTTGAGAGACAGGCTCCAACCAGAGAGACATGATATCAGGAAACAGAGCTGTGGAGAGTTAATCTGAAAAAGCATCCTAGAAGCCCCTCTATGTATTTGATTTATTTTAAGGAAAGTAGGGAGGGTTGGAAGGCAGAGAGAATGCTGTGCAAGTCCCTACTGTTACTGCTGCTGCCTTTTAGATACTGCTATTAACGCTGTTTTTATTGTTCAGAACACACTCGCTATTTTAGAAGAGCATCTTAAGAAGTTCCATTAACACACATCACTTCATTGTGCTCTGGCAAATGGTTTAAAAAGTCATTGTTTATATGCCTGGATGTTGTGTATAGAAAGCACAGCAAAGAAGAGGAGAACAGCCTCAAAGATTCTGTCACCAGCTCTGTATTTTGCTATTTGGGATTAAAAGCATGGGCAGCAAAGGAAAAAAGCTTCCAGGTAAAGAGATGATTAGCTACAAACTCTACATTAGGAATGGACACAGACGCTAAAGAAGTAGCACAGCACCAAGTAGCTTAGCACAGATAAGGCAGATGAGGTTTCCAGCTCCCTATACATCACTGCATCCATACCATAAACTTTTCCTTAATTATCCTGCAGCTATTCTAACCTGTTTGATGGACTGACAAAGGGATTGAGAAATGCAAGCACTGAATAATGCTTTGAATGTAGTGATAGATAATATTCTATCACTAACCACTATTCTGGTGCTGAAAAGCTTAATACATCCATTTACAAGGTGGGTTTTATTTTTAATCACTGGTGTATAAAGAATTATGTCCAGACCAGAAATTCTCAAAAATAAGAGAGCCTTGCAAATCTTGGAGATAAAACTTTTGTAAACATAGCCCTTACATTGTAGCAGAAATGGTGCATCTTACATTACTTTAATGATAACTCTTGTTATTCACTCTGAAATATCCCAGTACACCCTTTACAGAAAGTAAGAATGCCTTAATTTCCTGCTGCTTGGATATGCATTCAGCAGCTGCTGAGCTCTTCAACTAATACGGAGGACAGTAATTGCTTTTAGTATACAAGACGTAATGTGTTACTTTCAGACAGGATGTTCCTCTCGTCTCTAGCGCTTTGCAGACAAGAAAAAGAGTTTTGTCCCATCTAACACAAACAGTCACACCATTCGATCACCTGTACACAGCAATTATCAGTCTTCTTATAAAGACACAGCTGTCTGCCCCTACACCTGAACTACTTCACAGTGCTGTGAAGAACTATTAGCTCATATTTCCAAAAATACTTGATTACATTAAATAAAAAGAAATGTTAGGAAGAGGAAACACTGATGTCCTTCTTCATTTGAACAGCAACCTATCTATCATCTCTAGAACTGAAATTAAATACTTTCCTTTAACATACTCAATCATGAAAAACAATGTGATCAGAAATGGAAACTGTGAGGGTACAAGGAATTTGTATGTCTAGCCATATTGGCTAGACTCCTGAAACAGTCATAGCTTCATGTGGCAAGCAAGCCAATGCAGCTATGTACATAACAGAGCCTATTTTAGTTTTTTTTCCCCCAAGATCTCCCCAGGATGAATTTTGACATTCTGCATTACCACATGAAAGAGAGAACTGAGAGAAAGTGAGACAGATATACTCAACTAACAGGGCTGCTTAGGGTAATCACCTAAAATGAAGTTCAAGTCAACAGTTTGTATGAAATAGAATAAGAAATATCATCTAGATGGATGTTTTTATTAGTAGACAATTTTAGGGACATGTTCTTTTTCCCTCCTTTTATTATTATTATTTTTTCATATTTTTTTCCTCAGTCAAGAGAGCTTTCCCACTGAAACTGGAAAGTACAGTCTCACCAGTTTTGACTGGGACAGCACACTGTAGGCCTCTTTTCTATCCTTCCTACACTATAAGCAGGATGCAAGAGGCAGCTGGTGCATGTAGCAGCAACTGTAGCATTGCCAGAAGATATTCCTCAAATTAGAACTTCCCCTGGAGAATCTCTGGCCATTTGAAGACCAGTCTGTGCTGTGGTAGAGAGGCAAGCTCCAAGTCTTTCAAATGAGATTCTATTGCTGACCATAGGTGACATAAAAAATTTTCAAACCAGTGTTTACTTAGGTGATCAGAGGGATCAGATAATGTGAAAAAAAAACATCTTTGGTTAAGGATTCATACTGATATTAGTCTGGATATTGTAGCCAAGGAGAATCTGATTGCGTATATCCAACTGCTTAGTGCTGTTTCTGGCTTGTCTGAAACACATTTCCTTTCCTTGTCACAACTCCCAGGTGCTACTGCTGAGCAAATAGTAACATCACTGCCAGAAGTATTTGAAAAGAATAAAAAAATTGATTTGGACAATCCGTGTGCTGTTGCCATTGATGGAGACACAACTGTGAGTAGGGTTAGGGCTGAGGTCATAACAAGGTTAAAAGAAATTTGCCCAGGAATTCTCTCCTGTCACATTTCACACTGAATTGCTCCTGGTTTTCAGCAGATGCTACAGACAATACACTGTGCTCCATTAAATACTGGGAATCATTTAGCTACATTTATAAGCTACATTGAAAATTCACTCCAGAATTACTGTACTTGAAAGGTTACATGGAAAGGGCTAGGATATTACATCACATAAGCACTAGATGCTATATTTAAATGTGCAACATAAAAAGCATGGAACAAAAGCAGGATTGAACAGAGCCCTGACTGTTTACAAGTGAGGGTGATATTGCTGTGCTTATTCAAGAGCATGATGACCTCACCTGATGACAATGAAGATGCCACTTAGTGAGGATCCTGGTACTGCGGTAGGGGTCACTGTTCAGATAAACATATTCTTTACAACACTGTGGGCTTTTTTAACCCCTCTTGGGTGGTCTTGTACAAGCAAGAGGATTGAAGGTAATCACAAGATTGGCTGGTTAAGCTATTCTGCCTACTTTTTATCTTCACCTGTGCTCATCCTCTTCTACTTATTTGGGAGCATGTAACAATCTTGAACACCCAGCTAAGCAGCATGCAAGCATTTACAGGATCAAATGCAAAATGTGCTTAAGACAGACTTTGGAAATCCAGCACAATTTGGCAAACTTAAAAGACAGTTGCCTTTCAAATGGGTTGTGGAGGAGGCCTTGGTAAATTTGAATGGTATGATTAGCATACCGGCTGTTTTTAAAACTGCTCAAGAAGAAGCTGTGTTAAAATCCATTTCCGCAAGACGCACGCATTTTCTTTTGGACAGGCTCCACTAGCTCTGTTTCTTAAATCAATTTTTCTGGCACTGAGATTTCTTCTTGGAAGAATGTACGACACCAGCTCAGTTTCCTAACCAAAACTTGACAGAATGTGTACAGCACAGCATAATGGCATCTCTATGGTTTCCTAAAAGTTATAGTACAGAAACCTAGGAAGTGAATATGACCATTCCAGGTCACATCTGCTGAAAGGCGAGTGAGACAACAGAAGATGCCAGGTTAGTCTGGCCAGCACAATGTTCAAACACTGGTGAGGGCCACTGATAAAAGGTTTGCCAAAATGGGAGTTGCCAAGGTCTTAGAGGAGTTTCAGGGATGTGTTGAAGTCTTACTAGATTTAAAGGATGATCCTTGGCAAACTCCCTCTGATGCTTCTCAGCATTTCTAGAGCCAGCAGTTGTTCCATCTGCTGCTGAAGCCGACTTTGAAGAATCCTTGCAAAGAGCAGCACACTAACTTTAACACTATACAAGAAGGAAAAAACATAGCTTTTCAGAAGTGACCTAGATGTTTGCCAGGAGCTTGACACACTCTCAGGTAAGGCTGTCTCCTTGTCTCTAAACACTTGAGTGTATTTCCAAAGCTGTGCCAATGTAAACTGTGGGTTGAAAATAAAAATTCAGCAAACAGTATCGAAAGCTTGTCTAAGGCATTAACTGTTCATCTGTGGAGATCTGACATGCAGTAACAGTGAGAAAGACTACCAAGAACTAACTTCATGAACCAAGTTGCTGCTGGGGGTTGAAAAAAAAAAAAAAGAAAAGGCTCTGAAATTCAGACTGATACACCCTGACAGCAGCTAAAAATATGTATTAATTTACAAATATATCAAACAATATATTTGTGAAAATGTTGAACACAAACAAGCTCTGAAAAAGCCAAGGAGGGTCCACACAGACACAAACAGAGGTGTTTAGTTTCAACATATAAGCTTCAGTTTCTGACACTACAAGGGATTTGCCAGCGTGTTTTCCGAGCCAGGCCACTGCACTATTGTATAAGCTTTATTCTAATTACTGTAGGCTCTATAAAGGTTCCTTTATCATTTAGTATTATAAATAATTGTGCTTCTAGGCTGGAGTTCAAAGCTCAGTATAGCATTCGCACAACACCACAGGCGGGTCAGGTGACCTTTCTCCAATTCTCCTCTCTCTGGTGCTGAGGACAGACAAAGTGGTATGTCTGTCATACGCCATTACCATTAGAACAGAATCTTGTTCTTTTATTACAACTGAACTCCGCCGGATTTCTCAGCAGGAATGCTAAGTGAAATCAATGTCTTGGATTTCCAGGCTGAGCTTGGAGGTCACAGCCACTCTATCATTTCTCAGCATTATCCTTTCTCTTTCTCTCGCTCTCTCTCTGAGCTTCCAACTGGCACACAGCAGATTGAAAACAGCATGCATCGCAGGGCTCATGCTGCACAATTTTACAGCCTTTTGGAGCCCCCTTCCTTTCCTTGTGGCCCACTCTTTTTTTTTTTTTTGCTATTTGCAAATAAGTTATGTTTGTGTCCTACAGGACTGCAAGCCAAAGGCACTGGAACACCTACAAATATGAAAAAGCAATAAAACACAAGGGCTGATCTTGACAGCTGCCAGTAAGACGGTTGTGCTTGACGGTACCAGTAGATATGGCAGGCCTTGTAATTCCACAATTGCCACAAAATAAACACTGCGCCCCCTTAGATCTCACCAGACATTCTGCTTGTGCACAAAGATCCAAAATCAACACTGGGCTTTTAAGTGTAGTGGATCTAGCAAGCCACTAGCCACACACAAGCTCCCCTTGTAAAACGCACAAAAATCTCTTGTTAACGATAGACACAACGTTTGGGGAAAAAAAAAAGTATCATCAGGCACTGCATGGCTTTGTGATCCTAGCTCTACAGTACACAAAAGAAGAAGCCAAGCCAAGGGTAAACTTTGAGAAGCCAGAAAGTCTTTACTGAGGAGAGAAGGCAGAAAACATAGACCTAAAGCTTGATTCATTAACACAACAACCACTGGTTCCACACCATCTATTTTATCCTTTGGACATGTATCTCACTGAGTTGACAATGGTATTATTTATTTGTCTGATTATTTTTAATGTGTGCTGCTTTACTGTTACGGTAAAAAACAAGACACCATTGTCAATTCAAGGAATCTTTTCCAACACAATAAAGGACATGGACAGCATGCTAGAGGACACTAACAAAAAGAAAGAGCACATTTTTATCAAGCTCTTGCTGTGACCCAAATGGGACTGCTTCTTCTCCACATTCCTTAACTGAATTCTGCCTAGCTGGTTTGCAATAACTAAAAAGTGCCATTCAGTTTTGACTGGTTAATTTTGCTTGGCTGTGGCTTATGCTGAGCATATCTTCTTCCACTGGACATACTGTGTCTTTTTCTTTCTGTAACTGGTCATGCACTGGCAGCATTACACAGATGTGACTGCAAGCTGCTACCTTGACCTCTTCAATGAGTGCAGACCTAATTGCCCAGCTACAGCCAATAGTACTCATCAGACCTTTTATGAACAGATCCCAGCGTGGTCTACAACGGAACGCAACACAACACACGTTGCTTTGGAGACTAGTTCCTCCATAAACTCCCAGTGGGCCCCAGGATGCCTCACTGCTGTCCAGATTACTAAACTGACCATGGTTTAGTGCCCTGAAAGGAAATGACAGTTGTGTGCTGGCATAGGAGGGCTGTCACCTCCACCCACTACCCTTTACTGAAGATGGAGGAAACAACAGTATTATAGCTAGGGCACTGCAAAGGAACCCACCAAGAATACAATCATTTCACAGAGGTATCATGAAAACAAAGCTGCCTACAACTGAGAGGCACACAGACAACAAAAAAAAAACATACATGCAAATATCAACATTGTCAGGATTGCTGTGCCGCCAGGCCTGGTACAGTACCTTGCTTTTGGGTGGAGGGCTGTTTGTGCTCTTGTCTGTGTGGATGCTGGTAGGCGATACAGCAGCACCAAGGTTACCCTGGGGTATGCCAGGTATCTTGCCTCCTGGAGACACTTGCATTGCAGCAAGTTGGGCAGCATACAACTGCTGTAAAAATAAACAAACGAAGAAAACACACACGAGGAAAAGAGACAAGAGAAAGAGGAGGGGGGAAAAAAAGGAAAAAAAAAAAAAGAAACCATCAATAAATAACTCTCCAAAAACTTCTCCTACTGTAGATCATATATTGTCTTTCTGATGGATATTTTTTATTTAGCACACTGGCATATTTCAAGACAAAAACTGTCATCTCAACTTTTGTGATTTATTCCTCAGGGGACAAATGACAGACATCACCATGAGGAATGTCCTACCTTCCATGTATTTCCAGGGATTCCAAACAAGTAACAAAAGCTAATCCTCATGTCTTGCCCGAGCTACTGGGCAATCTTTCCTTTCCTGAGAGGCCTCAGCTATTACAGCATCTCCAACAAAATGCATTGAGCACTTGGAAATTCACATAACGTTTGATATCAGTCTCAGTGCTACCATTTTGTATTTCCTCATCTTGCTTGTCTTCTCTTTGTCTTGTTTGCACAGGCTGTAAGGTGTTTGGGGCAGGGAACATCAAAACTTTCCTTAGCACTTATTGTGAGAGTCCACTCTCAGTTGCGTCCTGGAGCACCAATACAGCCAATATAAATATATACATTTTGGTGGGGATGTGCTATCCATTAACAACTAGAAGTTCCAGTCAAGACTAAGATCTCGTTTTGTGATAGAAAACAGATACACAGTGGGAATGTTTTTTCCCTTCAAACCAGCAAGGCACTTTAAACACGTATTTGATTATTAGCATGTGAATACTTCTAATTACAGCCATCTCTTTAAAGTTAAGCACTATAGTAAGAGTTTAGTGGATAGAGGTCAGAAGCAGAGAGAAAACAGGCAAACTGTCAGTGCCTGGAAGCTGCACTGACCTCTGAATAAAAAGCAGAGAAAATAAATATGGTGGGCAGCAATTGTTGCTTTGTGAATAGCGAGGAATTCAAGTGAAGCCAAATAGAAGTCAGACGCCTGGGAGAGCAGGTAATGTAATAACAAAGACTTTCATTCCTTGGTCACAGCCTCAGTTTCAAAGACTCATGCTATGTATTATTTGTACTGTGCAGTACATGTGTAATGTGGAACACTGTACAATGGTGCTCTGTGCCTGCAGGTGCCAACAGAGTGTCTAAGATGCAACATGACAAGGGATAACATGCAGAAACATGGAAGTTGATGTGAAAAAACACGGGGCCTTCAATATGACTAGTCTAAGACAGTCTTGTTAGTGTTACTTAGTTGTTTTGCTGTTGTTTTTTCATTAATTATATATGCTGATAAAAGAACAAAGGTCAGAATGGAGGGCACAATGGAATGCTAACCAAACCCAGCAAACTTGAACGAGTAAAATGAGGATTCAGTACAATCAAACTTACAGAAAATATTCCACATATTACTGTGCAAAACATAGAGAAACACTGCTACTTAGAGTTGATAGTATGTAAGCCTTGTAGCAAAGACTTTACTTGATCAAATGAAGATTTACTGTTCTGAGTGTGGGACAACTCAGGGGTGAAGAAATGAGTAAGCGTGTACAGCATCCCAACCCTGGACATTGTTCCATGGTTTCCTGCACAACCTCTTCCCTTCACTGGTAAACAATCCTAGCCCTTTCACATAATTAAAAGCATCCAATTTCTGCTGCTATAAGTGTAATCAGGCACCAGGTCCTTATTTCTTTTTCATTCTTTCTATTCTTTTCAGAATTCCTATTCTTTTCAGTTTTGAATCCTTTTAATTTCTCTTTTTCTACTTTGATCGCTGCTTGTTCCTTATTTTTCTGTACTTCTTAATCACCATTTATCCATCCCTTTATGTTTAGTCTCACTGTCCTTCCCTATCATCTATTCATCTATTCTCTCTCTGCCTTTTCCTCAGATTTATTTATTCATTTATTCCATGTGTTACCCCCAGCCAGTCATAGCCAAATAGATGCAAATCAACTACAGATAAAAGTCATCAAAAACAATCCAGTCACAAATCAGTCACAGATTCAAATGAATGTATTTATCAGTTGAAGTTCATATCCATTTATTCTTTCAAAAGAAGACTAAATCCATCAAGGAGAAAAGAACAAGGGTTTGTGTGAACCAGAGATGATCTGCAGCAGGCAGTTCAAGAAAAACCAAACCAGCATTATGTATGAATTAATATATAAGAAGGGCAACAGTTGTTTAAAAAATAGGATACATGGCTAGAGAACACCACAACATAATTGGACTCTGGTCATGATAGAGTGGATCAAGTTTTGCCTTTCTTTTGCTCCCTATTCAAGAAACAACAAAACAAATTGAGGGAACTAGAGAAAAAGAGAAAAAAAGACAAAAGAAAGCAGAAAGGCCATTGTGCAGGAAAGGTTCAAGCTTGTTGAGAATCTATAAACTAGGTATCAGACAACAGAAGTAAAGGTAAAAAAAAACAAAAAAACAAAAAACAAAAAACAAACAAAAAAAAACAATAAAAGTTAGTTTGGACACTTAGTATTCCTGAACCAACTGGAGATCGCTGACAGGCCCACATAGGGACTGGCTTGTAGATGACAGAGACTCCCAGAAATGTCTGTAAGCCTTTGGGGAAGAATTTTCAAACAGAATCCCTACCTTGAAAAACTAGGGAAATCTCTACCTCAAACAGCTCTGAGCCTTCGGTTTAGGTCCAAAGAATGAATCACAAGCACTAGTTATACAAAATACATTCACAACATGGTGTCCAAGAATCGTTACCATCTAACATGCATCCAGTGGTCAATGAGAAACGTGCTGGAAGGAATCATTCCTCCTTACAGTATTATCATCAACCAGCTTTTTGACAACATATGCAAACAAGACGATGACTCAATAAGCATGGGGAAATATTTTCCCCATGAAACAGCCCAGGAGAAAGCCGTATCTTTAGGTGGTATGTGGAATATATGGATTTTCAAATCATGCCATTTTCTCAGTTCAGGGAATATACAAGACAGATTTCTTACAAGAGAGTTGAGTGGAGTAATCTGGAAAGAGAGGTGGAAGAAAACCTATAAAGACTTCATTCTTGATTTGTACAAACTTAGTCCTCCTGCTATCAGGTTCAACATCTCATCTCTATTTAATTGATTTGGCAAATTTAAAGCAAACATTAAATGAAATCTTATAAGAGGTCCCTTGTGAGAATGCTCTCTTAAAAAATCCCTTCCTACAATACAGACCAGGTATTCTACTGAAAAGCAACGTCGGGCCCAGCTCAAAGGTGAAAAACATCTATCGCATGGAATTGCAAAGGTCCGATTTCTACTTAACCAACAGAATTGCTTCTATATTCCCAACCATTTAAAAAATGGACAGAAACATACAACATGCAGTGCATTTCTTAGACTGTCAATATTCTTGAGCTTTGACATTATTGAACTTGTCTGTTCATATTTAGCTGTTTTAGCTGTTTTAGGACATGATGACCTTTAGCTTATATGCAAGGAAAGGGCAACGGTGTGACCAAGTGCTGCGAATCAAGACGGCTAAATGACAACAATCTATGCATTCATTTCACAGACAAAACAAACTCAAACAAAAGAACATTTCTACCTCTGCTTCACTGGTAGAATTTCAACAGAGTGTAGGAATCAGTCTCTTTTGAAATGCCTAACCGTCATCTAAAACGTAACCTTATACTTTTCACAGTAATGAAACCAAGATCACAAAAAGTGAAACGAAAATGAAGTTATTGCATATCACTTCTGTAATACACTATTCTTGAGCCTCTTAGTATGTACACCAAACACAGACTCCTCAAGCCACTTATACAACTTACAGCCAACCTAAAGACCCATTCTGAAATACTAGAAATCAAGGACGTCATTTTCCTGCACTACAATTTGGACAATCAATCTATAGGCTCTGGACTCATTTAATGTGACTAAGGCATTTAGTTGAAGTCAGTGTTGGCTGAAACCAGTGAAGCATTACTACTAGACAACTTTTTTTTTTTCCTATATATAACAAATAAAATAAGGATATTATTCTGCTTTTAATAAGATAGGTAATATGTCTTCAAGAAGGCAGAACTAGGCTTCTGAAAAAGCAATTAAAAAGTAACATCTATTGTTTGTTTATAACTACATAACTATGTTTCAGCTCTCCTGCCCATGTGCAATATTGCATGCCTTGTTAATGTTTTCTCGTTAACCTCTTATGAAAATCTGTATGGAAGCAAAAACATCAGAACAGAAGCACAATACGATACTTTAAAATGAGCAAGAGGTAAAGTTATTTGTATAATATTGCCCCTCTGTTCTTAAGCTATTAAACAAAAATCCCCACTTCTTCCTAGGTCACTACCAAAACCATTTATAATTCTTCCAATATATTAAACAGAAATATTCAGCTGAACTCTCCAAATGGACTAGCTCTAACAGCTCTTGGCCTGATGACTTTGTAGTACATCAATAGTAAAGCCTTAAGGTTAGACCAGCTTTGAAAACTTTCCCCTTGGGCATTGTTGTTACATGTTAACAATGCTCATTACTGCTTTGAGGATATACTAAAAATGAATTCTTGTCCTATTAATACAGAAAATGAGAATGAGATTTAATAGCAATTTTAAAAAGGGTTGAACAAAGTGTTAGCAATTACATAGGCAGAGATAGCTGATTCAAGCACCTATAGACATTTGCTTTACTGTATTATCTCTTATTAAAATATTTTTATTAGTGAACACTAGAGATTAAGAGCTGTTCTTAAACAAAAAAAAACACAACAACAACAAAAAACAACAACAACAAAAAAAGAGAGAGAGAGGTTGTATTAGAAACTGAATCAGTTACTGCAATGAGTTTGTTTCTGATATAAACTAATTCTTCAGTGGACTTAACACAGTAATGAATTTCCAAAACACTGTGCTTAAATGTTTGAACTGTTGACTGATTCAACACTTCAATTTCTGTGTCATTCTGAGACCCATCATTAAAAATACACACATGAATGGGCCTGTTCTGACTTCACAGCTTTGATAGCTTTGATTTTTGCATAATCTGGGGGAAAAAATGGTATAAATTGAGATCTCTCATTCAGAATACAAATTTAATTTTCTTTACCGCAAATGTAATGCTTATATAAGGCATGCAAAGTGTTTGATTATGGCAGAAGGAATTAATTTTGGATCTGTCTTTTTTTTTTTTTAATTTAAAAACTTAATAATAAATTAGAAAAAAAGAATTCACTTAAAACAAACATTTGACATGTCCTACTGTAAGACAGGTTTTTAAAAGTAGTGGCAATGTAGGAAAAAAAAGATAAGTACAGAAATTAGAATTAAAGATGCTGTCATCAGTGATAGGTAGCAATTCTTTATGGATATGCAAAAAAAAGTTCTTCATCTCTCTCTTCATTATATATCTAAAAGGTACACATGCCAAATGTTCATCTTTTCTGTTTCTGAGTTTCCTTCAAAGATTCCCAGTCCGACACTTCAAAGGGACACACTAATTTGTACATTCAAAACTTCAGCAAAGACTTTTAAGTGCCATTTGTTTGCACCAACTGGGAGAATTTCAGAAAAGAAAGATAATACATGAACACAAATTTAATAAGTCGCCTTAAAACCTAGCACAAAGAACCCACTGGAAACCAAATTTTACTCAGTTCATTGCTTGAGTTTGCTAGCTTTCACATTGTGTTATTTTTACATAATGTCAATATAGCTTGAGATCCTGAGATGCATCTATTTTATTTATTTTTATTTATTTTTGTTCTTTAGAATTCTGAATAGAGTTGGATAATTATTACTGTTTTACTTACTGCTTATCTTTATCACTCTAATTTCCACCCCAAAATTGCCCTAGCTGTCAGTGCTAAGGTGTGCATAAGACCAATGAGACTCCTTCTGGCAGAGGATCTCATTTGAACTAGTGTTTCCTTTATTCACCGAGTAAAAAACAGCAAGCTGGATGAATTTGCCCCAAAGTTGTGGACCACACAGCGACTAGAGTGGATGTACTAAATGTTGAAAAGCTAAACTGTTCTTTTGTGTGGTCACAGTAACCAGCTTTTCCTTTGAAAACTTCCATCCTAGCTTTGCTCAGCATTGAGTCTAGGGGAAGATGAGATGTAAATAAGCCATGAATCAAGGAAGAATGATAAATACTTAAAAGTATTTAAGTATTGTACTGGTCAAATTAATAGATAAGTAATATGCTCCTTTTAAGCAGAGGGTGTCAGTAACACTTGGAGGAACTGCCTAAAGAAAAGGTGGATTCTGTCTCTTGATGTTTTAGTCAAGATCAGAAGTGTTTCTAGAAGATGAACTTTAAAAAAAGAATCGATTATGCCCAATAATATTCCACATCTTGTTTGGTCAGATTAGACAATCTAATAGTCTCTCTAGCCTTAGAAAATATGAGACTTCCTTAGAAAGAAACATTAAGAAAAACAAGTTCTCATTAAAAAAACTGTAAAGCATTCACAAACAGAACAAGGCTTCATTTATATGCTTCTTGCATGCAAGTTACAAACATAGTCTTGTAACCACCATCTCTCTCATATTAGAAAAACACTACTTTTAGAATCAGTAACCACAAGTCTCCGTAAAATATGATTCTGGTAGCTGATCTCCCTGGTTTCAGCCCCACAGCCCTTATTCCCTAGAATAATCTCACTGTAGTCAACAGAACCGCTCTGCCTATGCCAGGCTGAATGCACTACTTCTTTTCTTATTTGGAACTTCCATGGTATGACCAACTGGGGATCCTTGGCATCCAGAAACAAGGCTGGAGTCCACTGAAAAACTGAATGACTTTTAAGTCTGTATGTGGACTAATAAAGGCTTCTATCATCGATGCAGTATATTCAAAATAATGATTGCTTTGCTTACAACACAGTGGATAAAGTAAGAAATGTGCTACCAATTTGTGGTAGCTCTGAGTTTTGTTAGAAACTAATTTTGATAGGTAGGAAATCATTTTAGGTAAAGTGCAGCTAACTATTTGTTATTTATATTAGCTTTTATGGGAAAGGCAATCAATAACCATAGTATGGCACTCTAAAAATTCTAATAAATTCAGTGTTTCCTCAAAAGCATTATTTAATTATATCAGTGGATAATGCTATTCAACTGTTAGCAAGGTCAGAATCAGCACCTGTGACATAACTGACCATTCCTGGTCACACAGGAAGTCTGTAGGAAACTCTTGATTAGAGCCTAGACCTCATGTCTCCTTTGTCCTATGCCGTAGCAAGAAGACAAACCTTCTACAGGATGCAACTGTAGGAACTTATCAATAGACACTTCGTATCAGAGGCTAATAAGATCTGTTAGTTTCTGTGATAAAAAATCATTGTGCATTTAAAATTGCCTGCTCTTTACAAATGAAGAGTTTTTAACTGGAAAACTGCCCAAGTGGCCTACATTTCCATATATACCATGTTCACACCATATGACAGTAATTGAAACAGAGTGACTATATGGAATGCATATTGGAGAGGAAACTTGATAATGTCTTCTGGAAAAAGCTTGTTGGATGAAATGTTACAGATGAATGGTGTCCCCTTCAATGGAACCAATTAATATTGTACATACAAAAAGAAAAAAAAAGTCAACAATTTATTCCAAGTGTTAATTTGCTCTGCAGCAACAGAATATAATGTCATTCTTGATGCCAGTACTATTACTTATTCTTATGCCAACAGAGCTTCTTCTGTATGAAAAAAGGTAAAAATTTCTTTGAAGTAAGGACATACCTTTGACACTGTACTTAGTAAGGAGAATATAGTCAGATAAACAGTGGTAATGCAGAAGACCAACAAACAACAGGGCTGTGTAACTTAAGAAGAATAGGCATTTGTTTTGTAAACTGCTGTCCCTTATCACAAATTGACTATTCTATAATGAAGATGAAGTGTTTGTATGAGGGTTCCACATGGAAACTTCTATCCCAGTATGGCTTTTCCAATTTAGAAGCTTGAAAACAGCAAAGTGGCACAGACATTATATATTTGTAGGAGAAAACTCACTGCTGCCTATTTGTTTACCAAAAGTATGTTTCCCTAGAGCTTATTTTTTGATTTATCCAAATTTTTGGCAACTAGCTCTGAGCACCTGACTTCAGTAAGTGTATTTTCCCATTTGAGAGAGCAAAATCCTGTGAGTGGCCATTTGACACAATACTTATTTCATATTACATTGCTTCACTTGACTGGTATTGTATATAATCATTCATTGTTATCCATTAAGTGACTAGAGTAGTTAATAAGCAAACACTGCCAGCAGAATTATTGTAAATAAGGTTCTATATATTTCAGATTACTGAGCTGTAATTAAGGCATTTCACTATTTTATACACATCTCCTTAGGTGACTCTTTCTCCAATTTTATTTATAGATTTTCTGTTTGCATTTTAAGTTGCTGTATTCAACAGGGAATTAAGTCAGGAAAACTCCGTGCCTGCTTTAGTTCTGATACTGAATTGATTACTTCAAATCTGAAAACTGTTTCTCCTGAAGTTAAGAGCAGAGCTCATGGTAGAAAGATTAAGGTCAACTACATTTCTTATTTTGAGAACGTGAATTTGCTCACTTGAATGTTGGTATCTTATATCTTGATGATTATAAGATCCCTCCATGAACTGGCTCTCCTTTTCTTCAGGAATAAAGTAGAGAAATAGATATTTTGCAGTACATGTAGAGCACAGCAAGCAGCCTGCTCTAGAAACTCTTGTGAGAAGCTGTCATAAAAAGTCTAAAATTCTGAAGTCCCCCTTGAGAGGTAGCAGAAAGATGATAGCCACCTACCAATAGAACCAGAGTATTACTACCTAAGTACAGTTTGGGGGAGGAGACAATAATAAATAAAACAGAAACAAATTGAAAAAAAATCATCTGGATATTTTTGCCAGTGCACTTCCTAAAGGTCTTCTATGAATATATTCATTTGTTAATGACAATATCAAATAGTAAGATGAGAAAAGTGTTCTTGCTAGTGTTTCACCACTAACATAAAGAATATTACTGAGCTTGGAGAAGCATCCAATTGCATCTGCAGTCCTTGAAAGTACAAATTAACATTGTTCCTTGGTTATCTGATGTGTACCGGAGCGCAATGACATCCACTCAGCTCATTCAAAAACATAATTTACTTTTTGAACTGAGTTGTGTTATCTAGTGAAAGGATCTGGAAAAAGGCACAGGAGACAGCGACTGGAAAACTCTTAGTCCATCATACACAAAATTCGACACAGCTTACTTTCACAGGCTCAGAAAGCCACAGCTACTCTCTTCCAGTTTGGGTAGAGATGAAAGAATGTGACATTTGTGCCTTAAAGGCAAACTGAGGACTGCATCTGAGCTGCTACCCTTGTGCCAAGCCTCCCTGAAAAGAATACATAATGGAGGAAGTACGGGTAGAAGAAGAAAATTGAAATGGAGGGACTGGTGGTGGACAGAACATTGAAGTTGCAGAAGAAAACGTACTTATTCCATGAGCTAAACTAAAACAAATTGATTCCTAGAATGGTTCTGAAGGAATATTTCCCTCTGCAATTTTCCTTACCAGGTAGTGCTAATAGGATATGACATGGCCTCCTTATTCAGCTAAAACAGTCATTTTTATTTTATTTTTTGGAAGTGAAGAAAGTAGAATAAGGTCATTATTCGGGGGGAAAAGAATGTCAGTCCTGTGGTGCTAGCATTCTAGCTTAAGTGTTTCTCTACCACAGAAAACTTTTAAATAAGTCCTATCAGAGTTGAACACGAATCCATTTACTTTTCATTCGATTTTTCTTCATGTCCATTGCCTTACATGCTCACCAGCAAAGAACTTCAGAAAACTGACAAGTTCTACCTTGTTTTACAGGATTCTATTGTGAAGTCATAGTATCAATATGGGGTACCAGCTCACCTTCCCACCAGCATAATATATGGCAAAAACTATGGATGGCTCCATCTCACATGTACAATTTCTCTGGCTTTAACCCACGTGGATCTCCCTCTTTTTGAACATCTCTTGTCATTACTGGAGTCAAAGACTGCAGAAAAGGTCAACCAAACTTCCTAGACCTGTAGGGAAACCTAATTCCAACCAACTACATAGAAATTGGCCCAACTTTGATCTAGAACATCTTGAATCTCATTGAATCAGAGCAAATCTGATTTGTGTTTCAAACCAGAAAGGTGAGTTTTGCTCTGGTCAGACTCCTCCTAGTGTTCTCAGTAGTGAGTCCTATCCACTTTAAACAAACAGAAGAGCCTATACCCCTATTGCTATAAGCTGAACAATTTATATGCTTGAAAAAAATCACATTTGTTCAACTGGGAAGGTACAAAAAGGGTATGTCAGAGTGTGTGGAGGAGAGGGCCCTTACTTGGAAACAAAATACATGTGGAGAGTGGAGAGAGTAGAAAAGCGCTGAATAAATTTCTTTATTTTGGAGTTTGCTCCGTTATATGGAAGTGCCCATTTAATGAAATTAAGTAGTAGAAACACAACTGAATAGATGCTAAATCTTTTAATTCTTTGATTTTATGATAAAAATGGGTGTGGTCTGTAAAACTCCCCCTCTAGTGGAGTCCATAAAACTCCAGAGAGACTGAAAACCTCTGTGAAGCTTTGGCAAACTTCTCAGGAAATAACATAAGAAGCTGTTTTCTGGTTCATCTCATTATTTCCATGCTTCCCGTTACTGATGTAATGGGAAGAGTGACACTTACATATTCCATTAGAACACATACAGATATTTAATTCTTAATTTTTAGAGACTTTGTTCCCCCACAAGTGGTCCCTGAAAAAATCTAAAATCCCTCAGGATTCAGTTTCTGACTTTCACTAAAATGAAAGCACAAACACTAAGGTCCAATGACACCGCATGGTCAGACTTCAGCCCACACATGAAAACCTTTAAAACTTGCCTGGAACTTGTACCAATATGTCTCTTTTGGCACATTCTGTTCTGAAGGTTTAAGAAACTGTAGACACAGTAACATGATCGAAGGTCAAAGGGAATTAAATTTTTAACTTTATTTTCCCTCACATGCTGTGTATCACCCAAGCATAAGGAGAGCTTGTACGATAAACTTTGGAACTTCATCTTCAGGTCAGCAGAATATGATGCCTACTTCTAGTCTCATCAATCCATATCAGTAACAAGCGGCTGCTAAAATCTCATGTTCCCGTATCAAGTGTGAGCCTTCTACTTCTTAATATCAAGCTGACCAAGGGAAACTCATACAATTCTAATTAAGCATGCCAGAACAAAAGCTCTTGTGACCAGAGGATGTCTGTGCACCTGCCTAACAAGTGCTACAGTGACAGCTGAACAATGCAAGCTTCTCAGTATTTCTCCACCAGCACTCTTCCATCCATTCCACAAAAGCTAAGTCCCAGACTCCAGCTTACCTGAGCTACTCTATAGAAGCATCCTGTCTTTTAACTACACAGCTTTTGCCCCTAAATGTACATGGTTAGAATGCAGAAATAGCTCTCTCCCCACTCCTGTTTTTCAAGCAAAAAAATATGCCATTCATTGTGAAAAAGCTGTAATCTCTAACACATCTCTTATATGGTCCTACATAAGCACACATTCTACAACCAATGATGTGCACTACATTAACATTAGTTAACTAGTAACAATCTCTATAATCCCTTATTACACCTCATTCATCCATGACTATTTATTAAAGTTGTTTTTTTTTTACAGCTCTTTTGAGGTGCTGGATAGTTTTTTAAAACAGACAGTGTAGAATCCTAAGTGAAAATGGTGACTTGTGAATTTTCCCCTTCATGTCAATTTTTTGTATGAAACTTTTTATAACATAAAGGTGGATCTGCTTGTCCAGAAGCATTAAATATTGAAATTACTGTGCAAGCCTAGGAGATATTTTTCAACTGCTAATAATGTGTCTGGGTTATAAAAAGAGCTAACCCATATTTTAAATTGTTCATCTGGAAATTTGGATTAAGAGGGGAAAAAAGCAGTTTTCATGTTTTAGAAAGCGATATCAAAACATTAAACTATTTTCAATTCAAAACAACAGCCAAAATTGATGTAAAATCAGATTTTAAATTGCTTTTGGCTGAGTAGTTGTCTGTAAAGCAGAAGGGGTGGGAGTACCAAAGAGTTTGCAATGGAAACACCAAGACACTCTTAACTGTATTCACACTAGCAAGAGCTGCTATCATGAAGTAATAACATTATCCAGAAATCGTTGTTCATTACCTCATTCCTAATGCCATCTCATTTCACTTGAGTTACTTGGGTCTGGTGATGGGGTTAATGAGAGAGGAGGTGTTTGAGTGGGTGTGAATTAGGGGCACTACTAAAATTGAAGCTGTTTTAACAGTTCTGTGTTTAATATAGTCTCAAGCTCTGTAATTATTTTTTTTTTCCAGGTAAAATACTTGCACGTTCCAAGGCTGACACTGACTTTGGCAGTATATGGATAATACCTAGACTTACTCATATTACACAGAGTACTACAGAGGGACTCGTACTTCTATTCCTTTTTCCTTTCCAACATTCTGCCCACAGGTCTGACACAGCAGGAATGCTAGTGCTTTGATTTCCTGTGTTCAGAAATATTCCTCTAGAACTTGGATATTTACAGTGACCACAGCAGAAAACATCACTGATAGCTTCTCCCCCCCAACTCTGTACTCCACAAGCCATGTTCACATACCACACAGCAATCCATTACAATATGTTCCAACATCTGCCTCCTCATATGACCTATTTGATTGACCCTTTTTATGCTGCTCCAAGACTGGCTGTTCTTTACAGTGGGAAGGTGAACAGTACTCACTGCTTCTTCAGTTGGCAACTGGTAAATATCCCCATTTTGGGAAAGATTGGGGATATACATTTCAATCCAGAACAGGGAAAGTCTCGTTGTCCCTCCCACCTATTGCTAGTACATTAAACACTTCTGCCAATTAAAATTTTCCGTGACAATTATTAACATTACCCAGTGTTTGTGACTCCAGCGTGGGAAGCATGAATAATGTAAGGAATAGTACAGTCCTCCATTACACAGGGACACATCTTGTTTTTGCCAAAGTTAGCAACTGTAAAATATATCTCAACTTCTCCAGCCAATATCACGGCATAACACAGGTTTTGGGACAGTGATCATATTCACGTTTATTAATGGAGCATCTAAGGTAGCTTTAAAAGAACTTCCCAACATTACAGGCATTAAATACTATCCATACTCTCACCATCTATCTTTCCGTCACGTATTTAATAACATTAACATACTTCAGAACCACAGCTGATTGTCCAAAGTTATTTGGCAAGAAACAGAATGAACATGTATGAAAACATAGAGGAGCAAAGCACTGCCCAGCACCGCAAGGTATCTCCTCTTCCCAAGGATGGAAAACTCAATTGACAGGCAGAAGCTACATGTATTTGGTGGTTGAAAAGTTGCCTGCACTGACTCCAACCCAGTGTCTTTCACAAATTCTAACCACTACAGAAATATTAAATCATTTGGTCTTGAAGCTCCATTTCCCACCAGCACACACAGAGATATTCTTACTTTACTTTCGTCTGTTGCTTGCTTACTAACTGGAATTGCCTAGGCAAATGGAAAAAAGAAATTGAACTGTGGTAGGAAAGAGACACTAAGTGGGAGTACTTGGGGTATTCATCTGACTAGGTCTGAGCTAATCACCTTGAGTTCCCTTTAGAAAAACCTGAATGGAATACACAACGTTAGGCCAGATGAATTATTCATTCATGGCTAAAGATGAATCTTGTACTAACTCCCCGAGTACAAACCAGGAAAAAACAGCTACTCTGTGCTCGGTGTATCTGTGCCACTTTTTAGCAGATGAATTCTTTAAAGTGAAATGTATCTGTCCCCTCTGAAGTTCATGAAAAATATACATTTCCTTTTTACTTGCTGCATAAGTAAGATGGAAGGGGACTTTGCCTTCCTCAAAGCTGTACAAGTGGTAAGGCATACAGACACATTTTCAGCACAAAACATGTAGAAGAGGACATATAACTCCCCCAAAGTTGCCTACAGACTGCAACTTCACATTTATGTGGAGAACATATATGTTAACATAAAGTAAAGTGTGAACCCAAGAAAAATGATGACAAACACTGACATCTGGCCAATCTTGCCCTTCTTTACTGTGTTTGCCTCACATATAGTATGTAAGAATGTGTGAAATACTTCTGAAAATAACAGTTATACTCCATTTCATTTTTAACAAGCAAAGCAATATACAATTTACAATCTTCTTCAGAAAGATCTGATTTAGTGAAGTTCAAAGGGCAACTTCAGCAAATTCCCAGCAGGAGTTAGAGACCTAACTTACCGACTATCTTGCAAGTTTTAGAACACAGGTGATTCATTGTGGGTTTTTTTTCCTCTTTTGTCCAAGGTTACACTGCTTTTATATAGTGATTTCTTTTTTAATTTTATCTTCAATTTCATATTCCAAATAGAATCAGACCCAGCTACACCATGTGTGGTGTTAACTATGTTTCAGGAGGAAACTGACCACCATAATACATTTTTCCAATCAAGAAGAAAGGTACAAGAGGGAATCCTTGCCACCTGCATGCCAGTGATGACCAGCACACACTCCCTTCCTCCTCTTATTTTGAGGAGATTCGCGCCATTATGATACAATGAACATGTTCTGCATGGGACATCCCCAATTAAGGAAGACCAATTATGATAAGATGTACCTTTGTCCTTCAAAGATACTTCTGTTATTCCACTCTGAGCCCTGTCTCTGATATTTAATAAACTGCAAACATAGGAAGGATCTACTTCTACTTCCCATTGCAGAAGTAAGAACTATGGCTGGAAGATAATGAACAATCGCCCTCAAATAACCTTTCTTTACTTTATGGTGTAGAAAGATCATACTGATTTTAATAAGATTAAGATAACTGACATCCCAAAGTACGTATGTCACAGATTTTCTCATAAGACTGAAAGTATCTTGCCTTCCAGTGTTGTTTATAATTAGCTCCATTGTCCAAATTGTTCCCCTTAAAATAATTGTTCTTATAGATGGTACCTATAAGGGTCATAACTGGAAACACTAGAAGTGTTTCAGACTTTTGACCCTCCTTGAAATTAAAGTATTGTATAAACTGTAAATTGTTCAGACCAACAAGACTGAGAACAAGTACAAAATGTTTAGTTAGTGGTGGTGTAGGGTGTGTTTGCAGAATTACATGGCATTTGCAGAGATGAGAGGAATCACTTGTTTCAGGCTTCCACAGTTAACTGTAACCTCCTTAAACTGAATTGCCATTTCTGCAGTAGCAGATGCAAGCAACCCCAAAGATGGTATCAATTCTCATTGGCCTAGAGGAAATCTAAGAAGTTGTCAGCTGTATTATCCTTCCTCCCTCTCTTCACTCTCCCCCTGCTTGTCTTCCATATTCTGATGACTGTTTATGAGCTCAGCTGTCATTCTTTGCACCAGGGAAAGATAGATGGGACACACCAACCCCAACCTAAGTGACCTTTGGATGTGACAAGATTTTTAGGTCAGTCCCGCTAAATGGAAGCCTTGGTGTATCGAGGCTCGCCTCAGGGTGAAATTTCCAGTGAATTTATTATCTCCCAATGCCCTTTGGACTGCTTCCCACCATCAAACACCATGGCAGCACTCGGAACAGGAAGAAATACATTAACTGGAATCTGATCGTTTTAAAAGGTTACAGCTGCCCAAATATAATTTAATTTCATACTTGCCCTTTGAGGGTTTGGTGTATATTTTCATTTTATGACTGCAAATGATAAAGCTCTTAAGATTCCAGGCAATAAAAAGGAAAGGGGGGAGAAAGTATTTTAAGGGTTAGAAGTCTATTCAGTTCATAGGCGATGAGCAAAGTGACATATCAGCTCTTTTTTTTAAATCTAACATTTCCTCTTTTTTTTTTTTTTAGTATTCATTCCTTTCCACGCTTGATCATGAGCAACAATACCTTTTAGTGAAATCAAACCTGTAATGCCACCCAGTGTGATATGAAAGGAACATTTGATGTGCAACCACCTACCTATCCTACATCCATTAAGGACCTGATTCAGAGCAGCAATTAATCTGAAGTGAAATGAAATTAAGTGAAAGGGAAATAATATCAAAAAAAAAAAAAACAGACTTAAGAATATGCATAAATTTAACCATAACACTTAAGAATTTAAAGTAGGCAGGTGCCCTGGCTCATTTTTGATTCTCTCTAACTTTTCCAGTCTGAGTTCAGGTCATGTATAAAAGTTCATCCACCCATGCTCACACAGTATGATAAAAGTCAGGGTAACCAACATTGCTTTTAGGGGAACATTCAATTTGATTAGAGTCACATACCTGTGCAATAGCAAAAATCTAATGGAAGAGTATACAGGATATGACAACCTAGCACACAACACAAAATGCTAGGAAATTATACCAGTTCTCTCTTTATTCCCACTGGAAGTGGATGCAACCACCATGTACTCAAACACAAGCAACCATGCAAATGTGAGCTTGGCCAGCAAGGACTAAGGATGGGAAGTGCTGGGTACTTGCATCTTTCACTGCAACTACTGAAAACTGAATTACAAAATGAATGCCACCTCTCGATGAAATATTCTGATAAAATTGTAATGACTGTTTCCTTTCCACAAAACTAATCACAGGAAAAATAGAACAGCTGTGGAAAGGAGGAAGGATTAAGTGTGAATGTTGCATATCTTATTTTCAAAGCCACCATAAGAAATTAATTATTGTTGGGCTCCCAAATCCCTTCAGGCCTCTTTAAATATCTTTCCCACATAGACATTAATATAATCTGTCCGAATTACATTTGCCACCAGTATATCAGGCTAGTGTATAGCAAGAAACAAGGCTGCCATAATAATGAAAATAGAGTTAATTAGCCTAATAGGAACTATATTCAAAAGCAGCTATTAGTGACACTGCAAGACAGCAAGTTGAAATAAGTTTTATGTGCGTGACATGACCAGTGCTTGGTCCAGAAGCAATGGGCATGAACTGGAACACAGGATGTTCCACCTAAACATCAGGAAGCACTTCCATACTGTGCGGGCAGCTAAGCCTGACACAGGCTGCCCACAGAGGCTGTAGAGTCTCCCTCCCTGGAGATTTTCAAAAACCACCTGGACATGGTCCTGAGCAACCTTCTCTAGGTGGCTCTACTTGAGTAGTGGGGCTGAACCAAGTGATCTCCAGAGGTCCCTTCCAACCTCAACCATTCTGTGATCCTGTGTTATGACATATTGCTTGCCCTAAACATCAATAAGCCCCAAGTTTGCAAAGTAAATACTGGAACATTGATCAGATAGTAATGCAGAACTACTGTAGGGAAAGTAAGAGATATTTAATGCCAAATTAACCTACTACAAAATGTAACACATCTATTAGTGTTTCTTTCTTGAATTTTCTCATTTTCAGAAGTTCAGAGTTTAACTGTAAAATCAACATCAGAGATGAAATAGGACTTCAGCCATGTTCTTTTGCCAAATTCAGCTAGATCCATTTGGTTCCCTTAATGAAATAAATATGCTGCTGTATTTTATGGTAATGGCCCAAAACACTTTAATAACACTATCACAAGCTGTAATGTTTTGGTGCATTAATGGAGAACACACTGTTTTAATTTGTAAAGAGTGTTTCAAGCCACAAAGGGAAAAGAAAAATTAGGAGAAGAAGAAGAAAATGCTTTGCTGCCAAATGCTATTTTCACACTCCATAGTGGACAGAAGTATAAGTTACGGAATGGACATTTCACCTTCAGAAGGGCAGGGGTGATGCTGGCCTTGCCATGCAGATGTCCTGAGGTTCAGGCTGCCTTTCCCAGCACAGCACCCATGAGGATGCTGACAGGGACTCGTTTTTTCAGACCCCCGAGTGCATCAGGCAGGAGGATGGGAACCACCCCTCATGGTACCCTACATCTCCAAGGAATTTACCTCACTCTCCGCACACAAACTGGCAATCCTGGGCCTGTTTGGGAGAAACAGATCTCGTACCTATATGAAGGAGGTGAAAAAAGCCATGACACAAAAGTCCCCAGGTTTCCTCCTGTTGTGCTGATAATCACAGGATAGTGATTTCAAGGCTTCTCCCGGCTTAAAAACACACAGTGACTTTTTGAAGTTTTTTTTTTTTTCCTGTACACATGCTTCTTTATTTTGTTTTGTGTTTAATTTATATATTAGTCCAATTTATTTATTAGTCCAATAGGAAAAGACAACTCGAGTGGTAGCTTGTGCTGACAGCCCTGCTCCCTGTAATTCTGGAGTTTGTAAGCCTCTGGGATGACTTAGCAAATTTGTTGTATATTTCTGGTCGGGTAAATTATCTGTGATGTGACTGGCCTCAATAGTTAAGAAGTTAGGGAATGCAAACCAAGGAGCTTGCAACACTTTTCTCCTTAGCTATCCAAGATCAGAAAGGAAGCGAAACAGACCATTGATAAAAACAGCAAATAAATAAATCAGTTCTGCAAGGTGGAAAGGATACGTAGAGGCTAGTCTAGCAATTAGACTCTTAATTCAAGAGGCCAGTAGAGCTCATGTGGGTTACAAACATAAAAGCTTGCCTTGAGGACCAGTAGGATCTACAGGTACTATTGCCTCCACATTTTTGTGTTCAGATTGATCATACAAAATCCACTGGAGTGGAAAACACTAAGCACTCTGAAAGGAAGAAATGCATTTGAGGAAACTGATTCAGGGTATTGGGGAAATAACTGCACTCTGACCTGACCTCAGGAACAGGTTTACTCTGTCAAGACACACCAGAATAAGTAAGTTCAATACTCTGAAAGTTTCATCTCCAGATTCTACAGTATCTTCTACTGAGGTCTAAGTTCAATTGCTGACTTTGGAAAGAAAACAAACAGAACAAGTTTCCTGACCTCAGAGGTTTGTTGTCTATAGCATAGATTTATGGTCTACAGTAACTACAGATTTTTCACAATTTTAAACTGTGCCTAATATTAACCTCCATCATAAAAGATGCTAAAATATCCTCACTGGTAGCTGTTACCCATGGAAAGTAATCAGATGCAAGAAAAACAGGATGAGAATAAGAGCCCAAGAGCTTTTAATGGATTGCACTGTTATTCTTGTTTGCAATGTGTATCACTGGCCAGAGATACTCTCCTTGTCTATACATTTACTATGCTGTTTGTATGTTTCTTTCCCATTCTGCCTTGTCAATTTGAAATGATCTAAAATGTCAGAGAAAAAAACATGCCTGTAGTAAGAAAGAAGACATAAATCCAAATTCTTGTAAGTTTATATATTATACCAACCTGTATCTAACAACACACCATGTCTTATGACCTAAGTACAACTGAGCTAGTAAGATCTGAATAAAGAACTTTCTGTGTTAACTTTTGGGATTCATAAAACATAGCAAGCTGATTTGTGGACCTATAGGAGTAACTGAGTGTTAGCAAGAAGTTAGTTTTCTGTAAGTCAGCTTTTCTCACTGTTGTTATTTGTAGCATTATTCTGCAAGCTTTGAAGAGTGTGCATGTGAGTAATCTGTGGCTTTCCTGTGTGTTCATCTGTCACGAGGGTCTGCTGAGGCATTGTAAATGCACACACTATTGGCAAAGCTCAGCATGAAGACAATGAATTCCAAAAATATCCAGAAAAAAAATTCTCTAGTCTAAGTGCAGCTTTCATGTTTTATAGGAGGCCTATAAACCCCCAGTTTATGGTTTCAGAGCAAATTCCCCCCAGCCAGCCAAACCTCACTCAGTGTGGTTTCACGTTTCTCCCCCCAAACAGACAGTTTGCTCAGGATTATACAATCTTATTTGCATGATTATATAATCTTCTTTTCAGCAACATCCCTCTGAAGAGCAAACAACATAATAGGAAAAACAGTAGGGTAAGCCAACTATTTCAAAACCCTGTGTCTGGAATGTGCAAAGGGTACAAAATTAAAAAAATTTTTTTTTTTTTTGGTTTTGTTACCAGATTTTTAATCCAGACCTTTCCAGGGAGAACTAATATATATATATATATATATATATAAAGCACTAAACACCATGCTCAGTAAAACACAAACACTTCACAAGTTTACTCTGCTGCCATTGTACAGATGCATTGTTTAGATTGTCCCAAGGTATATGTACCAAAGTGTCTGTCTTCCTCTTTCTCAACAGAACATACTTTGTAAAACATTTCTCAGGTTTTCTTTTCACCTCCCTTTTAGTGTCTGGCAGACAGGTTTAGCCATTGCTGCTATTTTGACACAAGTTTTGTCATGCATCTGGCTGAACTCACACCACTGACAGCATCACTCCAACCTACCAAAGCCCTGACTGTATCACACAGAAAAATAAATGAACTTTTAACTGATAAATATTCCTCTATTCCTCAAGCTTTCTCCTCTTGCAAATACTTCAGACTTTGTCCTAGACAGGACGCTGTGTAAGTGAAGCCTGTCATATTCCAATCTGTAGACAGACTCTTCTGCAGGCTGCTAAAACTACTTATGATGTCAGTTAGTTCAGCAATATTCATCTAAAATTAATGCCTTATAAATAATCAAAGAGTAATCTGCTTCCGTCTGTCAGGCTAACCCCAAAAAGAAAGAAGTGTAACATTTTTACGAGAGAAAAGAAATTAAGGGTGACCTGACCTCGCAAGTATGCTTGCCAGACAGTTATGCATGCTTTCTTGCATGACCTATTTTTCTCTGCTCACACCACAGAGATGTTTCAAACAAATGGCCAGTAATTTAGACTGCTTAAAACACAGGTATTGCCACCCAAACATTGCAGTTGGGCATCTTAATGGCATTACCATAAAAACTTCTGAAAGTTTTTAGTGGCTTGTTATCTCTTTCCAAGTTGAAACAAAGCTCTATCAGTCTATAGAGGATGATGTCAAGTATCACTCTTTTCCAAAATTAATGCACTGGATAGGTATCATGGCCTAATATTTTATTGTGTATCAGTGTGTGAATGGCCTGTGTGAGGAAGTACACTGAGTGTGTACATCCAATACACGCCATAGGTACACTCAGTGTTTTAGTTACAACACAAACATTAGGAATAACTTCGAGCTAATGAAACTATATATAGCCTACATAACCCTTCTTACAGTCTAAGTTCCAATGCTGAAATACTTCCAACCTGAAGATGCTCAAAACTATTCCCTATTAAACTGCCGTCAGATTTACAGAACATCTGCTTCCACTACCATAATCAGACTCTGTACCAGATCTGAAGATGGTAATCACATCACCCATGGTATGAGCTATTTATTTTCAACCTTTTTGGTTTGAGACCTCCAGAACCTTCTTAGCAGAGTTGAGGACCAAGTATCATGACATAAAAGCCTATTTACAATAGGTTAACTTTTTCTGAGTCACCTTTCAGTCCCATTAAAAGTATTTAATGCCCCCCTAGCAGAAAACCATAGAAAACATACTAGTACGAAACATTTAAGGTCACTAAAAGAAAAAGATACAGAAATGGTTCTTTTTTTCTAATTCGTGTAAGTCAAGAAGGTAAGAGAAAGCTTGAAACAAAGGACAAAATAAAACGGAAACAACTCAAGAGATGAGGAGAAAGAAAAACAGAATAAATGTGTGTGTATGGAAGATGACGCAAAAGAATGGGTTTCTGCATGCTGGGGCTTATATGGACAGAGACAACAATATGAAACTGAAGGCTGGTAAATACAAAATAACATGGAAAAAACATTGCTTGTGCTAGTTCCATTGTCCAAATGTCAAACTCCTTCTGGGAACCTGGGGGGAGGGGGGCAGGGGGTGGAGTAATAGCTGTATAAGCATCTTGTAACAGGTTCTTCCTGAAGGGGATTTCTTGTAAACTGCTAGGCTCTCATGCTAGCCCATATGGGCTCAGGAAAGTCAGAGAAAATACTGGCTGCACTTTTTCCAGGCCTATTTGCATAAGTTGGTACAAATAGTGCAAATAGGCCTGGAAATATGTTAGTTATGTTTAGTATGCAGAACATCTCTGTATGTAATTGAATTGTTGTTTTTGCCTCTATTAATACATATGCAAATGAGTCACTACTGCAGCTGTGCTGTATTAATCATATGTGTGCTTCTGTCTGTCTGCCCTGCAGGCTCAGGGTCGGAGGGAGGGGGAAGAGGGAATTCAGTCTCTTTAACCTACAAGAAAACTCACTCATGCAGACAGAGGTCTGCTAGCAAACAGCAGGCCTGAGTTACAACCAAAAGGAAGATAGGCTGGTCATTTTTCAGTCTTTTCCATTTTTCATAGATATAGATGGAATCTGAAAGTTATGCAGAAAAGACTGTAATGTAGATAAAATGAATATGCTACCACGGCTAATTCTTTCCCCTGGAGGGCTGGGGAGGGAGTTATAATCTGACAACCCACAGAGTAGCCATGATATTGTTTTACCATGTGTATTTACTGCCTGTAAATGTTCACTGTGCATATGTTCAGACACTCACAGTGCTCAATAAAATACAAAGTCTATATATATATTCTGTCATAATGGTTGTTTCAGAAACTGGTTGGATTCTGATCAAATGATGTGATCAAGTTTTTCATTCAAATCTATTTTTATAAGAGATATTGACTTTACTTGTAAAATTGTATACGTTAATATCAAAGGCAAGTATGGGCTATTTAGATGCCAACTATAAAGCGTATTTACCCACCATGAACAAGATTTATTTGGACTGATATGTACTGTGGTTCATGCTTTTATACAATCTATCGCACTCTCTAGCTCTCAGCAGGTATCCTTGAAGTGAGGACTAGTTGCATCCTGGTGTTGTGAGACTTGCCTTTGAGTTAATAGGGAAGAACTTTTTCTATTTAAATACATACGATTGCTCAAAAATAGTCAAGGCAATCAATAGCTCCTCACCCCAAACATTGCTTATACATGTACAGTTTAATGAATATTTTCATGACTAAGACTTAATAACAAAAAATACATCATGGAAAGCTCAAACTTTTGAAAACAACTTTCACCACCCACACAGAGGTTGTAATCCAGTTTAAATGGCTGTAGTTTCACTTACATGAAGCGCACTAAGCTCCATTTCTCTAGCTAAAGAACTGGAAGTTGGTCTTCAGTAATCTCTTTTTAAATGTCCATTTTGGCGACTCATTTGCAGAACAGGTGGCAAATATCTTGTGGCCAACACATTCACTTACAATGTCAGAAACAATTGGTGGGCAGAAGCAGGCAGTATAGAATCTGCATGACTGCAACAATTAAAAAAAAATATTTAAAAGGGCATCCAACAAAAATGTATACGTATTATGCTTTTTTATTACTCCTGTTATTATCCTTGTTTGTGATGGCCATCAGAAACAGCACTGCAGTACACTGAACTTATGGCAGATGGACAACTGCCATCTTTTGGTTATGCTAATGAGAAATGTCGCTTTTTATGTACTTTGCTATTTTTTTCCCCAGATGTGTGTGCTCACAGTGAAAACCTAATTCTACTTTTTTATGCTTAAGTGGATTGCTTGAGTTTTATAATATCGTAATTAAACTGTACACTAATGATTCATTCCCTACAAATTGAGCCATAGTCCTATTAATGAGAACAGGTAAAGAGGAAAAGCAAACATGGAAAGAATACTGACTCTCACTACTGAAAAGCCAACTTAGAAGGTCCTTCAAGTTAGATGCTGCCCAGAAAATAGAAGGAATAATCTTGCAATGCTACGGAAGAGTTTACCTTCCTGAAGGCAAATAACTATAGTAGTAGCCCAAAGAGATCATGAATGTAGATTGAAAAGCAAATGAATAATGGATAAAGTATTGGTGACTCTTAGCTACATTCAGTAACAACAATAACGGGGCATCAGACGTTACTTCTCAATCAGAAATGATTCATGTGGCCCTGGGCAACCTGTTCTAGGCATCCCTCCTTGAGCAGGGACATTGGACTAGATGATTTCCAGAGCCCCTTCCAACCTCAACCATTCTGTGGTATGTCATGGCAGCTCTGGCAAGTTGACTCCCAATACAAGGAAAGAGTCAAGCTTTCAGTATTTAGATGTATCACTAGCGCATTCGTGAGGTTTATTTCAGGGCCTTGTTTCACAGATTTGAGGTGTTGTAACACTGGAAGTCCAACTGCTTCATCTGGTCAAAACTGGTTATGTCTACAGACAGAGATATCAGAAAGAGATACACAAAAAAGAAAAGTAATGTGCTTGTCAATTAATGCATGAAAATACGTTGCCATCTCTTTAAAGAGAGAGGGGAAGTTCTATCATCAGCAAAATTTCAAAAAAATCTTAAGGAGATACTTTAGTGAAATAATCTGAACTGGGAAGTAGAGAGATGTAGCTCATCCTAGCAGTGGTGCAGAAGCCAAAAGGCAGCTAGTCCAGAAGAAAAAAACAGTATCTGACTGAGCAGGCAGTCTTCATGCTTTATTTTTCTTTCATAGGTAACACATGTTTAATGCAAGTCATATGACTATTGGAACAGTCTATCTTTGATCACTCACTGTATACTTGTTAAATAGCTCTATCATTTTCATTTCCTTCAAGTAAAACAAACTATGACCCTTAAGATACCAAGAGGCAGGATTTTCTAAACCAAAATTTAGACAGAGTCAGACACCTAAAGAACATGAAGATGAACAAATTGTGAGAAGCACTCAAACTCCAAATGGGTTTAACTTTTCTGAAAATCTAGCCAGGTATGTCAATGCCTAAATGTAACACAAATTCTTCTTAAAATGTGGTTCACACTATATATACGAAATTCCATTGAAGTTCAGTCTTTGGTATGCATCTTCCCACACCACTGAAAAGAACAGGTTTGTAGTAGAAGAAAAAACATTACCAAAGTACTTAGCAAAGAAAGTGCAGTGTAAAAAAATTGTCAGAATTATTGTTTCAGATAGGTTTGAGTTCGAAACCTGCTCATCATCTTCATATAAATAGCTAAAGAGAACCAACCAGGATTCCTCAAATGGCTGGTCTTCAGAATTGAGACCCAGCTAAAATACCTTCATACTTGTAAGCTGACACAAGGTTCTATTTAACCATAGAATCATAGCATGGTTTGGGACCTTAAAGACCATTTCATTGCAATCCCCCTTCCACGGGCAGGGATACCTCCCACCAGAGCAGGTTGCTCAAAGCCCTATGCAGCCTGGCCCTAAGCACTTCCAGGGATGGGGCTCTTACAGCTTCTCTGGTTAGCCTATTCTGATGCCTCACCACCCTCATAGTGAAGAATTTCTTCCTTTTATCTAAACCTACCCCTTTACAGTTTAGAACTGCTACCCCTTGTATTATCACTGTATTATCTGACAACAAGTCCCTCCCCATCTTGCCAGTAGGCCACCTTTAACTGAACAAAGACAGCTTTGGTCATAATGTTGAACACAACCACCAATAACCATGATGTTCTGTTTATTTAATGCTAAGATGAAGAGGGAAGAAAGTTTGGATGTGGGCACTCAGAACGTTTTGGGGTGTTTTTCCCAAGAGCAGATGTTTGAAAGAAGTCTGTTTTATATCAATTTGCTATATTGTTTTGAATGGACACAAAATGTCCATGTAGTAATAGTACACCGGCAGCTGTCATTATATATCCAGCTTTATCTTTCAGTACAGTTATGGGTATATACAACATCTGTATTACTGCCAATTAATCAGTCATTGTTACTGCCTAGTTATCAAACAAAAAATCTGGGAAGTCCAAACCATTTGCACTCCCAATGGTGCAGATCCCTCTCAATTTTTAGATCAGGCTATTATGTCCCATATTTTTAAATACTCGGAAAGCTCTCAGGAGTTGTTTTCTCTTAGGAAAAAAAAACAACACATGAGATATATTTTTTTACTGAATTTCCTCAGGCTTCTGGAAGTGTATGTTTCATACTAGATATGCTGAGACAACTGGTAATGATCATTTCAGTACCAACTTAGCATTTACATTGTGTAAAACCCATCACATGGTATCTATGCATATAGCTATGAATGTTGATCATCAAGACAGAGGAATTTAATTCTCTCATCTGCTGAACCATATAAAAAAATATCATGTTCAGGTAAGGCATACAACAGAACTTTCAATTCATTAGTCGTATTTAGTAAAATGCAGTGGCAAGACTATGTTCAGTTTTGTTCTCATTCATCTGGCACAAAATCACCACACTGCATTGCTCTTTAAGAACAAGACCATACGAAATTTACAGGTCAAAAATTAACATAAGAAACTCACCTTCAGACCAAGAAGGATTTCACTGCAATGGAAGTATATTTTAAAATGATACTTCTCACAGTTTGGGACTGAATATTATCATTAACGGAGGAAAGCTAAAAGCTCTTTTTTTTCAAACAACATTTTGTCATTAAACGTGGGTATGAGTGAATATGCAGGGTTGATAGACAGCTCTTTATCACAGAACAGGTTCAAGCATGCATCACATTAATTTCAGCTTCTCCAACACGGCTCCAAACATCTATCTCTTTCCCAAAATCTAACAACGTAAGGTTTAGCTTCCATTCTTACTGAGTCATTAGTCTCTCTGTGGATACTGGAAATAAAGGCAATTGTGTATGGCTAATTGTGGCAGATATCAGATGACAGAATCAGTATACCCCAGTGGGAACTTAAAGGCGAGAAGATAAATGGAGGGCTTCAGACTACGAACCTGTCAGTGGGAATCAACAGGGTATTTCAAAATGAGAGATTCCATTTCACTGACAAAGGGTATCTTTGCCACAGGAAAACAATCAGATGTTAGCTGTTCTTCTATAAATACACTCTGCATTTCATTTATAAAAAGAAAATTCAATTTTGACATCCACAGATAGAAAAGTACTTCCTGTTGGTCTCACAGTATACTGCTAAAGTCATGCCCTGATTTAAAATTCTCTAATGAAATAACAAAGGTATGTTTACTATCACTAGACAAACAAACATGAAAAATTCCTTGGCTTTGTCTTCACTGAGATACTGCTGTGTACCAAATTTTGCTGGGAGCAACAAAATGTGCATTGTGTCAGGTTCTTTGATCTCCCCTGAATACTACTGCTTTTAGTACACAAAGCCTGAAAGATGAGTGATAGGGAGGATAGAAAAAGGAGAATAGAAGGAACATTGTACTTTTCTGACCTTCTACTGTCTGATGACCAGAAGACAGCATTCGTAGAGAACACTATGGTTATATATAATGTATGTGAATTTCTGAAGAAGGGTTCCTCCTTGAAAGACACTATAATGGCTGCACATTCACTCATACCATTTACAGGTGGTTTCAGACAGTTAATAATGACAAGAAACAAGCACCAAAGAGCTAAACTGAATTTGAATGGAGTTCAGAAAGCACAATGCTTTTAGGCCAGCAGCTATACTCTGCATCACCAAATCTTCCCAAATAAGGTCAAAATAATCTTAATGTGATTTCCCCTCAGATTCAGCTCCACTAATGTTAGCATGGGTGAGAGTCCATTTCAAATGCTTTATTGTAAAATCTTTCTCTTAAGTATCTAGCCTATCTAACTCTTTCAAATGGCACCGGAAGTTAGAGGCATGTCCAATTTCTATTAGGTTAGGGTGATAGCTAAAACCACTGTTAGATGTGAAGAAATAAAACTGGACTTTATTTTTTTTCCTACCAATACATACTCTTAAAGATCAAACGTGAAAGATTTGAAGGAGTCTACAGAGGCAGCAGTTTGAACCTCTCCCACTGACTGGCTGCCAAACTCTCCCAGACTAAATAACATGTAGCAAAACAACGTAAGTGAATTTGGTCAATACTTTTGTTTCAACATTTTCCTTTACACAAAAACACAAAGACTCTAAGGTTCTCAAGTTGTTCACAACCTAAACTCATCTTAAGATATTTATAAAGTCAGTCACATTTTCACAAAGCCCACCTTCTTGTAAGGAAATTGTCATTGTGATAAAGCCCATTTTAATCAGAATACTTCAGCCCATGCAGGGGCTGAACAACACATGCAGGGAGGGATATAGCCCAAAGCTGGTCCTGAAATGAAAGTAAACCATCCTCCTAACTTACTGGAGCACTGATGCATTATTTTAGGACTATTTTGAATGACTACATAAATAAGAATTAGACTTAAACCTCTTTTTTTTATTATTTTTTCCTCATTCCTAGCTAGCTCCTTTTTTGTTTTTCATTTTTCCCCCCTCTTCCTTCCATATGTATGTTCATGTGTGTTTGGCTATTATAAGAACTTTAACAATACTGACGTTACTCCTCAAAATTCATTTCAGAGAGATGACTTTTATGGCTCCCATGATTCTTAAGCCACCTACGGTATTTGTAACTCACAGAATCAGAAACTAACACACAGACAGTGTAGCTTTTCATACAAAGGCACAATAGGAACGAATGTATTAACCTCTGTGGTGCATGGAATGTGTCAGCTTACACACTGGCAACTATTTCTGTGAAACTCAGCTAACTTCCGCTGGCTGTGTTAAAATGAAAAAAAATCTTCCCCAGCATTATGTCCCACGCTCTCGTGTGCTGGCCAAACAACTGAAATATCTAATGTGCTACAAAGTCTACTTCATACTGATGCTGGCCAAACTGAGTTTGAGAATGCATTTTACACGCACTGTTTATAAATGCTGAGCTTTTCCTAGCAGGTATAAAGCTCTCTGTTGCATGTGACTTGGCAAATAATCATGAGCAGGGAAACAAATTAGCTATGGAGAGCATGTGTTTTTTTTGTTTTCTCTTCTTACAAAAGAGCGTCTATCGGGATTGTGCAGAACTAGAGATGATTTGGAACTTGATTTAATTTTAATCCTAAATTTTACCTAGGTTAATCCTATCAGCAAAGTGAATGTGTGGACATGGACATCAAATTTTCTTAATTCCAACAATTTGATGAGGGTTGGGAGGCTGATCAGGAACAGCTGAGGAGTATCTGTACCACTATCATTAAGACCCATGGACTGCACCTTAAAATCTCCAAAATTTAGAATGATATTGGGAGTTTTGAATCCCATACATCCAGCCAACAGGCATACTCTTTAACATAGCTTAAAAAAGATGCTTTCATGCCCTTCCACCTGTTTTATAATTGCCTATGTTAAATTAGTATAATCACTAGTTATCCGTGCTACAGCAGTGCCTAATATGCGCTGGGTCCCATGAAACACATCGGGAGGGGCCAGTTGTTGCGCTTACAGGCTTACAGCCTAAAAGGCCATAATCACATTAAGTGACTTCTAAGCAGTTTATAAGTGCTTGTCGGGACAGAGCTTTTCTGTGGTACAGTGTGAGTCTACAACCCAGCGGTCTGCACAGCCTGCCTTGGAAAGTCTGATGGAAGGGGCCAACTAACACACCCGCTTGCTGAAACCTGACGTGCCAACCTACCCATGGTTAGATTGGCGATACAAATACAGAAACATAACGAAAAGTTCCCTAAAGGTGTGAGGAAAATGAACACAGACTGATAACTATTTCGCTTCAGATGCCAATGTTGCGTAGAGAGCGCAGACCAACAAACTCGCTCACGCCACTGTGTGCTGAGGGAAGTGAAGAACCGCTTACCGCATGCGGGGAACCTGCGGCTCTGCTGCCTGCTGCCGGACTTACCTGCAGTTGGAGCGGGCCTAAGCCCGGCGTTGCTGCAGCAGCAGCTGCCATGGTAGTCGGGATCAGCTGAACGGGGTAGGGGTCACCTAAGTAAGAGAATAATAGAGGCGTCAGCACCTTTTATCTGCTCTCCACCTGCAAATTAAAGTCCTGCATTCACTCCTTCCAAAAGCCTTCTTTTGTGTGCCTTGTTGAGGCCTAATGAAAAGCTCTATTGTGCAGCCTTTTACTAACACTCTTTTCACAATTCTGGCTGAGAGAGGAATGTGAATAAAAGGCACAAGCAATTAAGGCGGAAACCTCATCCTTTTTCATGATGTATTTAGGGAAATGGAAAAAAAAGTGCACATTGATCAGAAGGCTGCACTTCAAAAAAAAAAAAAAAAAAAAGAGAAAAAAAGAGGGAAGAAAGAAAGAAGATGGGGGTGGGGGATAAGAAAAGGAAAACAGTACAACCTTGATAAGATCACAGCATTAGAAGGGGACAAATTTACAAGCTTGTCCACAATATGGAGTTAACCAAACTCTGGTCACTGTTAGTAAACCGAGCCTCACGCAGATCAGGAGTGGCACTCCCCTCACTACTGGGTTTTCTTTTAGGTGAGAAAAAAGCCTTGCTTTGCACTTTCATGGTTTGAGTCTGTAACAGGAAAAAGCATGTGGAGTACATCAGAGACAAGCCTGTGATATCCCCACACCAACTCCACCTCATGACTTGTGATTCAGTTTTGCTTTTAAGTGAAAACTGTTTCAGCTTTAGTAAGGGTTCCATTGTACAGAGCAAGATAAAGGGATATAGTAAAGGCTTAAGAAAAAGTTGCAGGCATTTCTAAAGGAATATCACCTGAGGTGGCAAAAATTAAGATGGAGACAGGCATGTTTTAATGTTATGAAGCATTCACTCCTTATTTATCCCATTTGTTAAAATAAACTTCATGCTAATTCCCCAACACATCTGTTAATAAAACTGTTAAAAAAGTAAAACACACACACACAAAATGCTACATGCATTATATTGCTTCTCCAAATGATAAAATGTTTAAGTACTTTCCACTCAAACAAGGATCACCAGATCCTCGATTTCTGTTTGTCCCTATGTTCTGGTAGCATGAGTGATTTCTGTAGCATTAAAAAAAAGCACTTCAAAAGAGACTACAGAAAAGTGAAGATGTGTTATCATGAAAATCTAGCTAAATGTTACGGTACATTTTATTAGAGAGAGAGATTAAAACTTTTCCTCCTTTATTGTACTTTTTAAAAGTGAACTGGGGAAAAAGACAAATTAAGAAGGCAATGCAAGCTGTTCTCTGCAATCATTAGCTATTACTGAATTAAAGTTTATAACAGTATCAAACCTAAGTTACAGGCACAGAAAACAAAGGCAAAGAAATACACCTCGTGTTTTTGAAATGTTAGAAATAAGCCATGTTGGTGTATACTAGTTCAGGAAAACTGCTATTGTTTATTTTTTCCCTTTTATTCGGCTATGTTCTTTACAGAGGTCTTTTCATTCACTGATTTTGATCTCCTGTTACAAATTAAATACTTTGACTTCTAGAGATGGAGGGCCAGAAAAAAAATAGGCTGGGAAAGCATTTTAACAGATATTTAACCTCAAAGAGCATGTCTACTTATATGTGACAACATCTTAAATAATGCTTTGCTGACTGAAGCCTCACAGTCTTTCAATGCTACCTAGTCAAGCAACGAGAATCCAAAGTTTGACCCAAGCATCCGCATTCACAACTGTCCCTGCTCCAGCACCAGGCCATAGCTCTCTATTTATTTATTTATCATTTTATTATTTTATGTATTTATTATTAATGGGCAGCAGATTCCCTGCTTTGTGTTTGTTGTTGTGGTGGTGGTTATTTGTTTGTTTTCCCAGAGGATACCAGTGCTTAATATTTTCTGCTTTCCTTTTGCTTTAACTGAGGTGTATACTTTCCACTTCGTATCACAGATTGCACGAAACATTTCTCTGACTTGAAATTTTCTCAGGAGTTATCCTGTGACCCAAGAAAGGGGCCTTAAATATATGAAGACATGGAGAAGAAAGAGACGAGGTCAAAGATTTAACGTGAATGATGTTCAGCTGCTTCCACACCACTAGTAGCTCAAAGGCTAAGCCCAGTATCATTCTAAAAGACTCATTTCTAGAAGAGGATGTTTTGTACAAGTACCAGCCATAAAAGAACATGAGACAATTATTTTCTCAAAGGCAAAGAGAATAACATGGAAAATGATGCTCACTAGAATGTTATTTTACATTAAGTTTGCACTTACAAGTTAATATATATTAAAACATACAAATTAAAAGATTAACTTCTCCATGTGCAGTACCATGTTCCCCATTTCTCCATATAAGCCTCAGCCCAGTCTTCTACAACATCATGCACAATTAATCAATCTCACTATTTTCAGCTCCCTAAACTCATACCCTATCTGTTGCGCTAATTCCTATTTTTTGTGATTCATTTTGTAATTATATCTGGTAGGCACTCATGAGATAAGATATATTGAAGTCCCCATGGTCATGCACATACAGTCACAACCACTGAATTTGGTGGCTTACAGGAATGCCTCCCTAGGCATCCTTAGCAATGGACTCCTAAGGGACAAGTCTAGAAAGTAAGTCCAGGAGTTTACTACACCAATACATGCTAATGTAGTTTTTCAGAGGTGTAATTCTAGGGAAAAATATTAAATTCATCCTAAAAACTGTTTTTAACTGTTCAGAAATAGGCTCTCCTGTCTACTAGGTAAGTTGTTTGTTAGCTCACTCTTCAATGAGTTTTGCATATTTCTGGCACTCCAAAATGTTTTTAATGAACAAAAATATAAATCAAATATGAAAGGCTTCTGTAGTCCATCATGTATCTTTGCATTGTTATGCTTTGGGAACATCCTCTGCTATCTCATGCTTAACTTAGGGGTTTAGCATTTCTTCTTATGAAGAAAAATACACCCTGCCCATGCTCCAAATCTTTCGCAAGTGCAATTTATGCACAGTACATCCCTCTCACTGCTCCCACAGTACAGACACAGCAGCAGCAGCAATGGAGTTGGAAGAATGCACAATGATGAGCAGAGGCACTGTCGGGGTTAGTGCTCCACTGTGCTTTCCTGCTACAAACATCTAACAAAAGATCACCTCCGTCTGGAGGAGCTCACCGTCCACAGGAGACAAAGCACGGAAGAGAGGAATATGCTGTGCCTCATCCGAGGTCATGCAACAGCCCGGTGGAAAACCCACAGACAACTCCTAAGCCAGTGCCCTTCCAAGGGAAGGTTCCATGTCCTACGTGAATGTGGAGGCCAAGCACTCATATACTCACATCACATAATGCAGGAGCAACCACTACCTCTCAAAGTAATGACAAAGGCTTCAAGTCTCCTCTGATAAATATGTATCTACTCACTCTTTGCTACTGCTCTAGAATGTGGTATCTCTTTTTACTGTCCTTAAATTTTTTCACATATTGGACAAGTCTGTGTGGACAAGGCTATTCCTGTATTGGACAAGACTATTTTCTGTGCAGTTTTAGTTAATTCTGAAGTCTGGGAAATGTGTTTCATAACTATTTTGTTAATACTTCAGTAAATATCTTATTTTTAGATGTAAAAAGTCACTTTTATTTTTCTTTTTTTCCCAAGCTCTGGGAATATGTCAGGAATGTGAAGCAAGATACACAGTTATTAGAAATACCTATTTCCCAAGTCATCCACAAGCTTCTATCACTGAAAAGATAAATAAATTCTCAAACAATTATATTACATTTCAACTCATAAAATTCGCTGTTAACCCACTAATGCACACAGGCAGGAGCGTACCTCTGTGAATCTTTCAGCTATCAAAAGAAATATTTTGTACATTTCTTTCATGTTCCATCTCTTATTCTGAGTGGCCTTTTCTTATAAAATAAGCATCACAGAGTTTTGTTGCTGTTGTTTTTTCTTTAGTTCAATATATGGTAAAATCCGGAGCAGGTCAAAGGCTGGGATTTTTATTGCAAGAACATGATAAAAATTATTTCATTAGCTGACAAATTCTTCTGTTATACATAGTCATTCCCCAGCTACCCTGTGACTTTACTTTAAAGAACATAATTATTCAAGACTGACTACTTGAAAAGAGCACAGAAATAAGTTTGTGCCAGTGATAAAGCTTGTAAAGAAGTGAATGGGATATGTCAGACTGGATGAGCTGATGGGGTGTATTAAAGGTGTTGGTACATACTGTAAGCAAAGGAGAATGCCATGGACCAGGCGTGGCTTATGGAAGGAAGAAGGCAAAGCTCAACCCTCAATTCTGGGCCAATTCTCTATTTCTCTATCTTTCTTTTGGTCCGTCTTCTGCTAACATACCCAGAACTTCTTTCCCGATAATTTATGCACTGCAACTTCTTTCAATTTCAAATCACACCTTCATCCTTGCCCAAAATAATCTTCTAAGATTTTGCTTACAAGAGCATTTTTCACAAAGTACATTCATTTTAAACCACTCTTTCTATGAACCCTCCCCACCATCCTCCACTGAAAACAGTCTGTGAAAGTAAGCTGTGGTACAGAGCCAAGTGGACATCATGTCCCAAAACACAAAATAACAACCCTGTGCTTAGGAACTTAATTTTCAACTGACTAGCTACCAAACTCACAGATATTAAATGATTTCCATGCTTCTAGAAGTACAACAGTGGCTCTTAATCCATTTACGTGTTTTGCAAAATTTTATCAAAGGAGTTTAGTAAGTTAAGAAAATTAATTTATATTTTTTTAAGGGAAAATAAAACATAAGAGCTAACATTATGTGTGTAGCACCATTCACCTAAACTCACAAGGCATTTTTTGTATTCCTTTTTCTGTCACTCATCTCATTTATTCTCCTTCATGGTGTAATCCCCCCTAGCGTCTTGTCTCATCTCCTGACAGGCTGTAAGCTCTTCAGAGGAGGCACAATTGTCTTACTTGCTATATAAATCAAGTTACATGCTAATGTTAAATTATAATGTTTTGACAAGATTTTTAGGTTGAACCTGATTATATGAAACAATAGAACTCTCTGATTTTTTCCTGATTTTTTCTTCTTTAAATAAAAAAGAAACCAGAAAAGGAGAAGAAGGGTTTTATTTCTCATGGTTTTTTTTTTTTTGGTTAATTTTATTTTATTTTTTTTTACTCATTGTTTTTCTCCTACCTCTCTTTCAGGGACAGCAAATGAAAAAAGTTGGAGGTCATGGAAGGAGAAGAAAAAAATAAAACAGTGAAAAGAAAATAAGTATGAAACAAAAACAAATCCTTAAAGTATAATTTCCAAAAACAGAATGCTAGTCTAAATTCCATGAAAAATACCAGAATAAACATTTCCTTATAGTAGATTCTGTTCAATAAAAAGGAATCTACATTATCTTCTCCCCATGTCTGACAAGCTCCAGAAAAAGCCACAATTTTACACTCAATTTATTACTTAAATATATTTATAATGATTTATCACAGCTGATGGGTAACTGACAGGTAAGCCACTACATCTCTTCTCACCACTCATTCATCCTCATCCTCATCCTCATCCCCACTTTCCTTTTGGTTTTCTGGTGTGGTGGTGCACATGGAAGTGAGAGTAATGGGAGGCTGTGAAAGACATGGGCAGTGGTCCCCAACTTCTGGCCTTAGGCACTGGAAATTCAGACAGTTAAGAAAAAAGAGTATCAAGAAGATACCACTAGTGGCTTCCAAAAGGAAATCCAAATTGCCTGACTTCCTTTGAGGATATTTCTGGACAGCGTTGACCAACTACTACCTACAAGAGGTTAGCTTATGTTGTACTTTAGAGAAACAATTTGTCCTGTAGAAGAGGTGGCTTTGGAGGGACCTAAAAGCAGCCTTCCAGTTCCTACAAGGAGGTCATCAAGAAGACAGAGCCAGGCTCCTCATGGCAGTGTTTGGCCAGAGGACATGACCCAATAGACATAAATTAAATCAAGAGAGGATCACATTTTCCCCATGAGGACAGTCTGACATTGAAACAGGCTCTCAAAATCGTTTGTGCTGTCTCTGTCCTTGGATATTTTCTTGCCCTGACTGCATAAAGCCCTGAAAGCCTAGTCTTATCTCATATACAACTCTGCTTTGAGCAGCAAGTTGAACTACAAAGACCTTCTGAGGTCCCTTCCAACCAGAATAATCTTATGATCCTATGATTTCCAGGGTGCCCAAATATTTGTTTTAAACCTGTTGAATATATGATGCTTATTGAAAAGGTCTGAGTACTAAGGAAAGGCAATGTATTCCCACCAAGATTTGTACATGCTTATAAATTTAAAAATCAGGATTTTATTTGGCAGCCCAACTAGGGATAACAGTGCTAAAACATCAGGTATCTGTTATAGTCTAGAAGCTGAGCTGAAACTATCAGCCTGTTTTTACGGGACCATTATTTTTCTTGCCTGTTTTGTTTTTATTAGCATTATTGTGAGAAGCCACACATAGATGTAGGGGATATGGGATTCTTTCAGTTAGAAATTGTCTTTAGTGGTGTTGTTAGTTTTCACAGTTTCGATGCCTTCCATTGCGTTTGCAGCCTTACAGAAGTGACACATTCTCAAGTATGTTAGAAGGCAAAGTTGTTACCAAAAATTCCTCATTCTTGCTGTTTCTATCCACAATGCTATTATTCTTTTCTTATGCTGGGGGAGACATGAGAGTTTAGTCATATGCTCAGTCTTTTCTGAGGCATAAACAGTAGCCCTGAAAGATGACTAGCATCTTTATAAAGAAGCTACAGTATGTGGTCTTCACAACACATGGTTCCTATTTTTGTCATTCTGATAAAAGCATAGCAATGTCAATAGTTTTTCTTGTGATTTGGTGATTGTCAATGACCTGTATGTCAGCTGATACAGCTGACACAGTTAAGCCAGAAATTAGCGCTCAGTCTCTTCAGAAGCCAGACACATGGACACCAAGTACAAGAAAAATTATAAGACAGTCCACATGATACTCCATTAAACAATGAAACATGTGACTAACTAAAAAACACAGATACATCAGCAAATTTCCCTGAGGAAGTTTATGGTATTTAACTCCTAAACATTAATTTTATTGTACTGTATGAAGAACCAATTAACTGAGTTTCATTTCTATCGGACAAGGAAATACTGTTCAGAACATAGATGAACAGTAAATTCAGCACATTTTAATTGTATTAGGCTTGGCTTGTTCATCTCACACATTTTTCCCAATTTTAAAAGGTAATTAGATATTTCATCAATAACTTTGTATGCATTATTTTACTTAGAACACTTCCAGCAGGAATGAGCTGGTATGTAAGAAACATACAATGTACCTATTGTATATTCACATTTTTCCCCCCTAATTGGATATGGTTGAAATAGTGATTAAAGTGCTTTCAGAAAGCCCCATGTTGATGACATCTGACTGGGAACACAATATGATTTGTTACAACAAATTATTCACAGGGGAGAGGAGGAATGGGCAAGAAAAAACAGTTCTTGTTTCTAAAATCTGGCATATTTCCATAAAAATAACATAGGTATAACAGCAAACAAAGGGCTACCTAGAAGTTTTCATGAGAATTTCTGAATAACCTGGGAAATATATGTGGTCTAAATCCCACTTCAAGAACATTTTGAAATACAGTATTAGCAACTATTGTTTCATGAGAAAAAAGAACAAATCCTAAAATCCCCATATAATTCAATTTCTTGCACACCTCGGCTTAGAAAACGAAGCGTGTTGTTCTTTATCCTCCAAAGAAGAAACTATCTGGCATTCTACAGCTTCAATCATATTGAAAAACCTCAACACCAACACACTGTGCCACACTACCATAAGAGGCTAGTCAACATTTCACATCCTTTTAAAGGGTTCATCAAATGCTTAAAAGAAGCAATGGAGTGCACTTTCCAAAATACATCTTACTTAGCACCGTTAATTGGGGGGAACCTATCTTCTTTATGAAGTTTGTGCTACTCAGAGTCTTGTAGTAGAAAAACAATTGTAAACAATGCTGTAAATATGTAATCACAGAAGAGGCAGTGGGAAGCATTCTGTCTTTGTGCATTCTGCTGCTCACATTGGGCAGAATAACTAATATACCACTGTTCCCATCTTACTCCCTTCTTCCTTTTCTGTAAATTGTTCCCCAGAAGCAGTTTCCTTTGTTTTAACAAGTTTTTATTTCTTTCCCTTTGTTAGCTCTTATATAGGAGACAATCTTACTGTAAAGTTCCACACACAGACCTACACATATGAGCATTCATAAAAGGATCATGCTAGCTTCCACTAAGGAGCAGCCTCTTCTGAGGTGGAACTATGCGTTTTTTCAAGGGCACAATAGAAAACTTCTTATCTTCTATTGCTTACACTGTTTTTATGCTTTCAACACACTTCACAAATATCAATTAGCTCTAAATAAATTCTAATTATTTCTAAGAGTGGCCCTAGCAGATCTGTATCATCTGGTGTGAAATCTGACTTCAGTGAAGTCAACAGCAATGGCTTCTCAGACCCAAGTAGAGCTGACATTTTGGTCACCATTGTGAAGATGCTGGGAGGTGTGTATTATCTAACAAGTATCACAAGTGGAGCTGAACCAGTAATAGCAGTAGTAACAAATGATAGGGTTAAACACAGCTGGCTGAGAAAAAATTAGAACAGTTAAATGACTTGAGTCAATCTGCATAGTCTAAGTGTGGGAAAAGCTTTGCTATAGTTTGGGAAATGCAATTATCTGGCTCTGTTTGGTTTCAACATCAGCTGAAATGGAAGGAGCTCACCTGCTGATAAAAAACAAGCTATTAATATATGTAGGATACTGGGGTTAACTCTTAACAGCTGCACATGACAGAAGTCACTTAGTAAACACCCCACTTTGAAACATCAACATCAGAGAGTTCTGATCTACATATATAATACTATGTTATATGTAGTATTAATGTAGACTTATAATGCACTAATAATTAGCTAATAATTAATACTATATGTTATATATACTATATGTTAGGTATAGTATTAATATTTACTAGATAAATATAAATCTAAAAATATTAGACATTGTGCAAATAATAATATACAAAGAGGCTAGCATGAAAATTAAAATACTTAAATTCTAAATAGCACACAGTGATTAGATATGTAGCAAATAGGTAGGTAACCAGTATTTTTCTTGCTAATCACAGACAATATAGCCACATCACATACTTCCAACTTATTTTTCCTCACATGAAAAAAATTCTTTGATTGTAGATAATAATATTTAATACTTTTCACAACCAAGCAACTGCACCTAGGTATGGAAGTCAAGAATCAACTGAAACCACAGATCATGAATCTTTTTCTGAAATAGAAATGTAATCCTAATAGAAGTTCCTCCCTTTTTCTCTGCCAACTTTACCACTACACAATATGCCATAGAGAAAAAAGGGGAAGTGTCAACTTGTGTAAATTGTCTCTTATGTAATGCAAACCATCTGCTTAAAAAACAAAACAAAATGAAAAACCAAGCCACTCCCAAGCATGACCTTCTATGGAGAAAAAGAAAGAAAAGGAAATTTACCACATTGAATCAAAAGCCAAAGACCATAACCTGCCATGTAACCATGGAGAAAACATTTACCCATCTCCTCCCTGTATTTACCTAATGTTGCAAAATATTTTGAAAAGTATAAGTGAATAATTTGCTGTGTATATATTAGAGATTGACGTTATTGTATTCTCTTTAGTATTTCAACCCTCTAGAATATTTCCATTCAGACAGAAACCTAAGCAGATAAACCTCTCTTTTTCAATGAGAGTAGCTCTTACACAATGATGCCACCATTGAATCAGAAGATCTCTGAGTCAGGGAGACATCCCTGAGTCCAGAGACAGATGGAATCTGTCAAAGCACATAGGTACAAAGTATCAGTATACTCTTCATCTGTTCTTCTATTCTTCTTTAGGTGTTAGTCATGACAGGAATCTAAATGGACCCCTGCTATGACCTGCTATGGCTATTTTTGTGTTATTTACAATCTCACCTTCAAAAAAGGAAGTATTCGTAGAGAAAACAGCATTCCTCCTTTCCACTGTCTCTGGTTAAGTCATTATTCAATTGGGAAACACTGGCTGAGGAATCCTACCACATACACTCTCTAAAAGCACTGGAAGATATACATCTAACCCTCTTTTCCTCTAACATGGACAGGTGAATCAAAAAGTATTGAATAAATTGATTTTGTTTCATTATCTAAGCTGAATGGGACAAAAATAGCAGTATAAATAGGTATTCATTCTTTTTTCTCTTTCACAAACCTCAAGGCTTGATCACACATTCTCTTCCAGCTGCAGCTGTGCTGGATGAAGAGGACAGCATCTCTAACCACAGTCCCCTGCCAAAGGTTACCACTGTGACCAAGCTGCTTGCTTAATCACTTCCCAACATGTTTCCATCAAAATGAGCCAGCGTAGCTTAAGCAATTTTTACAGAATTTTAACTGCTATCCCAGTTTGGACAGAAGCGAGTTAGGGAGGGCTTAACCAAGAAGCTTGGCCAGTATGCCAGAAGTTAGAGGCACAGTGATGAGCGGCAAGAGGTGGTAAACTCTTCAGCCACGTGGCCTGCAGACAGAAGACGGCAGGTAACCCAGCCATGAGGTGTGACACAGCACGATCAACTAGAGAGCTGGAGCGCCTTAGATCACACACTGCTTAATTTGAGATACTCTTTTGGAGGTCTCATTTTACAAACGGACAGGGCACATAACAGCATAAATACTACGTCCCTTTCAAGATGTCCTCAACCCGATACCCATAATCAAGGTACTCAACATCAGTAATTATTTATGAAAATATACATTATTTATCATGGCAATCTCCCCTTCCTTTTCCCCCAGATTTTCAAATCTCCCTTTTATTGAGAAATACCATCTGGATTTCTCTAAGAACTGATTTTCATGGCTATTAGTTATTTGTGATTGGAACTCAATTGTCCCATGCAGATTTTCTATGTTCCTATGTGCAGGTTGTTAATGTTATTAAATAACATAATCCCACTAGACAATTCCTATCAATCAACCACACAAAATAATTTTGAAAATCTATCAGTCCAGAAAAACAGACAAATTTTCCAAAAGACCTGTGAAGATGAAAGGGAGTCAGGTTATGCACTATGCACCTTACGCATTTTCATTAGCACCAAAACACAGAATTGCAGTCAGATAAAGATGCAGGTAGTAGGATTATCAGAAGTACATAAGAAGGCTTTGCTTCCAAAACTGAACTTAGTGAAAGTTAGGCATTTAATATGCTGAGAAGCTGAGCAAGTCAATCTGCTCTAAGTTCTCTGATGCAGTGCTATACTGGTATCCACTTTAGCTCATTTCAAGCTAGCATTGGTGACTGTACTGAAGTTCATAGCATTAATATTTGCTAAATATCCTTTAGATTTAGATCCTAGTGCCTTTTCAAATGGAGATGTAGTCTCCTAAATCATTCAGGTACTTCAGAAAATTTTATCCAAACCTCTTTGGTTTACAATCTACCATATCTTTGCCAAGAGGCCTGATAAACAGAAGGGCAAACAGAAAAGTGGGAGAAATATGTTTTAATGGCCTGTCAAAAACATTACTTGATGTGAACACGTTATAGTTTTAATGCAGCTACTTTTTTTTCATTGCTACAAGCTTTCTAGGTGTAGCTAAATCCGTATATGCTTTTGTTTACACTAAACTGAGTGGAAAGAAAAAATCCTTTGGACTACTTATCACTTTTCCTCAGCTTCTCAGTCAAATTCAGTCAAACATGCCAGGGAATCACCAAACACAGAGCTGTCTTTTTCCACTGGCTTCTGCTCAGTCCTAGACCTTGGCATGCTGTTAATTCCAAGCCTTACTGCCAGGAGCAGCAGCCACTTTGCTCTTTTTCTTTTTCCTTTTCAAGGTTACACAAACATGTGATGTCATATGTACTTCATAGATGTGAGGTACTATATGAATGTCTTACAGTTAATGCACATGCAGTAAATGGAAGGAAAAAAAAACACCTCAACTCTTTCTATCAGACTATTCTTTCAAATCAGACTTCATTAACATGGAAGTGATTTGATCTGCCAGATTTATCTAATAGGGTGCCTTTCTTGACCTTTTCCAGGCCTACAGTTATGTTAGCATCATATCCAGCGTGGCTTTCAGTTAAACGTTCTGTAATGTGGATCACTGCTTCTCCCTTTTGAGAAAGAACAAGTGTGAAATCACTGGAAGAACTGAATGAGCCTATGCTTTGGCACTGTAGCTGCTGAGGGATGTGAAGTGTTTTGAACAGTAATTTTCAGTAGTGGTCCCAGACTATAAAATGTTAGGAAAAGGCAGTTGTGGCCAAGCAACTCAAGTTCTCATTCAAGTACTGTATCTACAATGTTACGGGAACTGAAAGAAATCTCAAATTGTGGGCTAAGCCAGTTTAACTAAAGGCATCTTTTTACATTCTAATTTTGTGAAACTACTGCAGTGGCAAGTGCTGAGTAATGCAAAATAACTGATGAATTCATGGTTTAGTCAATGATGCAGATGGATAGACTAACATGGACATAGTAAAGCTAAGCACACATACTAGCAACAGAGAACAGTAGAGCAAGCAAATCCCAGATAACTCAGTAGGAGTCTGATGTCAGAAGAGTTATACAAGCAGAAATGCATGAAAATGAGACTATGAAATTCATCCTTTAGCTAATTCTATTCATGGAAATGGAGATCCTCAGTAAATCTTTAACTTGCATTTGTTACCATATAGCTGACAGGAACATGAAATCCTATAGAAGGCTTAAATAAAATTTCCTCCCCAAAAAAATGGGAGAGTGTAGAGAACAATACAAATCTCTCAAAGATTAAAAAAGTAGATGCTGTATTTTTTAGTGTTAGGCTCTCATAAATATAGTGTTAGTCCATCAAACTGAAAGGCATATGCTATCTTTGATCTCTGTGCAGAACCCCTGTTGAGATTAATGTGAGTTCTGAGTGAAGAAAGACACTAGAATAGGCCCTCAGTTCACAAATAGTAGGCAGGCTGCTTCAGGAAAAAAATGTATTTTCTTACAACAGTGTTGAAATTTATTGGGAAATTTCAAATAGCTTCTCTTCAGATCTATGTATGTTTGTGTGGTCATGAGCCTTCACTTGTCAAAAAGATCTGTCAGAAAGAAGGTGCATAAATCTACTTTTTGTGTGAAATGTTTTGCTGTTACATTGAAACACATACTTATCTGACAATCTTTTCTCATACAACACTGACTACTCCTTCCTTTTAAACTCATCTGTGCAAGTTACTAGCTTTTTCCACTGGGCTAGAGAGGTGACACTTCTATACAGATTGGCATGAAAATGTGCCCTATACCCACTTCCAGCTAAAAAAGTCTACAGGACTTACTGCATCCCGCTTTGTAGCTGAAACCAGGAGGAAGAAGGAATCCTTGCTGAGCAGCTGCTGCTAGGGTTCGTTGGTCTGGAGGGAATACGGGAATCATTAATGGAGGCAGCTGACCCTGGACCTGCTGAACAGGAGAGGGAAAATCAAACGTGGAATTTTTTCTAGGGGAAAATGTTTGCTTACATGCTTTCTCTCACTTCTACTCTGTGAGGTCAGGTTTGAATATGCTCCTCCATAATGTTCCAGTAGCATCAACTATTCAACCTCACCTTAATTATCAAAACGCTTCATATGAATCACATTAATCCAAAATAAATCAAAAGATTGCACTGACGCATACCTATTTTCCAATTAATTATTCCCCCCACAGTCCATAACCCTCAGTTCTATTTGACTACGGGGAGGGGTGGGGTTTATCATGTTGTGCAACAAAATCTTAGTCTCAAATAGTAGCTTTCATACTGACTGAGCACAAACACAAAGATCCAAATACACAGAAGTACAAATGTGTGCAAAAGTAATGTACAGCACAGTCAGTACTATTTTTCTGCCCATATATGTGAATTTATATGTACATGTGAAAAGACAAAGTCTGTGAGATGTTAAGAAAAAAGCTGAGACACTTTATTCACAAATATAACACAGCTATGTCTAAAGCGTTAGCTGTTCAACTTTGCACAGCAACCGTATACAACCATGGAAGCCAGGAAATGGAAAATATTATATTGTAAATGGATACTGCAAAAGACTTAAGACATGCAGAAATTAGTCATCAAAACTGGAGGTTTGCCATGGCACAGCATCTAATACTATTGCTTTTACCAAGTTTTGCCAGAGGTTTTAATTAGTAGAACTGGACAACATCTTTGTATTTCACGCAGATGAGAAACAGAAAGTTTGCTAGATTAAACACTTAAATAGCTAGTTTTAAGTTAAAAAAACAAACAAACAAACAAAACACCACCATACTGACAAGTAAAACTTTATTTTCTGCAGGTCAGTAGAGAATGACTCATTTTTTAAGAGAGATCATTCTAGATTTGTAATTGCACTGTAAAGCTGAAGCATTGGAAGTATAGATCCATTACCACAGATTTAAAAAAAAAAAAAAAAAAGGTTTGTGGTCTGTAGCCTTAAGAAACAAGGAGAATTAGGGTGTTGGTAGACAAGTGTTTTTAGCCAGAGGCATAAGAAGGTATTACTCCTTTCATTATTGCCTGTGTAGCAGAACTGGCAAAAGAGAATCTGTGTCAGCTCTTTGGCTGCCACAGCTCAGAGTACAGCATTTTAATTTAATTTTATTTTAATTTAATCTCCTGAAGATCCAGGAGATGTCTCAGTTCACCCAACACTGCTACAAAGCAGAAGAGTGATATGAAATTTGGGATCGTAACCTCTTAATTTATGCCAGGACCTGTCAACACCTATATGTGTGCTGCCTGTATCTTTATAGTCTGAAACAATTTGCAAGGATGAAGTTCAAGAGTGTGGTTGATGGAAATCCTTGCAGTGGGAGATTAAGATTGGGACTGAAACTGGAGTAGATGTGGCTCCATTCACTGAACTCAATCCGTTTTTTGTTTCTTCTGTACTCTGCTTTCTGTTCTCATCCTCTTAACTATAAGGTATATGTACTTTAACTGGACTTCAGGAGATAAAAACATTTCAAACATGACTTCTCATAATCACTCAGTCACCCTAGAACTAACAGTCCAATATTTGCCTTTTCATCTTTTTTTTTGCCTTCTTTTTTTTTTTTTTAAAGACAAAGACAAAGTAACTGTATTCTTTTAGAACAAAAATGAACAGCCTTGTGGAATTTTTGCATAGTACTCTTCTTCGGCAAAAAGCCACAGAACTTTTTTTTTAAATGGTTTCCAAGGATGAAAGTGACTTTGCCAAGCAAAGAAGCTTCAAAACAGGACTCAAAAACACTAATAGAAAGACAGATGGTTCTACTAAGAGATTTGCTGCCAAAAAAAATGTTAAAAAAAAAAAAAAGTGAAAAAAACGGAGTGATGTTATTGAAGCTGACTGCAAAGTTCTCTGATGACTGCAAATACTCTTGTCCCACTGCAAGTGTTAACTCTGCCTCCAGGGCTAATATAACTAAAGCACCACACACACACAAATTGTCATTGCCAAGCCCACAATGTAGCACAAGTCTGCACTTGATTCCAAGTGACTGCCAAATACACGAGCAAAACACCACACTGAAAAACTCCCATTTAGGAAAACATTTACCAGGAAAATGCCCTTTCTTCTTAAACCTGACTGTTGCAATTCATTGTTTTTTTCAAATCACTGTTCCCCTTTGTCTCTCCACAGGGCCTTTAGATCCACTAATTTCAATGACACAAACCCAGTTGTGTTAAGGAGGTAAGGACTGTAGAGTGATGAGGATGGTTTGCATGGATACAGAAATAACGCAGTCAAAACAATGTGATTTTCATTCCAGGATGGAATGTATGTAGCACCACTCAAACAGCTACACTTCATTTTCTCCCAAATACAAATAAGTGCAATTATGATTTTATTTTAATCCGATTACCTGACACAATACAATACAAATTACTCTTCATTTTTATGGCTCATTTAACTACCACATTTTAACTTTTGTATGTTTATTATTATTACCTAGAATTGCTAGGATACAACTGTTTCAAGTGGCACAGAATACAGGCCCTTCCTTCTGAGTTTTATGCGAAGGGTATTTTCCTTTTGTTGCTGTTGTTGTTTTTTAGCTATTACTACATCAATTAACAGCTCTTGCAAAAGTTTTGCTTTGCAACATTGTTTGCATACTTTCCAAAATTTTCTCAACAATTATTTCTTCATTTCTAATTTCAATGTAATGGACTACAAACCAGAGCTATTTTCAGCCCTTCCAATCTATTCTGCTACTGGACAAATATATGTACACAAAATACTAACACATCTTTAACAATAAAAAAATGAATAGAGTTGTCAAGATTGTCCACTTGCCAGTCTCTCTATATGATTGATTAACTCTTCTTAGTTGTAATTTCCTGAAAGATTGTAATTTAAATCCCAATAGATTTAATGGGCTAAAACCTCACCTTGTAACTTCTTACGTACTTTGTCATATTAGTCTGGATGATGCAGATACAATCTCCCAAGGGCCTGTTTTTTTCACTACACATATTATTGTCCCAATATCAACTGAACACACAGTTCCCTGCTCTTTCTCTCAATTTTAATGCAATCACCACATATCTGATTAACCATAAGTACTCTTGGGCTGCAGATGTGTGTTATGCACAGAAAAGAATCTGACATAAAGGAAACAGCAAAGAAATGAACAGAATGTCATGAGAGTTGTAGTTCTTTACGAAGTCAGTTCACTGCTCAGGGAATTTGTACTTTCATTCACGTATCTCTGACAAATAATTTGATGCAAGAGAGAAGCCCATGCTGCAAGGAAGGAAGGAAGACCATACCACTTGACATTTAGGTTTTGAGAAATATTTCTCTTAAGTAAGTAGTTAAACAAGAGTTCAAACAGCCTCTCTTATTTATGATGAGGAGAGCAAGTCATCTTCTGTTATGGCAAAATATTTTAGGAGTGGCAGATATTGAAACCAAGTTTTAACTGGAGCCCAAACCAGTATCAGGGACCCTTCATACTCATCACTGAAAATACAAAAGGGAGACTAGCCCTAAAGATCTTAACAATAAAAAAACAGTATGAGCATGTGACAAGTTATTAATACTGTATTTACTGTGCAAGTGGGAAACTGAAGCAACCAGAGTTGCCTGTAAAGACTTTCAGTATGGGGAAATGCCTCTCTCAATCTTTACTTGCTTTGATGCCTTTCAAAATCTGACCTTAAATGACTTACCCTTAGCAAAATAAATTTGTTATTAAACTTGGAACAGCTTCAAGATGTGGAAACCTAGGCCAGTATCTTCACAGATCTATGTGTTTCCTTTATGACCTGACCATAACAAATGCACTCACATAAGTAAGTGCATTCAGTGCAGCTAATGCCAGATTCACAGAATTCCTGGCTTCACTATAAGCATTCTGTTTAAATTTTGGTCTCTTACCTACTTTTAGGGACATACGATGGTTACCACAGCTACCTAAGCACTAAGCAGTATGTTTTTAACAGCTACCCCTACTGTTTGTTACTAGCTCCTGCTGTGACTTATATAAATTTAGATTGCAAACACTTGACAATTGCAGTTCTACTCCATTTTCTGTAAAATGCCACATGCACTTTGGGTCATTATATAAGTAGCTGCAAATACAAAACAGTTTATCAAAACAATAAAGTTGCAAAGGTAAGCATTCAAGGCTTAGGAAATACCAGAATCAGGATAGCTTGCATGACCTTATTTTGGCCCATTATGCCCAAGCATCCTGACAGTCTTTTACTAGAAGTTCACAGTTTTTCCCCTCGCGTGATTCTTGCTTAATTCAGCAGGCTCATAATATTTCTCAAATAACATAAACCCATACTTTCAGCAAACCTAAGCCCCTAACATAGTAGCTACTGTTAGTTTTATTTGTTTTATCCTTATACACATACACCAGTTTAATTTCCGTAGTTGCTCATTACGTGTTTATTAGCATAAACTTTTGTATAAGTTTTCCTCTCTCCAAGGTAAATAGTTCAATACAGTTCCCGGCATCCATGTATAACACTTTACACTGAGGGGTGAATACTGATCTTCCACCTACCTCTAGTTCCTCAGAAGAAATTCTATCAATTTCAGTGAGACTGGTGGCGGAGTAACGAATTACTCAGTGTGAATAAGACGGCTGCAAAAAGCAACACTCCCTTCTCTGCAAACCAACAAAACTCCAAGCAGTCCTTTACCCTCAAGCTGTTCAGATGTCCTTCACAAGCTGCATGAGCATCTTTTCTGAAATGATCTCCTAAATGGCTTCTTCATGTGGATGTGTGTCTAACTTTTATTTTCATTTGAGTTACTATTGTCAGTTACTCAAAGAAGTTCAAATTTTACATTCCTAGAACCATAGATGTGCTTGAATGATTCTTTTAACTTTGAATTGTTGTATGAGTATCTTCTTGCCCACAACCTGTTTAGAAGTTAAGTATCTCTTCTGCTGTATATAAAAGAATGTAATGTACATTTACCATGCAATGACATAAATATGTCCTTCAAAAATGACAGGTTTAATTGCATCAGTCCCCCTTCCTCCAGAAACACTTGGCTCACGGTGGCGCACACTCTGCTGAGGACTGGATTCTTTAATTAGCATGTGTTGGCCAGCTCTTTCCCTCTCTCTCACACCCCCCCCACGTCTATCTTAAGGGAAATAAAAATATATGTCCTCATATAACTACAATCTGCTATTTTCCCTTACAGTGACGTTTAAAATAAGAAAAGAAAATGTTATTCTCCTCATTTTCTTCCCTATACCAGTTCCCTAAATCGACTTAAGTGTGTCCCAAATCTATGTAACAGGGAGACTTGCCCATCTGGGTAATGCAGTGATCACTTTCCCAGTGAGTTTGAGGTGGCTTTTTATGGGGTACTTAGTGAATGCTTAAGAAGCAAAAATAGAAGATGCATGCCCAGAAGAAGAGACGCACAGGAGACAGACAGCACACCCATCCTACCCCATGTTCTAAAGACCAAATGCTTTGCCTTTCCTGCTGAGAAGCAGCTCACTCCACGGCCAGGCATGGTGGTATAGGGGGTTCCTGGCAAAGAATTTTGTGATCAATGTTTCTTCTTGATTCTCACTTGAGAGTTTTTCTGCAGCAGATGCTTTGGGCCCTAAACATTACTCTTTCCTTTGTTGCATAAGAGGCTGTCACAGTTCATACCAGTACTTATCAAAATTCATCTTGCCTGAACACCCCAGACCATTCAATAGTAGCACCTCACTGTTGACAATTGTTTACAAACAGTGGTACTGAGAGTAGAAAAGTGGCAATCTTTTAAGAAGAATGAAAAAGGTTATTTAGGCAGAAAAAAATACCTCCTATTTTAACTCTACTACCACAAGAGAACCTTATTCAGAATGATAGTGTAGAAAAAATTATTAGTTTGCTGGAATATGGCAACAATCTGTCTTAACAAGTAATAGGTTGTATGCATGCACCTTGGCTCACAGAAAACACGTGAAAAGAACTTTGAGGGAAACTGCAATCCAGAGAACTACATCAACAAACATTTTTTGTTTTAAAAGGCAAGGCCTTTCCAGGCAGGAAACTTTCTGTCTTCGATCAGTCCTGCAAGAGAATCCAGGTGTTACCACCAGAACCCATCTCAAAATTATCTCATCAAAAAGTCTTTAAGTACTACTGAATGAACATGTTTAGCCTTTTTAACTGAAGTGCAGAGAAGTGCCTTAAACTGCCAAATAATACAGACAGTAGCTGTTTCCATGTCAATAATTTGCTTCCAAAGGCTTCCCTCCTCCACTTCATACTACAGAACAAAATGGCTGGTGAGAGACAAACACCTTTAGCAGCATTTTGAAGGATATGAGCCAAAACGTATTTTTGCATCAAGAAGGATCTCTTGGATACCTCTAAGAGAAGAAAAAGCAGTATTATTTATTGATTTATGTAACTAAGATAACTTCAGAACACTTCTTTTCTATTTGATTTGGTACAGAAAAATCATGCAGAGGAGAGAAAATTTGTTTCTCCCATTTGGGACGACACATAACAAGGAGTATTCTGGCTTGTGCCACTTAGCATGGAAGTTATCCACAGAGCAATTTTGCCACGAAGGCATTTGCACAAATGGCCCTACTGAAAATGAAGAGGCCATCTGAAATAAAAAAGAAGACCCACTGAAATTCATTCCAGTATGAAGTTGTTTTACATCAAAATCTTAAGAGTTCATGCATGAATGGCTGCTCCAGGCCCTGCAGCACCCCAGTGGGTGGGGTTCTCCAGAAAAAACAGGACTTGAAGGACAAGTTAGCCAAGCTACCTTAATTCAGGTAATAGCTACGCTGGAAGACTGAAACATATTCTCTAAACTGCCCTTTCTAATCAAAGTCAGTTGCAGCTCTGGAGCAAAATTCAAAACAATGTGCACTTTTTTTTTTTTTTTTTTGAGGAAAAAGATCCATTGCTTGGTTGATTGAGCCATTTGTTCCATGAAGAGGCTAAAGTTAGCATAGGGCACAAAATTGTCTTTAGAGGTATGATGACCAATGTTTGGGCCAGACTGATTCATCTGATTCATTTCACCTTAATTAAAATTCACACAAATACTGTTTCTTATGCCATAGCTTCCAAGCACCTAGTTGTCTTGTTTAATTGGTAGTACCCTTCGTAGAAGGACAAGCCAGGACTATAATGGAAAGCTGCCATCAACTTGTGACTGTCACAACTGATGATTTATATGGCATATTGTCCTCTATTTGTGTATTTCCTGGCTAATAGCAACTTGCTCCCAAATGTAACTGTCATGTAGCAAGTTATCTGCAAAGTCATTCCCTTCAAACTGGAAAGTCTATGAGCTTGCATTAATAACCGATGCTGCCTCACAGCATATGATAGAGCATACAGTTCCCAGATGCTTGTTTAATGCTTTTCCCAATGAGCTCTGGACCAGTGCTGACGGCTCTAGCAGTAAGCTATTCAGGGAAACATTTGTCAGTGAAAAGAAAACAGGTGTGAGATTTCCTGATGTGTTTTAAAAGACAGCATGTAGGATAATTTCTTGAGCTGCACATGTGGACTGTTTTTCACAGTTAGCTGATCTATTATATGTCGGTTCCATTATTCAAATTATAATGAACTCAGGGCTTTTTGCACATGCAATAAAGAATCAGAGACAAAAATAAGTATACTTCCCTTGATGTTGTTCATATCAGCATTCTAGAAGTTACCTGTAGTTTCCTTCTGATTTTCCGTGTTCTCCTTAAAGAGACTGGATTGACTGTGTTTTCTGTGTGTGTGCTAACACACTTCTCTCTCTTTCTCCAAAGTAATTTCTTTGGTATATCCAATACTCCCATTTTACCAGATAAAATTTGTTGTGTGGCAGTATTATGGAACATTGTCAAAAGAGCTCAAGAAGGAAGGTCCAGCATTAACTACTGCTACTAAGGAAGAGAGAGGAACAAATAGGACAGTTTGTGGCAGCTCTGTGTTAAGTAAGGGCTGTTCCTTTTTTGATGCTGTTAGAAATAGAGTGACAGGTATGACAGTCAAAAGAGGTGTGCAGAATCTAGAGTGTTTTCCTGTAAGAGCATGTTTTTTAATGCATACAAGGTTGACTATGCAAATATTAACATTATTAATCAATGGGTATGCTGTAAGAAGAAGGAATGGGAAGCAGGGATCAGCACTAGTGTGTGACACAGGGATAAGGGGGGACAGGAAGAGGAATCACCCAAATTGCCTTTCCAGTAACTTCTGTGAATGCTGCAAATCGATGGATTCAGGTAAAGAAATAAATTGTAGTATTACACCTCATCACAGGCAGCAAGGCCAGTTGCCCCACCCTGCTCTCTCTTCCATACTTCTGAGGTGGTTTTGCATTTCTCCTGACACCATCAGTATTGCTGTGAATGTTTTCATGCAAAGGATGCAAACAGGACCAGCTTCTTCACTGTGCCCTCACAAAATGTTGGCTCTATAGCTGCCCAAGACAGATTCCAGATTAGGAAGGAAACGTTTATTTTATTTGTGGTTCTTGCTCTTATATGAACTGAAGGAACACAGCTTTTGGGGTGTAAGCCTACTCACTGCAGTGGGCTCCTTCATTTACTAAGTACTGGCATGTGTTCTTGCAGAATCAGAAGCAAAATTCTATTTTATTTTATATTATTTAATTCAAAGATTTCTTTAGTGCATTTTCCCTAAGAGTTGAAGAAATAGATGGCAAGAGCAAGGTTATGCCATTGTACAGAGCTGACCAGTATTTTTTGTCATATAAAGTTATTAAGAAACATCTGTGTTAAGACCGTCTTTACACTCTTTCCTTTACCTGTTGTTGATTGTACCATATCTGCATATTAAAATCCAAGTAAAAAATCACTTCAATGTGTAACTTGCAGTACTATTTTTTCCTGTCTACTGTTCCAAACGGGATTTTTTAAATCTCTGAAATAGGGAGAACAGTTCTAATATGGAAACATTTGGATTTAAAATGCTGTGCAGATGAAGGCAAATGCCATGAGCTCATTTTTGACACAATGGTAAAGTCCAAATTCATGAATAGATCAATATCTAATGTCTAAACCACTTAATAATAAGCTGCCTTCATTATGAGACTTGTTATTGTATTAATGACCCCAAGACACTCTTGGAGAAAAACTGAATCAAAAGTAGCAATCAGCTCGTAGTTCAAACACTGCTTAACAGAATGAAGGTCTATAATGTAGGTAAGGATAAAATAGGAATTTAGTGGGTGTACTGTGGTACCTCACTGGAACATAAATGACTTAAAAGGCAAGCCCACCTCTCATCCTGGTCTTCCTTTGCTCCTACCATGGCAAGATACCTCCCCTCTAACGCTCTTGCACCGTAGTGTGCCACAATCTGGCCTTATATTTCAACTTTTCTATTGCCACTCATTATGAGCCATGCATGACACATTACCTTGAATAGATTTTACATATAATAAAATCTTTAAGTCACATCAAATAATATAAAGCAGTTCTACTTTCATAACCCTTAACGCAGAAGTCTTGGTTACTCAAACTGGTTGGTGTAGAAGACACAGAGATCATCAGAATTCTGCCTTTTAACTGCTATTTCTTGGTGTGTTTTTTGTTTTTTTGGGCCAATTTCCTTAATATGTTTTAAAGTAATATTAATAAAGAAAGAGGAAGAGGTATTCTTTTAGATAAAATCTTAAGGTTTCAAGATGTATTTTTCACTCAGTATCTCTTTGACAAGTGGAGTATCATTAATTAAAACAAACATAACAATTTTTATGTGTAGGCGGTGGGCAAGAAATGGGTTATTTAATACCATGTAGTGGGCAGAAATTCAAAACCCGTTCAGTTGCTGAATAGTGCAATGGTATAAACAAACATGAAAGTCTTATCAAAGTCATTCACTTATAATCATACTATATGGAAAGAGAAAAAATCATATAAAAGACTTGGAAAACAGAATCCACATTAAGAGTCTGTACACTCTCTTTTTAAAAAAAAAAAAAAAAATTGAAAGGTTGAGGGACATACTTAATAAAACAGTATACAATGTAATATAGCATGGGGAAGGAAACATTCTTCATGGCCTGATCAGCATAGACTTTGGCAGAAATTGGTCTGCTCAGAAAATTTTACACTTATATCCACTGATTAAGCCCTTTGAATGCTCCCTTTTCCCCATTTTTTTTATTATTATTAAATCAGATACATGTTTCAATGTATGGCTGGTCTCCAGTGACATCAGTTTCAGTGCACTAGTTGCTACAACAACTCAATGCAATTCTTTCCAAAAGACATTTTACTATTATTATTATTTTCTATTGAGTTTTATTGCTTTCTTCATGGTCTTAAAAACCCCTGCACTTAAATATGATGGACAAATGGCCAGGAAAACTAAGACCAAATGTTAGTAGAAACCTCTGTGGAAAACACATTTCTAGTGTTGGATAGCCTCTACTGCCCAGGGAAATGCACAATAAAGACTTCTTTTCAATCTTTCAGCTGTTCGGACTTGTTTCTGACTGTCCCTTTTGCCAGTCGAATTGTTCCTTAATAGAGTTTAGTATCACCATCAAAAGTTTGATTTTAAAAGTAAAAGTGTATTCAAGTTGCAGAAGAAAGAATATTTAAATATATATACCTAGCCACTTTTCCTTTCATGTCCTGATGCTTTTTTTTTCCTCATTGCCAAAATCATCATTTGAAAATGTTTTTCAGAAGTTTGGGAGCATTTTTTTAATAGGTTTGAGGACAGTCTCTCATCTTGTGCCTACAATTTTGGGACAGCACTACATTTAAAGCTGACAGCAATACATCTACAGTTAACTGTAGATACAACTATAAGAGTACAGACACCTGACCTTCTGATTGCTGTGTACAGCCAGGTAGCCAGCTATCCAAATAGCTTGTTTACTGCACTGAATTGCAGGCACAAAAGTTTTAATTGACTTAAGCATTGTGACTTCTTTTTTTTTTTTGCTGTCTCCTTCAGTTTCTCTTTGCCTTCCTCCTCCACCTTTAATATTAGAAATTTGAGGAAAAACAACATGAGGACAACACAAAAAGACTAGGCGAACACATTTCTTTGGCACTCCTAGATATGGACCATGCAACGGAGAAGAAAATCATCTACCTCACAAGAGTACCTATCATCGTAAATCAATTTTTAATTTTACTGGTGGATTACAGCAATCAGATAAACACTTGCTGCCTGCCTTCCTTGTATATTGCTCTTTGAATTGGTTTGGCCCAAGATTTAGTTAGGTGTGGGAGCCCAACCTGACTTACAACTCCCAGACAATATCTGATTGGTATGTGGTGGGGAAAAATATAATAGCATTCACAAAGCAGAATACACTCATAATATATGAAGTGCAGAATCTCACAAGAGGGGGAAAAGTACAACAGAGTAAAAATGAATAATCTTTGGCTATTTTCTTCCTCCTCAGAAGTAGTTCTTGAATGTAAAATCATTTTTTTTCTGGCTTGCCTGCCTTTAAATATACACATACCATACTCCTAGTTCAATTTTTAAGCCACCGTAGGTATTACAGGACAATTTACATGTGATTTGCATTTCTTTTTTTTTGAGCCTGTGGTTTTGGTAAGTCTTCCAAACCTAATGACTGTTCTTTTGGCCAGCAACATAAATGCTGTAATCACACAATTATTGTGCTGGGAACAGTTTAATTCAGCATTTTGTTCTCAACCACAGAACAATTACTCAACAATTTTGGTTAACCATACTAGCTCACTGCCTGGAGAGGAAGCTGAATATTCACAACATCTATTGTCTTACATAAAGGCAGTTAGTAGATTCGTATCTATTACAACTTTCCAGCATCACTTCGCTCTTTGGGGTACTTCCACATACTCCCAGCTAATGAAAATAAATTACTAGCGGCACACTTTATTAGCTTATTCATCTCTATCTGTTGAATGCTTTTAATTGTGCATTTGCATACTAAAGAGAAAGGTAGATGTGATGTGTCTGGGGGAGAGGGATATAAAAGAGCACTGTAAAAAACTCTGAAAATACCACAGTGATGTTATCCGTCTCTGCTATTCTTCTAGGCATACACCATGGCCATTCAGAATTCATTTTAATTCCATCTCTTTAGGAAAAAAAGGAATTTTCTGATCAATTTGTTTATTCCTAACACAGTTTATACTGAAACACTGTTGGTCATATAGTACTCCCGAGTTCTCTTTAAGCACAATTTAAGACAGAGAACAAAGTTTTAGACCAGAACACAGATTCTGGGCCTGGACATTTGATGCAACTGAAAATCAGGGGCTTCCTGCTCAGGTTCACCAATGCAAATCAGCAATGTTATTTCTTAGTAGCATGGGACAGCCACAGCTACAATGTAACTAGAGGATCTGCTGATCCTCAGGGCTCTGGTTGTGTCACAAGATGATGCCACTGAGTTAGGCTGAAGGGAGAGCAGGAAAAGCCCTTGAATAGTTTTCACTCACTCACTGGCATGACTAAGATGTGAAGATTTATTTGAAACCCCCACTATTTTTGTCAGATAAACAATTGTGCAACATGACTTGCAATAAAACAAATGATAGTTCCGACTCTTCAATAAGAACTGCTTTAAGATAGTTAACTGTCAGGTTTCTTTCATGTTTTCTGCTCCAAATTTCAGTACTGGAAGCATTTTACCTAAGAAAATGTAAACATTTTAATAATCATAGAACAGCAGAACAGCTTGGGTTGGAAGGGACCTTACAGATCATCTAGTTCCAACCCCCCTGCCATGGGCAGGGATGGATGTCTCTGATACTTTTGTTTTTGTTTCCTCTTGCCAGTCACAGGGAATATTTTCACTCAAAGCTGTGAATCTGAAAAGTACAACCCTGGCAATGATGCTGAACAAGTAAAATTAAACCAATTAAACAAAGCTGGCTCAATAAACTTAATTTGATACTAAGAGAGATCAAGGAGGAAACCAGCAGATGAAAAAATGAAGTAGTATTTGATTTTTTAGATGCCTTTAGCTTTTAAGTAGTATTCAGCTCAGAAAATGGAGTTTGTAATGAGAATCATTTTCTTAAGGGCAAAATTTGACCTGTAGGAACTTTTTGTTGAATCCTTGCTCTGCTGAAGTCAAATACAGATTGACACACATGGCACTCAGCAGAAATATTAAAAAAAAACAAACAAACAAACAAAAAAAAAAACAACACAAAACAACAACACAAAACAACAACAACAAACAAAAACAAACAAACAAACAAAAATAATTAAAATCAAATCAAAAACCACAACTAGGCATCTGAGGAACAGAACGCAAGCTCAAATGTCATCACTAGTTAGATACTGAACAGTGATATCTCTTTTTTGCTCCATTTATGACATGAACAGTATTTCTCTTTTTGTATGAAGCTCAGTTTCAGCAAACATGGAGAAACATCTTGTCCCCAAACTACCTCTGGATCTCAGACTTTTCTCCCAAGATGTGGGAGACACCGTGTGAACTGGATGAAGGAAACAGAAACCCCACTCCTGTTCTTTCCATTTCTTGGACAAGTGCTAAGTTTTCACGAGGCTACTGCACACAAAAAAACAAGGACTACCCCTCCTTTTACGGAGGCATGTTAGAAAGGAAACAGCTACATTTTATGATCCTGTCATGCTGGTGGCTGAGCCTGTCAGTTGATGCCAGCGTTGCTCTGCCTTGTTTCTGGACCATGATGAACCTCAGTCAGGAGCATTTAGGTGTTTAGCCTGGAGCAGTTCCAGGGCAGGCACAGAAGAACTACAGAAACCTTTCAGTTCAAATCAGCAGGTGCTGTGAAAGTTCAGATGTCCCCAAAGCTTCAGATCATGTATGGGAATGATGGCTCTTCTAAGGTCTTTCTGAATAATGGCTAGACGGGATGTGCACATGAACTCGTGAAGCCCTCCCGTATCCCCCAGTTTAGATGTTCCCGAAGGCTATCTAAGACCTGCTATCAGAGCAAATCCTCTTTTTCAGTCTGGTCCTAAGTCATCCAGATAAGAACTCTACAGAGAACGACTTTACCAAACAGCAGTACAACTGCATTAGAGGTCCTGACAGTACTCTCGTATTCTCCAGAGACAAGGAAGTAGAAAGACAGCAGTGCTACATAACAACACATCGCTTGTGTATGTGCATGGACATCATTAACAAAAAACAGCTGCATTCCTGCAGCCAAACAGTTTTGAATAAAACAATCATGGGGCTCCTTGGCACCTAAAGGAATGATTTAGGACATGAATTGCTGGCTTACTGAGTGGCCTTGAAACCTGTTATGTTTACATGAGCTTATTAGTAACACTTTAATATCCCAGAACAAATCAGTAATTACAAAAATGCCTAACATGTGCTAAGACAAATGAAAACCTATCTAAAGTCTTTGGGTATGATATCCTTCCCTAAAAAGAAAAGGATTATTTTAGCAGTTCAAAACCAAAATGTTTTGCCAGGGAGTTTGTTCATTAAAATGTGATCCATTCCGAACACATCGGGTCCCTTTAAGACTAAAAGTCAGGGCTGTGTGCTCTGAGCCTTTTCATCAAGATGACTCATTCATTCATGGGAAGCGTGGATTGTATGGCTGGCTTATGGTAGCACTCTAAATTAGTACTCACACAATGGAGAGCTTATACAATTGCAGTAGTCCATATCCAGTAAAACTGCCTTAGAGCCTTGAATAATGGGCCTTGCTAAGTCTCTAACAGTTCTGTAAGAACCTCTAAACAGCTGCACACAACACATGACCTGTGCCATCTTTACAATGCCTGCTAACCATGAAAGGAAGCTTTGGGAACTATTTCCTGTGCACCCTCGCCATTGGACAGCATCAATCCCTTTGCTTTTTAGAGAACAAGAGGATTTTTTCCCCTCTCTTTCTTTCTTATTATTTTTTTCTTTTTTTTCTTTCCAATCAGCTCTCTACTGATCATCCTTCACATTTTAGCCTCTGCCCCAGAATACTCTGGACAATAGTACTGATTCCATCTGTGCTCTCCATTAAAGCCCTCGTAATCCTCCCGGAACAGCTGGACACTCTGATTCCACACACAGCCACTCCTCCGGTGGAAGCGCCTGGCTGCAATTACGCTTAGGCTGTGCTTTTTTCGAGTCCCTGCCTGCAAATGCCTTTTCTAGGGTCCTCTAGGGCTGCATGGCAGACCGTCCTGATGCACCAAATGAAACAACGTGCTGAGGCAGACCCAGGCTCAGACGATAATGCAGTGCTTAGTCACCCTGATGCCCAGCAGCACTTAGAAGGCATTTTTTAGACAAATGACAATATTAATGACAAGCTTCAAACTCCCATCATGTTATTAAGTAATCATGAAGAAGCATCTTCAGTTAATCAAATGGTTTCAGCACCTTTACTTTAATGTTGGATGCCTACATTTTGCTTAGAAGCCTTTTTTAAGAACTGCCGTGGTTTGGCACTCTCCTGCAATAGCATATATTGAAGAGAATGATCTGATAGTGTCTGTCATGGTTTGAAATGACAGAGTGCTAGGGAAGGACCAGTAGAGCACACCCACAGGTTGATCTGGCTGCACACCTTCATTTTTCCAGAGTCTTAGCCTTCCTTAGACACAGCCGTTGGAATAAAACTTCATTACCTCAGGCCAAAAATACATTAAATATGTATTCAGAAGAAAAGAAAGAATAACTAAGTTGTCTTTTACAAGAAGTCTATGCTGATATTCTAATTAAAGTCAATAGTGAGTCCTATAGATCTAAGTGCATCTAATGTGTTACAATGTGAGTGTATGTTTGTCTGCGTCTGTATACACACACGCATCATCTGTGCCCATAAAGAATTATAAACACACACATTTTCCCGGTGAGTGCACACGTCTCACACACCACACAAGCAAATGAGGCAAGCTATCTATAAAACTCATTTCTGGTATTTATTTTAAAATGTAAATATGTGTGTATGTGCACATGTACTGATATTTACACATATATATATATATACACAGTACCCACGAAACAGATGCCCCCCACACAGGAGTCCACACACATATGCAAGCATATAGGCATGCACCATGCAAGAGATGGTGATACCCAAGGGAAAATTAAAACAGAACGCAAACAGTATTTATCACACACCTCCGACAGCTTCGCTTGCACAGTACACACTCTCCTGTCTGAACAGGGACAAAATTGTGTAACCCCAAATCTCTCAGAAGGACATTTTCTCTACAGCCAACCAACAGACATATGCCTTTTCCCTCCCAGCTTTCCAGGTAACATTACTGAACTGCAGTATTACCCATACTCAGTCCTAGGACAGAGGGAATTCTGAGGTTCTGTACTGTGTAACCCATAAAGGACAACAAGAATTTATTATGTACAAAACGGAAGGATTCACAGTTTCCTAATGTGACCCACAATACCTGCATGAAGCCTTGAAACATCTCAAGACATTAGCCTCCAATGATAACTTTATTTATGGAAAAGCTATTGTGGGTGAATTTTGTAGTTTTATTGGACCTATGGTATGAAGCACTTTTACAAGCAGAGAGACTCAAAAATACACATCCAATACTTTTTCTGATTTCTCCAAAACTTATTTAAACTGTTTTGTTGTTGTCGTTATTTTTTAAATCTGCAGCTCACATGCAACACTTTACAGTGTAAGGTAGCATAAAGGTTTTACTGCTATTAGCTGGAGATATCATGCATAAGGCACAAGTAGCAAGTAGCACAGGTCTCCTAAACACGTCAACAAACCTTCCCTACTGTATCAGTCCACTGCACATTTACTGCTCCCTCACATGCATTATGTACAAGAATACAGATAGGCTGTCCATAGTTCAGACCAAGATCGGCTTTTCTTTTGTAAACCCAAGAATTCAAAGTACATGGTTCAAAGCACAGATAAATGCTTAGATTAAACACTTTCTGACTGGTTCCCCACTCTCATGAGAGGTCATTTATCCTCCATAGTCTTCACAGGTGGTCGACAGTCAAAGAACACACTTCTAGCTGAATTACAGGAGATTTTGCCAAGATTGTTTTGTGATATGGGACTTAGAAATAGGTGCTAGTCATATTTTGAAAGTCCTTCTATGGCTCCTTTAAGCCACGTTGCTGTGTCCTAGAAACTTGAGGTTTACCCAGAAGATCTTGGCAATATCTAACATAAGGAAAGGCATGTTTGGGAAGTTACTCTCAGGTGCATTAAGAACATCAGAATAGTCCATCAGGCTCCAGTAAATTTTCAGGAGTGCCAAATATCTGAGGAGGAAAGTTTTTACTTGAGGAAAAAAAAATAATAATAAAGTGTTTTCTCACAGTTTTCCTTGAGGAAATTGCCTTAAAAAACATAAACAAGTTCCTAAGAGTTTTGTCACATCATTTTTGCTGGATGGAGCTTTCCTTAATTGCAAACAAGTCAATTTTATTCTTTTCTTTCCTTATCAGCTCTGACAGATAGTCCCCATTTCATCAGACATAAAAGCACCTGATAAAATAACCTGAAACCTTCCTCTTTTTCTCATACCTACAGGTCAGATGGACACCAATACTAACATTACCTCTAAAATTTCCATTTAGACATCTACTTTCCCCTTCAGTGGATTCAACAACTAGTTTTCAAACTTCTAGTTATGGAAAGGGTATAGAAAAGTAAGTTTCAATTTTAGGCACACAGCAGTTAGGAAGGAAAAGAAGGAATGATTGGCCTTCCCCTGCCTTAATTTATCTGGCTTGAAATACCACGTCTAATCCTGGAAAACTGATTTAACTAGATCAATCAAACCGTCCACACAGGCTATCTGGGTTCTCTTTTACATTGTTGTTCTTAAAACTACGGTTCCCAGCCACAGCCCTACAATGCAACAAGAGCTTCCCAATACAGGTTCTGCAGCCATGCCCCATTTCAGTTCCTCACTTAAAATATTAATATTTTTTTGCTAGTTGGTATGCCTATTTCAGTAATGTTTTAAGATTATCAAGAAAGCATAATGCCACCAAGGTAGTAACTAAGTGGTGTCTGTGCAGTGATAACAGTCTTTCTTAATACAGGTCCAAAAGGCAAAGGTCAAGTCCCGATCCAAATCCCTACACTGAATTCAGATCTGGTATTTAGGTTCAGCCTTTCACAAAAACAGGTGAAAGGCTACTCCCATGCAATCTGTACTTGAAGGTTTTGGTTCAAATGTTCTCTAACCACAATGACAGACTACTTCATTTCTATACAATCTGTTTATTAGATGCAACACCCCATACTCCTCTTGTTTCAAGTGAGCTGGAACCTCACCTGATGGTGCACCAAACAGCCATCTCCAAGGTCACTGCTGAGAATGAGCTTTTTAGAACTCATTTGTAGTTTCTTTCCAATTGAAAGCCCATCTCTGACCTAGTGTGAACCACTGCTAGATTTACTTGACATGCTTTACTTTATACAATGCAGCCACTGACAGCACAAGCAGTGTGCCAGGAGCAGAATTTGGAGTATTTCCTATCCCACTTTCTGTATATCGTTTGTCTTCATAGCTCTGAATTGTTTCAGGACAGGATATACTCCCCCCATCCCAAATTCTGACCTTTGTATAATGCAGACTGGACATTATAATATATGATTGCAGTTATAATATGTTTACTAAACAATACTCATGATTTTTTTAGCCTAAGAAATACCATAAGTAAAAAGTCTGTATTATGGATCAACTACAAGTCTGCTTACTTCAGTTTCATTAAAAAATGTGTTAAAAAAATATTGATATCACTGGAAGTATATTGAGGCAGAACAGCAGTAGCACAGAAAGGAATCCAACCTATGGCTCTGAGGCTGTAAAACAATGCACAGGATGTTGTGGGCAACAATATTTTTATAAATCCTAATGTATGTAACGTGGACACCAAGAAGATAAGATGGTCAAACAGCAGTTTTCTGCAAACATTTATAAAATAAAGTTAGCTAGACCACAGCTGAAACTAACCTTTTATTTGTAATGTCAGGGTAGCTCAAAAGCTTATAGAATTCAAAGCTTCTTGCTCATGGGGAGGCAGAAATAGACTATTTTTTCAATACAGACTGAATTCTTACATATGGAAAAATTCAGTCACCTCTTTCTACTGAAAAAAATGAATGGGATTTCACAAGGGTTCACCTTATCTTGGATAAAAACCATTTAAGAACTTCATAAAATGTTCACCAGATAGTACAAATGTACTTATGCTGATTTAAACTAGATGAGGATCTGACACAGGACTCTAAAGAGTCACAGCTGGCAGTTTTGTAACATCCTGTGCTGTATATACAACATCAACCAGCAGCAGCAATCAATTGTCCTTGATTCCCATGTAGCTGTTCAGTTGGTATTCATAAAACTCTCCATGCAAATGACAGTATTTTATCTTTAGAAGACACCGCATTTCTCTAGGTTTTATGAGAATATGCATTATTCTAGAGTGTGAAAAAGGATCACAGAGAATTCTGGAAAGATATAATATACTGAATCCCATGAAATTTGTCTGTTTTAGGCTGCAAATCTGAATGATCTGCTTTGCTGTACTTATGTTGAGCCCAGGACAAATCAGCGAATCCATCCATACAAAGCTCATTGAAGGTTTAGGCCCTTGGACACTGAGAGCACAGAAAAACAAAATCAACAAAGAGCATCTCCACCAGACACTCCCAGTGAAAAAGCATAAGGAGTGATGGCATAGGCAAAGAGCAATAATTGGGTGGGGGAAAGGGGAAAATTAATAACCATTTTGGCAAATGATCTTGTAGTTCAAATTACAAAAAATTTACAACCCACTTAACAAAAAAAAAAAAAAAAAAAAAAAAAAGACCTCAGTGGTGCAAGCTCTGAGAAATAATTTTAGAAAACTGGGAACTCCTTGCAATTGTTCATGAGTAACCAACTATGTGTCTTAATTCCTGAAAGACTGAATCCTGTAAAGAGAACAAGATAGGCCCATATTAAAACTTTTAATGACTTTAGTTTAAAAAAAAAAAAAAAAAAAAGGTGGAACTTTGCAGCCAGCTGGCTCCATACCGAAAGCCAGGCTGCACAGCTTGAACTTAAAGCTATCTTAACATAATGAATAAGTGCCAATAATTAGCATATGTAGTGTGAACAGGTTTGCTGGCACAAGCAAGTGAAAAACTCCAAGGTAAAGTTATTATTAGGGAGTAATTAGCTCTGTGAAGTAAATGAGTGAAACAATAGCTGCCAGCACTGACAATATGGCTAACATCTGACTATGTGGAAGATAACATTGTAAAGTATTGCTCCCTGAGCTAGAATCTGTTAATAACCATATGTTAGTGTAATTAATGCAGAGTCTTTCTGACCTGTTGTCACATAAGAACAATACTTTCTTGGAAACATTAAAACAGGCAGCCCTACACTCATGGATGGCAAAAAATAATTCGGGAAGTTGCTTACAAACACCTTTTCTTTTGCATTTCTTTAAAAAGAACTAAAACCCAGTAAATGTGAGAAAAAATAAAGAAAAAAATCACTTAGGAACCAATAGCTTTCAAGGTTGATGGCAAAGATTTCAAGCCCTGAATCAGGGATTTCCAGGCCAACTAAATCATACCCTAAAGAATAGTCTTAGATTTTGGGGGTTCTTATAATCCATGCCCATACCAAATTCTGTAATTTTATTATTTATATGGAATGGTTGAACCCTTTATCTAAAAATCCTTGAACTCCAGAGTGTTGAAATCTGAAACTAGGTTCTGATTTTTTTTTGGCTTGAACCCATTTCTAAATTGAATAGATCCCTCCAGGTGTCTGACATTCATCAGACATTCTGCCAAGGTCTTAATAGATAGAGAGGGTCTCCACTTGTCCCACACACAGGACATTTTCACCTCTAAATGAGAGGATTCTATGATTACAAAATGCAAAGCTACTTTCTCTTGAGAAGGTATTAAAAATTATGCCCCAAACTTCTAAACTTTCATAATGAATGCCACTGATGCAAGATTTTCCTCCATTCTTATCAACAACTCAGAGTGTTTTCGGAGAGGTCTAGTAAATACAGGTTGCTCAACACGACTTAAGTAATGACTGTATTTTCGTCACTGTGCTGATATAGTATATCCTACAGAGTATACATATCTGACAAAAAGCACCCTATCTCTGAAGCTTGCTGATACAAAGATCTTTGCAATTTAATTTCAACATATCTATTTCCCAATTGATCATCTCATATACATCTCGTTACAGCATGCACACTCATTGGCCCACAGCAACAGTTTTATAGAGAGGGCAAATTGTGGTCACACATTCTAGAATTGCCTTCATTTCCTCAAGAAAAAGTTTAACAACTTTAAGATCCTGGTTATATTTAATTGAAATTAATATATATATATATATCCAAAATTTAATGCAAGCTTGTTAGTACTTTACTTTTCTCCTTTTGATTGGAACAGTTAAAAAAAAAAAAGAAGTTTTTTTTTTTAATGCTTCACAGGCTATTATGGCCAGGCATAGGAGCCCTGAGTGTTTGAGATCTCACACATTCATCTTCTCACTAAACATCTGTTTAAAGCTTGTGTGATCTACCTGTCAGCACCAGTGATTCATAAAGTGTTTGAACCTCCTGTCACAAACCTCAGTGCTGGTTTGATCAGAGGCTTTGTGCACACTAATCACCCCCTTTATCTTTTCTAATGTTAGGAGAAAAAAAAAAAAACGCAGCAAGGCTGTCTTCCAAACCTGACTGTAATTAATCTTTCCATGGGGAAACCTGCCTGGTTTGAAAAAGCAAGATCTGATGGGCTGCTGCTCTTTTTCTGCAAGGGCCTTATTTTTCCTACCAGGCATCTTTACACTTGAGTGGTACCCTTTACAAAATACCTTAACTATATCCCAGTGACAGTGAAACAACCTTCAAGATCATCTTATGAATGAAACCACTGGTAACTGTGCTGAGAAAAAGAGACCAATGAAAGGAGTTTGACAGAAGCATGTTTAAACGATTCTCTCTTTTTAACTGCATGGGAAAAAAGGGAACCAGAATAAGAACTGGTCCCCTTTTCATGTCTCTCCTAAGCTCCTCTCTTCACTAATAATCCCACTGCTACCTTTCTTTTACTCAGCTGCACATAAACGTACTGAAAGCGGCAGGAGTTCCCAAGAGGGAACAGATAACATCAGGTGCCTTTTTGGTTTTATTACAACTTGCCTTTTACCACTATTTGCTTTCTCTGGCATAAGGGGAATGAATGCTGTGCATGATACAGACTACAATTCAAAGTGAACCTTCGATGAAGCCCGTACTGAATGGGAATGGGACAAATAAGTTTAAATTTATTCACATCTTCTCTGATTCAGGAAGCTTCCTTTGCTCCGCAGCATCCCCAAGTCCTGGCATTAGCAGCAACTTAAAGTCTACAGAGCAGATAGTAAGAAGCAGAAACTGATGCTGTGAAACCAAATATGGGTGGGTATTTCATAGCCATCCTCATTCTTAAGAATGTTAAAAACCTTTAACATTCATAAATAAAACTGATCCATGGTAGGTAGACAGAGTTCATCTTGACAACTGAACTTCAGGAAGAACTTTAGGGACCCATGCAATAAGGGAGTAATTAAGGGAGGTGACTATCATGATTACATTGATGTAATGCAAGCCATACAAGTCTCTGTCACATGAAACACATCAGGTCTTGGAATCCAGGCAAAATCGGAGAGGAAATAAGACTGTTAAGCAAAGCTTTCTATTACTGTCGTCATTTATTGGTTATATTGTGAGAAAGTTCAAGGGACTCCAGAAGTCCACCACCTGACTGTGCATGATGAAAGCAAGTGCTGCACATGCTGTATCTTTTTTTTTTTTTTTTTTTTAAAGACAAGATACAACAAGTGTGAAACATGGTACAACAGAAAGGAGTAAATATATACCAAGATTATTTAGGTTGCCATGCTTGGCTCCAGTCTAGATTTAAAGGATTTACTGATTGCCTGCAGGTAACAGCAGCATTAAAATTTGAGGAATAATTTGGGAAATATAAATGTTTGGACCATTTTGAAAATGATAATCTACACATTTGGGGCATTTTAGGTTTAAGTGTAGGAGAGGATAGGGAAAGTGAATAAACAAAACAAGGAGGTGAGCATTACCTGTGGAACAGAACAAGATCAGAGTGAAATGTAAGAGAAAAAATACGAGTGACTAATCTGTGAAGACCCTTGGAGGAAGAACACAACTTTAATTTGATGTTACGGAAAACAAGGAGCTAACATCCAGGCTGAAGGAAGGAGTTAGGTGCAATAAGATACACAGAAGTGAAGGGATAATGGTCAGTGTTTGGCAAAAGTCTTGCCAGGGAAGCAAAGAGACAACAGAAGTGTAACGACAGCAGAAGACTCAATAACCAAGTCCTAAGACTGACAAAGATATGGTTGAAAAGTTTTAGGTGTAAGAAAAAAAAAAACAACTGAATTTTAGAAATGCCATACCAGAATAGTCTAGAAGACTTGAGAACAAAGGCTGTTGGAGAAGTCAAACTATTTTTTTGGGAATATAAATCTGCTTGATAAAGAGGAAGATGATGTTGCCAATAGTAAAGAACAGAGGAAGCAGAGAGGCTTTTGGAAGAGAGCTAATGAGTTCATTTGAGGTTAGTGTCTCTGTCTAAGATTGATGTTACTTCTAGCTGGAGATTAAGGCACTTCAATCACAACTAATTTATCTACTTTTTTACTTGCTGGCCACAGAGAACTACCTAGTATTCCAGACTGGTACCCTACCTATATAGAAGCTTGACAGCTAACTGTCTATAGAGACCATTTACATTTGATGAAGAACACAGGTCAACATCCGGATAAACTCTGTACCACATAAACTTTATAAATTCATTTTCTGCTTTGATTATAGAGTGAGGGCAGGACTAAACTGGTATCTTATCCACTACACAAGCCTATTGGTTTAAATCTAAATCTCACTGAGTAATTAAAAGTTCAGAAGGTCTGAGATTCTACAGAGGATATAATGTGCTGTAAACAGTAGCTTGGGCATGGATAGAATTACAATATTAAAGAAGATCTGAATCATCTTATATATTTCAAGGAAGAAAGGGAATATACATCAATTCTTTACTATGTCATTAAAAAGAAATGATGCAACTAATAAAAGATAAGGAATTCTCTTACATTTTGATGCATTATGCTTTCTAATTCTTACCCCATCTCTTCCTGCTATGATCATATTGCTGACAAAAAAAAAAAAAGCAGTCTTTTTTTTAATTAAAATAGCTCCTTCAGAGATTATTGAGATCTTACTGTTGGTCAAGCCCAAAGAAAGACATGGACTTGTTTTGCTTAGCTGTAAGAATCAGGTTTGTATTGTTTTATTTTAAACAAGATGATTAACTCCTCCCCATTTCACTTTCCCCTACATACAGTTGAGAATAATGCTGATGACCGAAGATGTCCTGGAAAGTTCAAAACGGTTTTGCCTTTGCAGAGTTGTGTGTGCGCACAAACACACACACACACTTGAAGACAACTGGGGTTCTCCAAACCAGTACGCTATGAAATTCATTCTCTTGAGGTTTATTGGTTTTTGGGTGTACCTGCAAGCATTTATCTAAAACTCATATCTAAATTAGTACTCTTTAACTTGAAGCCTGCTCCCCTGCATTTCTAAGGAGAATTGTTCAGGATAGCTGGCCGAAAGCTTGTTTGTAGCAATACAAAAATAAACTGAGTGAATGATATAGTAGTAGTAGTAGTATTAAAAGAAGACACTTTCCCTGCAGGATTCAGTGTATAAAGACATTACAAACATTAGTCCTTGTATCCTTGCCTTCTTCAGATCATTCACACCTCTTCCAGTCCTCTACAATGGAAATAAATTCTGCAAGGAAGGCATTCAGCAACACTATCATGCCCAAGAAAGATGTGATCCAAAACCAATCCTAGTTTCAGTATGCTGCGAGCTAAGAAAAAACTAAGCAAACAGAATTTGTTATGCTATGAAAATGATTACAATTAAAATCAATTCTGTCCTAGTAGTTTGCTGAATTGTCAATGCTGACTTATGCATGCACACAACACAAAAGATGTTTAGCACAGATCTTTATCCCAACTGAAGCACACTGCATTATGTTGGTGACATACTTTTTTTGTAGTGACTAGTATGAATAAAATCCTCATGAGTGATTCTTGGAAGGCTGGAAATTTGAGTAAACATTGAAGCCTCCTCTAAATCGAACATGCAGTCTAAGAAGGTCCCAATTTCTTTCATGTCTAGCTGTTTCTGACACCAAGTGAACAAGAAATTAATTCTCATCCTCTATGTCCTCTGAAGCCCAAGAGCACTTTCATCCCCTTCATAGTATATGAGGCTGCTAAGTAAAATCAGCATGTTGTAAGGTAGCTTAAGTGAACTCAGGATAGCAGAGAATTATGTTTGTGTGTGTATATGGAGGGGAAGGCAAAGAACATACAAAGGAGGTTAAAGAAAATAAAATTTAACAAACTCCCACAGGCTTCTGTATTGACAACTTATTGAAATTTATTCTCCCAAAACAACACCTGCTAATTCAAAGGACTTTATTACTGTTTTAATGAGTACTGTAACAATTCCTCATTTTCTAAGACTTCTTGCTTAAGATGCTTATATGCAATTTTCAATAAATATACCTAATTTCAGTAAAAATAACAGTTTAAATGAAAAATGTTTTCAATACAGTAAGTTTTCATACCTTAGCCTATTTATTACTCCATTTTAAATCAAATAGTGAATCCCTCAGTTTCCTGCACAAATTCAGTGAAATGTATTTTTACCTTAGAAAACCTGATACTTCTACAAGAAGCAAGATAGGCGTAACTATCTTGTGAAAAGATACCTACCTACCCTTTGAACACCTATTTCCCATGGCAGCAGGACATCAGAACAGCTGCAGAAACTGGAAGCAAAGAGGGACAAAAAGCAGAGCCCACTATATTCTTTCATTCCAGAAGTTTAACAGTTTTATCTGGATTTAGGGCTGCCTTTTCTGATCAATGACGGTATTTTTAGTTGAGTAGGTAGAGATGAAATTACTCACTTCTCATAAAGAGGGATACACTTGTTTCACTTGCGAAATTTAGAACTTTGAAAAGGACTATTAGCATTATCTCTGCATACATACTTCCTGAAACATCAGCTAAAGCCCCTTGCTAAAGGTAGTTTCTTGTCTGTTAAATATTGTGTCCCTATCTAGAAAGGCAGCACAGGAAGCAGAAAGGGAGACTGAAAAGTAGAACAGGACAAAGCAGAAAGTATTGTGTCAAGCTCAATAATCAGTGAATAGGGCTGGAACAAGAATATTATTTTATTTGCCATTCAACAGCTTAACTTCAAATAGGTGTTTAATTAACTCAGAGTGGCAGTCTAAACATTTAGCCTGAAGCAGACTGACAAAGAAAAAAGTATCTGGGTACTGCACTTGCAGATTTAGAGCATCAGGCACGAGAAGAAACTGTTAATTGCACAATGGAGAGAATTCTTATGACACGCACATAAAGTGTAAAGGTGGAACTCCCAACATAGCAAACTTTGTTACGCCAAGAACTTTCTGCAAGTGTAAACAGCCTGAAGGACAGAAAAAGAGGACACTGATGGCTAAAATCTGTTTGCTATTTCCACAAAATAAAATTCTGCCTGATATGAAGTAACCTCAATATGAAAAATGAGCTTGATAAAACTGATTCCGTTTATTAAAAAAAAAAAAAAAAAAAAAAAAAAAAAAAAAAAAGAGGGGTGAAGCCAAATCTAAAATCTAGAAGAGCATTTTTATAAAAATACAAGCACAATATGTTCAGAAGAGGATGAACAGGATTAAGGATTTTTAAAACTCAATCCAAAACACCTTAATATTGGTTTACAAAATGATAAGGGCTCACAATTGCCTAACAGAAGCTGGGCATCTTGTTATAGAGATGGTAGAAACAAGGAGGGCAACATATGTCTTGCCTCTGCTGCTTGACATCCATTCAATGGCAGAAGCACAGGTTTAGACAGTCCCCCCTCTTGTTTCCTGGGAACTTCACAAGGGACTATGCCAAATTAGAAGAAAATGAATGCTCTGGCAGCTGACTAATTCTTTTGAATACCTGACTCCCTGCCCATCACCCTGCAAAACAGGTATATTCCTGGCATGGAGTGATACACAGTGACCCTTAAAATCAGATGGTCCTTCTCAAATATTTTCTGTTAAGTTATACTCAAAGTCTTGGCACTGAAATAATCCACCTCCCTCTTTAGTTTATTATATAAAAAGATGTCACACTGTGACTGTTTTAATCAGCGAATAAACAAAGTGCCCAGCACCTGTCTTGGCTTTTATTATCATAATAATCCTGTTTTGTTTTTTAATTCTAAAACATCACCAACTCTCCCGTAGGTAAGCATGTGTTTATGCCGCCCCTACTGCTGCCTTTGTGGCTTCATTATTAGCAAGCCATTAAATGAAAAACAGAAGAAGGGGGAGAGAAGGGAAAAGCAAGCCTGAGGCATAGCCATTTATGCCTGTTAAATACAAGCTGGCTGTAGGTAACCAGAGCCCCGAGACTGGCTTGAAAGCAGGTTAAGTATCCAGAAACTGGAAAGAAAGAAAGTGAATGGACGACTCCTGAGCTGGAGCAGATCAATCCAGTACAAAAATAAATAAATAAAATTGGCAGGCATCCCACTGATATTTAGCACAGTTTAGCACAGGCAGAAGGGAATAAATACCTGATGGTGGTCAAGGTAAACAGAGGGTTCATGCATAATGACCAGTAAGAGCCTTACACCATGATTTGCTTAGGCAGTTTTCGCGGAATCAAGGGATGCTTGACAAAGAAATGTATGCGCTTACAAAGTCTTGCCTTTGTTACAACGAGTAGATTTAGACAAAATTTGAACACAAAAAATATAAAAAATGCAAGGCAATCTCTGCTCACCTTGAAGAGACCAGAACTTGACCTTCACAAACTTTTTACCTGTTATTCACTCTATTTTTACTGATCAGATTTTCTATGTTAAACTCTGCTGATGTCATTGGAATGACACCAACACAGCTCTGACTCTGAATCCAACACAGCCTGTCTTCTGTGTGCTTCTCACCTCATTCTCACCCCCACAATCATTACAGCAGGTGCTCGATTTCTATCACTGAAATGGGAAATTCTGTAGAAAACCAGTAAAAAAGGAGACAGAAGATAAAAACCTGGAAGGCCTGAATCACTGCTAACTCTGCACTTCAGTTCACATTTTGCATTGTGGCCCAATGGGAGATGACTGACAATCTGGGTTCTGTTCCTGGTCCTGGCAAGTAGCTACAGTAAAACAATGTGCAAGCTGCTTCCCCTCTGTCCTCAAGTCCCCTGGTCTGAAACCCAGGATGTTTAAAGAAAAAAGAAAATAAATTGAAACAAACAAAACTCTTACAACATCCAGTGATATATAAGATCTGGAACATATACTACTAATAATACCCATGCAAATGGGGTGTGGAATGCCAGTAGAATATAGTGATTGAATGTTATTTTTCAGAGCTATAACTAACCACATGGGTTCAAAAGGTAGAGAAGAATCATACCTAGCAGTTATGAAAAGGGGGGTGATGCTTCTGGAACATGCACACGCATTAACATTTGAATTTTAAATCACCAGAGCCTTCTGACATCTCTTTCTACTATTTAATAGGCTGTAACAACAATTTATCACAGTTCCTCTAAGATATATAAAACAAAAATAGCCAAGCATTGTGGGAAATCTACAATGACAAAGCTTTCTGAAGTAATCTGAGTGAAGACAAATCACAAGTTCAAGAAAGTGTCCTTCATGTAAGTATTTCAGTTTCCTTCTGAAGCAGTAAGAACCTTAGAGATAAGGACCAAACTTCCTACCCTAATCTTTATTTCTAAAAAAAAGGATTGGGCAAATAGGCTCAACATCTTAAGGCCCACTTTTCCCAGGGACTGGATAGAATTAGATCTGAGTAGGTTTATCTCAATCGAACTAGGATAGTTTTTATTTAAAAAAAAAAAAATCCATATTTTAACCAGCAAAGTTTAATCCCTTCTTTTCCTGCGAAAACTCAGATAAGTTTGATTTTGTGCCTCTCGCTGTCTCCATATTCCAGGTATTATGTCATTGCACATTAGACTGTGTCAACACACCGTGACTTCGTCCCCGCTAATGCAAAACCTCAGAAAACATGGAGCCAGAAGATAATTTCAGAGCTCTTTTTTTTATTTTTAATGTAACTCGGTATTTATCCTTCCATATTTCTGACATTTCCATTGAGCGATAGTCCCAAAACGAAGAAAATCAGTCTTTCGCATGCAAAGCCGTCTTAAAGCAGACTGTTGAGTAGCAATCCTTCTGGGCAGGTGAGCTTCATACATGTCTCAAGAAGCATCACTGTCTTGTGAAATCCAAGAACAGCAATGACAAGCTTCCAAGGGAGCCTCCTCAAGTCCCCTGTTGGTGGAAAGAAGGCTTAACCTCGCACAAAAGGGCTCTTCCTGAAGGAATGGGGAGATGGATGATGGCTGAAAGCAACGTGGGTGTGAGGCTCCTAGAAATTGCCTGCATACTCTAACAAGAGCTGTGTGTGAGCTATGTTTGTATGCCTGAACTTCAGAAGTGGTTGCTTTTAGAATAGTTTTTTTGTTTGTTTTTAATAAAATGTCAATTTTTTGCATTTAGTCATTAAAACAGTGGCTTGGGTTCCTTGAACATAAAGGAAATTAACACAGAGAAGGAACTGTGTGGGACCTGATGAAATTGTTACATCATTGCCTCTTCTGCATCTCATTGATTTATCTTTATGCCAGCACAAAGTGGCTGTAAATGCGCATGTTCTGATTTTATGATGTTTTATACTAGCACAGGAGGAGGGAATTTCAGGCCTCTGCCATCTATGATGTGATTAGGAAAAAAAAAAAAAACAAAAAAAAATAATGTGTTTTGAGTCAAATAATATATTGAACTACACTTATTGTTAGTGTTTACCTACCTAGTGCAAAGACAATGTATTTTAAGAGAAAAAAACAATTTAGGAAACCATATTATATGCCATTATTAAAGTCTCATCTTCCAATGTTAACTACTGCATGATAAAGCAAATAGCAGTATGAGGAGGGGTTAACATTTATAAATTAAATGCCCTTCAAACACTCTTTCTGACAGTTATCTCTGTATTTTTCACAGATGCTGCCACTGCCACAAAGTTAGGCACTAAAATAGATACAGCGCTAGTGTCATGTCTCAGCTGTGCTGATACCCCTGCCATTTTAACTACCGGTGAGTCTGCACCAGGAGGAAAAAAAACACTTTCTATAGATGGATTCTCAAGGCACAGCAGATGACATTTCAGAATTTCTACCAACTGATCAAAACAACAGAAAGCCACCAGCAGAAGGTGGGTCTCAAGCTTAATGCGAGAGAGTCCATCCATAGCTCCCCACGTATGTATTAACTCTAGTTAAAATGAAAGACTGAAATGATGCAAGTTACTCCACTTGTGCAGATTCACAGGACAGCCTGTATAGATGCAGTGTTCTCTGGAGGCTTTGCTTACCCTGTAAATCATTACACCTATATTCTTAATCATTTGGCACAGTTCCCAGGGCATACATTACATCTCTTCTTACTGACACATATTTGTATCTGTTCACCTCCAGGGCTTGTAACCAATAAATGTCCTGGCATAAAAAGAAGGGCATGAGAACAATGTATTATAGGGGAGCAACATTCCATCAGGATACTTGAACAGCATGGGCCAACTGAGCTTCTAAGAAATACAGTACTAGCCTTTGCCTTTTGGCTTGCATTGCTTCTCTGGAAATGCCTTAACAACTAGTGAGTCAAGAGGATCATACCGGAGAGTACGGAAGTTCCATTCTAAACAAAAACTAGAAACATGATTAGATGTTGGTACCATGAGGTACTGATTTACATGTACCTTCTCCTTACAATGCACCAAAGCACTTGCCACAATGGACCAGACATCCCAAATGCATTCCCATGCCTAAGGCAGGAAACCTCGTTTTTAGCAGTGTGCTCTCCTCAACCACAGTCAAGGCTGTGAAAGAAAAAAGACAGACAGGACAGACAAGATCTGTGCTACCTATAACACACTGGACTGAGATGTGCTCAGCAGATGCAGAACAAGTGCCTAGCTCCCAATCCTTGGTTCCCCCTTCAGAAACACTGAGGAAGGTTTTCCCAACAGTATGGCAATATTTGTGTGGGCAGCAAGGGGAAACACTGGAAAAAAAGACAGTTTTTTCTGCAGAACATTTTGCTCTTTTTAAACCATTCCCATGGCTGCATCCAGGCTTAGAGGGGAGTATATGCAGTATTGGGAAAGTAAAAAGAAATCAGGTCTGTGGCAAAAGACAGGAGAAAAGGCGAACGCATGAACCAAAAGAGAGACAGACTTCAGCAACGAGGGCAGAGAGATGGAGGGCATTTGTGAGAATAGAGATTACATGTGCAATTCAATTAAAGGCAGTGGCATTATTATCACAAAGAAGAGTTTAATCAAAGTCTCAAGAGATCTACCATAAAGGAAGCCCTTGCCTTGCTGCCTTGGCTGTATGAAAGAAACACCTGTTACGCACAACAAAAAAAGACAAAACAAACAATAGGTATAGAAGAGAGGCCATGGTTCAAACAATGTGAATTGGAGAAGCACAGTTTTCTCTAAATGAAGGGCTAGAATCCTATCAAATGAACAGCTGGGGAAAGCATAATTCTTTATATTTGAAGGGAAGTTGCACAGATTATATGATGGCAACAAATACAATATACGTATCTGAGCTCTGCTTCCTAGGCACCAGAAAGGACAGGAACCTCCTAAGATATCCCTGAGTGGAAGAATAAACTTGCTTGAGCCCAGCTCCAGGAAAAAAGACAGCCTGCTTTCAAAAGAACACAATGGACAATTTTCCTCCCATGGGGCCTTAGCAAGAGTTTCTGCTAAGAGGATACTGAGCTCAAACAACCCTCACAAAAGATGCAGAGACAAACTTGTGATTTCAACAAACCCACTCAATATCTGAAGGGGATGTAAAAATACTTAAAATTGATGCATTTATTTTTAAATAAGAAGCGTAAATACTATTTCCACAGAATACAGAATTTTATGCCAGTAAATTGATTACACTTTGAATTTCTTTATTCTAGTTGTACCCAAAAGAATTTTGTAACTATGCAATACGAAATAAAACAAGGAAAGTAGACTTAAATAACACCCTGAAACTCATGACACACTATGCTAAAATTCTTGAAAAATTGCGTTTCAAACTTGCCTTTCATCTCAAGTAAAGAAGAAATACCAGAAAAGCAGCATAACTCTAACTCCAGCCACTACAATGTACCAGCTCTCCAGAACTTTGCTTCCGATCACAATGACAAAGAAACACCTGCGTTTAACAAGTCACTAGGGAGCTATCGTACCCAGGGAAACCTGCTGCTGCCAGAACCAGGTTCTGCAGAAAAATAGAGGCATCCTTCAGAGGTGAGTCTCCAGTTACAGAGCCATCCAAAGAATCACAGAAGTGGAACAGAGGAAAGCTTGAAAGTTTTAATTTTTTTTCAAGTTTTCTAATTGCAAATAATTTGAATCCATTCTTGCTTACTTTGTATCTCAGTGCATGCATCAGCCTCTCTGCATCACTGGGAAACACTGAGATCATCAACGCCTTGATCTAAATTAGGTGTTGTATCTGTTTGCCATGATTTCAGCTGAAGAAGAACTGTCAACAGAGCTGAAGAATTCATAAACTCTTGAAAAAAATCACATCTAAGATCAGCTACAATTTGGTAAGTATTAACAACCTGTGGTGCCCACATGGAAAACATCGTGATTCCTTCCTCTTTAAATCCTTTAGAGACATTAGAATTTCACATGTACATAATTAATCACGTTTTTAATTGCTATCTGAATCAGGGCATTCCAAATGCACGCATGAAAATATGCACCTATGTGTGTTTATGGCTATTAAGGTGGCTTAGTTCTGTGTATAAGGTGTGAATGTAATCGACAAGTTGTTTTATATATGCTTACTTGTTCCTCCAAATTCTGACTCCTGAGTTAAAAAAAATGGAAATGATTCTTAATTTATACTTAAGTGATTCTTGAGGATGCAAAGAAATTCAAACTCATTACATACAGTATATATATAAGAAAAAACTCACTGATGCACTGCAGTTCAGTCATACTCAAACTGCAAACACAATTCTACAAACAACGGGAAAGATAAGAAAATAAACTGTAACTACACAGAGCTTTACAGGGCTAAATGCTTCAACAGGTTTCCACCAAATACTCAGAACAAGAGACACCTCAACTAAAAGATCTATGACTTTTAATTCTATACCGTCAGCCTCCATTATGTCGCGAAAATATAATGATTGTGGTAAATTAGGAGGAAAGTATTGATTGGTGGTAACTTGTGATGATAATCAATTTGGTCCCAAACCCACTGAGGGAGAAAGGGGGGAGCAAGTGGAGGGCATTGAAAACATCAAACTCCATTTTCGATATAGCGAGCCCAGATTCAACAAAGGCACCAATGTAATCAGTCTTCCTTTCTGAGGACAGCAATATAAAATATTCTCTAATTTGATGGAGAGAGAGAGAAAGAGAGGGAAAGAGGGAGAGAGAGGGAGCAAGATACAGAAAGAGAGAAGCATCATAACATGGGCTCTTACCCACACAGCCAGGTAACTTTTCTCCTGCTAACATAGGAGAACATATCATTACTCCTGTAACTCAAATGACACTGGCATTTCTCCCATGCTGACACTTGAGGGTTCAAACGGTGCTGACGTTATATTATAGGCGGTTGGTATATCAGCAGTATGTGCTTTCAGGGCCATCAAAAACACACAGAAGCACAGTTTAAATAGCACTACTTTGAATGAAATGTCAAGGACTCAAAAGTTAGGGAATGCCAGAATTAAGGTTGTCCACATAACTTTAATTTTTCACTCTTGTGAGTGCAGTCTACAATTACATTATCATGTAATTCTGCTCCCCCAGGATACCAGTTTTTATTCAATATGCATAACGGAGATGTATGGTAATAAAATAAAGATACCCATTGAACCTAATTCTGCCACTTTTAGTTTTCAAAGACCTCTCTTCATTATCGAACTAATGTATTTCTTTGTATACAATTTTTACAGCATACAGAAGTATAGAAATCTCTTGATCATTTCTTTCCAAATCCATTTTAAATTGCTATCTATGAGCAATTTTGTTGAAACTAACCAAGTTTCAACTTTAGAATAATGTGCTGAATGCTGTCAGTTGTCTCTCAGAGTAGTCAAACTGATAAAATCTATTTGGTAATACACATATTTCAAATGTGTCAAATACTTATAAACTCCAAGTACTGTAAATTAACTTTGTTCCTTTCAGTTCTTATTATTACCTTATTCACTTTAGTTTCTTTTCTTTTTTTTTATCCTTTCTTTTTTTTTTTTCCTTTCTTTTCTTTTTTTTTTAATGTTTGCCCTGGAACTTCAAATTCTTTGACTTCTACGTACAAGAAACTCTGATGCATACTTCTTATCCTCTTCAAAGAATATTTCTGTCCAATTTGGACAAAAATCTGAAAACGTTCCTTACAACTATTTACCCCATTAAACATTTTACTCAACTTTCTTCTGTGGAAGTTGACCTTAGATACTTACAAAGTACAATATGCAAAATCAAGACTGAGAGTTACAAGATCTGTAACCCTCCAGTTCATCTTTGCTCATAAGAGACTTCCACTAGACAACTGCACCCTTCCCTCTCCATCTTCTAAATCAGGCTTCACTCACATTGTCTCTTCAATCTCTACCCTAAAGTGATTACACTGTTTAATCTACTGTTCTTACAAATACCAAGCATAAGTAACTGCCCTCCACTTTAATGTATATGGTACAATTCATATAGCTGGCAGAAAGTGGACAAGAAAAGCAAAACAGTTTCTGCTGGCCTCTTGCATGCTATTACCACCAGCGGTGAGCTCATCTTGTCTCCTGAACTATGCAGGGTAAGGCATCATCAGACAGATGTCTGAGGAAAATCCGAAGTGATGAAGACAGCAGTGTTGATTCAGTAGGTGGAACCACGCTCTTCCCTATGAATCATTTTGAGCCATTATTCCAGCAGAGCTTGAAGTACTCTATTTTGAATGAGCTGTCAAAATGAAGTCGTGACCACTTAACATGGCAAGAGATGAATCAGAAAAGCAAGGCATTGCCAGCATAAACTAAATGATCCTCAGATTTCTCTCTCTTGATAATGGAGGTATAAGAGCTGGTAGCAATCCAGAATGTCAAACATAACCTGTATTTCAAATATAACCACTTTGGTTAGAAAAAGAACCCTTTTAGATAGAAGAAGCTGGGCAGAATCAGATGCTCAGATGCAGTGCTTAGAATCATAGCATATAAATAACAGCCCTTATACAGCAACACTGCCAGTGATGCTAGGACAAGAGTTGCAAACCAGGTATCGGTCATGATAACTTTTTTTTGTGTGTGTTTTACTAGGGGACATGAGTCAACACTATGCCTCTCCTGTTCAAATTCCAATTTAGGAAATCATATGCACTTCCTTACATCTACTTGTTCTACTGCTTTACATGAAGACCCACATCTACAGAATGTTTGTAGGGAGAATTCTAACAGGTTAACTCCTATAATGCTTCTTAAGATAGGCTGAAAATTATTACCTCCAGCAGACCAGCCAAACCATACACTGGCTGTTACTTCTGTCATTACTGGAGTCAATACAAGAAAATGTACTTTCATGCCTCAGTTCCTGCAGGTCACAATTTGGTAATATTAGTATCACCAAACCTTTATCGAAGTTCCGTTTTCTGTTCATGCTGTGTATCATTGAAAAGTGTATCAACTCCTATGTAACCTTAAAACCCATTTCTAATTTTAGTTAATGCTACGGAATCCCAAATATATTCCATAAAACTGAAGAAGAAATAAATAACATCAGAATTTGACTGAATTTCATTATCTTTGGGACCCTTCAGGCTGTCAACATGATACATAAGTCAAATATTGCTTGGCAAAAAACACGGGTGAAAACCACCAATTTATAGAAATCTCTAGAATGATATGCAGTAGTGAATTTTCAAATCTGGGTTTGTTTTGGGGGGTGAGACCCTACAATAATTGCTCTCAACTTACGTAGCTGAGTCATTTTGCAACTGGTGACCGTTATAACGATGTTCTCGTTTTCAGAGCCAATGTGATGCCACACAGTGATTTGTCTGTTAAATTGAATCTTTGCCTCTAGATAGATAGATAGATATAAAGTTTATTTTGAAATGTCTCCTAGTGCCTCTGAGTCTGACTGATGTGAGATGTTATTTTGAACATGCCAAAGCATCTGAACGGCTCCAGTCCTTTCTTTTCAGCGTGCATTCCTTGATAAGTGGCAAAGCTTCCCACTTATCAGTCACTCAAAGTGACTGTGGCTGTCAGTTGTGTACAAAGCGCAATCAGTTTGGAAGCAGAGACACCAGCATTTTTCTTCTCAGCTTGAAGCAAACACGTTTTGACTGCTAGTCATTCAATTTTAAAGCATCTTCAATTAGGGGCGGATGAAGATATAAAGAAAACACATCCTAAACACCTCCGCCAGCCAGCAGTAAAAAATTTATTGTTATCTCCTGCTTTACCTTACTGAAGAGGCAGCAGTGGCAGCCTTTTTTGGCTGCACAACAGAAGCGCTCATGACTGCACACAGTCCATTTGGCCAAGATCACAGCTATAAAGAGTTCACATTCAGCTTCCCAAGCTACTTACTCAAACTACTGTGGTACTTTCTGCTCCTGTACCTCTGCTGCATGCTGCATAAATACCTGCATGGGTATATGAACGAGAACATAGCTCACACATGCACAGGTCCACTATCTCACACATTTTGAACAAAAACATTTGCAAAATGACATATGTACTCTATAGCCAATAAAACTCTAATCAAAACCATTAAATGATCATGAAAATATTGACAAGGGAGGAATTAAAAAAAAAAAGGAGAGAGCTGGCAGAAAGGAGAAGCAGATGAAGAAAAGGGTAGGCAGCTGCATGAGGAAGATCACAGTGTCAGAGAGCTAGAAGAGGAAAGATGGGGAAAAATTGTGGGGTGAACCTCAGAGATGCTGAAATTAGAGAGGGGGTCTGAAAAAGCAAAGAAAGACAGGGCACTGTAAAGAGGTCTCAGAGACAGCATTTGCTTAGGGGAGAGAGAGGCCAAGGTAAGGCCTTTGCCTAAAATGTTGCCAGCTCTGACGTCTGTTGGTATTTTTCTTACAGTCCAAGCTGCTGGAGTATTTTTATTACTTTTAAATAAAAATAAGTTTCTGCCCCTCCCTTCTGACTGTGCAAGAAAATATGAAAATCTCAGTAACAAAAAAGGAAATTAAGACAAAAAGCTAAAATTACAAGAAAGAACGTTTGGACTGCTGACACTGGAGAAAACTTCATTATCAGCAAGTGTTGTAATCGTGTAGCTCAGCATAGGCAACAAGCTGGTTTATCTGATGAAAGCATACTCTTGCAATCGTAATAAATTAAAGTTTACACAAATCCCACAGATTTTCGTTGCATGCATTGGTGCAATTATGCCAGTCAGCAAATTTGGGTTATGTAAGAATGTAGGAGAGGCCAGGGACTGTAGAAGATGCTTGTTATTGAGATAATTGAGATAATCTTTGGGAGTAAAACTGTGGTATATCAGTGGAAAATGCTCCTCTGCACATAAATAAGTGCAGCTAAACAGATTATCAAGCTGCAGTCTTTTATATGACTTAACTTTTTGGGTAATGGAAGCCAGTGAAGGCCCATAGGTTACTTTAAAGTGCATGCATCATATACTTCAGCAAAACACATACGTTATTTGCTGAACTCAAGAACTAATTAGCTCATTCTGACTTCTAGCCTAGATTTTTCTTCTCACTCCTCCCCCTTTCCTATCTCCTCCCCAAACCTCATCTCTCTCTCTTTTTTTTTTAATTTTGTTTTGTTTTGCTTTTTCGAATAATTAATTTCCCAGGGGCTTTTCCCTGCTCAAGGGACAGGCAAGTTATTCTGATAGCTGATAGGACATCAGCTGCAGCGCTTTTGTGAGAAACAATTGTTTAGCCTCTTTGCCGGCAACCTCAGTTGTTTGGGAAGAGGTTGCAAAGTCATGGGAAAGGCTGCAGCGTGACTCCTTCTTGGTCCTGTCTCACTAAATCCAGTATGCCCATGTTTATAAGTTTCAGGAAAACAGCTGCTCCTGACACATGATGAATTTGGACAAAATGTCCCCAACCTATCTATGAGCCTGTTTGGTTTGACTGTGCAGTCACAGCTCGTCATATCCACACTGGCAAAAAAACAAAACAAAACAAAAAAACAAACCGGTTCAGTGGACGGAGACTGTTCTGAAAACATTTTGCAGAGTGAGAAGGAAGATACTTTCTCACAGTTTCCTACTGAAGAAAGGTCTCATTAAACTCCCACTAATATGAATAAGAGCCTTTTCACTATGTTCAGTGGGAGTTGGATCAGGCCCTCACTTCAACAGCTTTATTGTCTACCAGGGAAACCTTTTGTCCTCACCTCTCTCTGATATGCAAAAAGGACTCTAATTACAGAAGAACTAATACTGTTCTGCTGTGCAATGGCTTGCAAAGGGGTCGTAGCACCATGAAGCACTGCTCTGCTGTCACTGACTTCTGAGAAAATCAAAATTCCCAGGCAAAACGATAATACAGAAGTAACAATCATTACTAAATCTGTAACCAACCACTTGTGTAGTGGTTGCTCATTTTTGTGTCTTGAGTGAAGGATTCATCATCTATGGCCCTTTAAAGTCTCCTACAGAAATCTGGGTTACAGGCATATAAGCAGCTAGGGAGCAAGAAAGAGATTTCACAAGTCCTTAAGGCTGCACTGAGTAAACACTAGCAGGGCAAGAACTAAGGGCAAGGATCTCTACCCTCCAAATCATAGGCACAAACTACTCCAAGTATTTAGCCCATGGAGTGGCCTGCTGGAGTTTGCTTTCCAGCCAAACACAGAAAATGAAACAATGAGCTGTGCTGGAAGTATAATTTAGAGTGCAAACTTGTTGGGGCAGGGAACAAATCTCCAGATTTCTTCATGTAAATTCAAACAGTCAGTGTCTCCTTGTGTCAACTCGTACTTTTTACAACTAAATTTCATCTGTTACCATGCTAATCAAAATCTCAATGTTTTCTCGCACAAAGAGAATGCAAACAGGCCTGAACATCAACCAGTCAGTTCTGGATAACAGATGATTGCTCACCTGAGCAGTTCAAAATCAACAACAAATCTAAACAACAGAAAAATTGTCTCCACAGATAACTGTACGTGTAAATTACGGTATCTAAAGCACTGTGGAAGCAGGTCTCCTTACCAGTGGTTTGGGAGGCTGGAATCAAACCAGAGCCTCTTTGTGTGTGGAAAGTTTTGACAATAACAACTGTGTCATTTCTAACTTGACATTATAGGCATAAGAAATATTTTTCTGAACTTTGTGTAACTCAGAAATCAAATCCTTCTTTCCTCCCCCCCAAAATATAGCTAGATTTTGAAAAATAGATCTGGCAACAAAAGCAACTAAGCATCTTGCAGAAAATTCCAAGTGTTCAAGATTTTATTACATTCCAAACTGGAACAACACCTTGAACCTCAGAACTTAATGAGAATGGGAATGTTCTGATTTGGTAACATATTAGAGCAGCCAGGCCTCGCCATCTACCAATGCAACTCATGGGGAAAGGGACACTGCCAGCTGACAACGGGTGGGTAGTATGGAAATACGTATCCATGCTCTCGGAAGAAAGCCTTATTTGGAGCCGGGAGGACACCCAGGGCAGCTAAGGGATGCAGAAAAGACAGGAAGTTTGTAACCTAAAGAGACATGGAGTCTGGAGGGTGGTGGTGCCCACAGTCCCTGCCAGACAAGCCACCTCCAGAGCTCAAGCCCATCCAGGCCTGGGTGAGCATTTCACCTGGGAGCCTGCCTCTGGAGGACTAGGGCAAGCCTGCCAGGTGCCACCAAGCCCTGGAGCTGCCTGGAGCTTGGCCAGGCGCCAAGCAGAAGTCACAACCTGCCTGGCCCATGGCGCAGGCCGCACACACGGCTTCCTAGAGCTGCATCAGAACTTAGTCATAATCCACGCATTCTTCAGAGCTTTATTTTCAACAGAAAAGGTGTCCCCTCAGAACATCTTTTGACAAGTCTCTTTTTCTGAAGGAAAACAAGAACCCTGTATTACAAAAACACAGAGTCATCAAATGATTGCTGTCTGGCAGGAATTGCCCTCAAGTTTCAGATAGCACTCAGTTCTTGGGCTAATTACATTGCCCAGAACTTAATACAAATTATTAACCAAGTACTGACAGTGTAAAACTACAAAGTCAAACAAGATCAAGGCCCAAGTTATAGAGACACTGTAAAGCAGCACTGTTACTACTTGCTGCTTCGAGATCTTAATTTTACATTATTGGCAACCTAAAGTGTTCTAAGATCTTAAGCTGGGCTCTCCAAAAAAAAATTTGACTAAAAATCAGAACAGTTTAAAAAACAACATTTGGCCTCCGTTTTGTTTGCCTTCTAATTTTGGAATTTGTAGTGTTCGTGGCTTCAAGTTTTGCCTGGAAATATCAGAGTTGGAAATTTACATTTTGAATAAATGAAAGCTGGCATTTTTGTCATCACATGACTCCAAGAGCTGTGGCTTGAGGAAAAAAAAAAAACAAAAAAAAAACAAAAAAAACACTGTCAGTGTTTTATACAAAATAGTGAGATTAGCAACATTGGTTTTATCACAATATGAGCTGCAAGGTTGACCTATTTTACCAACCATGCCCTACTGAATATGAATTGCTTTATGAATTTTAACAACTGCATTTCATTTATAGTTCAATTAAAGTGACTTTTGTCACTGAGCTTCAAAGCAAACTATTCAACC